>NW_027397123.1:3362158-3554496 GCF_003265705.2 Callorhinus ursinus | reverse complement strand
AAAATCTGGAAAAAAAAAAAAAGACCTGAGCTGAAGGCAGACACTCAACTGACAGAGCCACCCAGGTACCCAGGGTAGCTGGACTTCTTACCTGATAGCTGGCTTTCTACAGAGTGAATGTTCTAAGAGAACCAGGCAAAGCTGCAAGGCCTTTTCTGACCCAGCCTCAGAAGTCACATAGTATCACTCCTGTTGCTGTCTCTCTCTCTCTTTTATTTTTAAAGATTACTTATTTACTTATTTGTCAGAGAGAGAGAGAGCCCGTACACGAGAGAGCATGTACACAAGCTAGAGGAGCAGCAGGCAGAGGGAGAAGCAGGCTTCCCGCGGAGTGGGGAGCCCGACACGGGGCTTGATCCCAGGACCCTGGGATCATGACCTGAGCCAAAGGCAGACGCTCAACTGACTGAGCCACCCAGGCACCCCTCTTTTTCTTTTTTTTAAGTAATGTCTACACCCAACATGGGGCTTGAACTCACAACTCTGAGATTAAGAGTCACATGCTCTTCTGACCGAGTCAGCCAGGCGCCCCAATACAGAATGTTCCTTATGGCACTAACTTGGGTCCTTTTACTCTCCCCATTATACACATTCTCCTCTAATTATTCTTGTGACTTTAATTGCCATCTACCTGCAATTCCCAGGTCTATCTCTAGCCTAGATCCTTTCCCGATTTACAGAGTGGTTGCCAAGAGGACAGCTCCCTGCTTCTGCCTTAGGTGTTGCTTAAGGTACCTCAAAAACCAGGCTGTGCCAATTTAAATTTCTGAACCACAGAATCATGAAGAATAATAAAAATTATTGTTGCTTTAAGCTACTAATTTTGGGATAATTTGTTATGCAGTAAAAGCTAACTGATACAGGATTAAGGAAATGTTTTCTGGCTACCTACAGGCTTTGCAGAAGGGACTATATGTTTCTCACAACATAAATAATCACAATGCCTGATATGATACTGTATGTGGAAAACCCAAAAGACTCCACCCCAAAACTGCTAGAACTCATACAGGAATTCAGTAAAGTAGCAGGATATAAAATCAATGCACAGAAATCAGTGGCATTCCTATACACCAACAACAAGACAGAAGAGAGAGAAATTAAGGAGTCAATCCCATTTACAATTGCACCCAAAACCATTAGATACCTAGGAATAAATTTAACCAAAGAGGCAAAGGATCTGTACTCAGAAAACTATAAAATACTCATGAAAGAAATTGAAGAAGACACAAAGAAATGGAAAAATGTTCCATGCTCATGGATTGGAAGAACAAACGTGAAGATGTCAATGCTACCTAGAGCAATCTACACATTCAATGCAATCCCCATCAAAATACCATCCACTTTTTTCAAAGAAATGGAACAAATAATCCTAAAATTTGTATGGAACCAGAAGAGACCCCGAATAGCCAGAGGAATATTGAAAAAGAAAAGCAAAGCTGGTGGCATCACAATTCCAGACTTCCAGCTCTATTACAAAGCTGTCATCATCAAGACAGTATGGTACTGGCACAAAAACAGACACATAGATCAATGGAACAGAGTCGAGAGCCCAGAAATGGACCCTCAACTCTATGGTCAACTCATCTTTGACAAAGCAGGAAAGAATGTCCAATGGAAAAAAGACCATCTCTTCAACAAATGGTGTTGGGAAAATTGGACAGCCACATGCAGAAGAATGAAACTGGACCATTTCCTTACACCACACACAAAAATAAACTCCAAATGGTTGAAAGACCTAAACGTGAGACAGGAGTCCATCAAAATCCTAAAGGAGAACACAGGCAGCAACCTCTTCGACCTCAGCCGCAGCAACTTCTTCCTAGAAACATCGCCAAAAGCAAAGGAAGCCAGGGCAAAAATGAACTATTGGGATATCATCAAGATAAAAAGCTTTTGCACAGCAAAAGAAACGGTCCACAAAACCAAAAGACAACCGACAGAATGGGAGAAAATATTTGCAAATGACATATCAGATAAAGGGCTAGTATCCAAAATCTATAAAGAACTTATCAAACTCAACACCCAAAGAACAAATAATCCAATCAAGAAATGGGCAGAAGACATGAACAGACATTTTTCCAAAGAAGACATCCAAATGGCCAACAGACACATGAAAAAGTGCTCAACATCGCTCGGCATCAGGGAAATCCAAATCAAAACCTCAATGAGATACCACCTCACACCAGTCAGAATGGCTAAAATTAACAAGTCAGGAAACGACAGATGTTGGCGGGGATGTGGAGAAAGGGGAACCCTCCTACACTGTTGGTGGGAATGCAAGCTGGTACAGCCACTCTGGAAAACAGTATGGAGGTTCCTCAAACACTTGAAAATAGAGCTACCATACGATCCAGCAATTGCACTACTGGGTATTTACCACAAAGATACAAATGTAGGGATCCGAAGGGGTACGTGCACCCCAATGTTTATAGCAGCAATGTCCACAATAGCCAAACTGTGGAAAGAGCCAAGATGTCCATCGACAGATGAATGGATAAAGAAGATGTGGTATATATACACAATGGAATATTACGCAGCCATCAAAAGGAATGAGATCTTGCCATTTGCAACCACGTGGATTAAACTGGAGGGTGTTATGCTGAGTGAAATAAGTCAATCAGAGAAAGACATGTATCATATGACCTCACTGATATGAGGAATTCTTAATCTCAGGAAACAAACTGAGTGTTGCTGGAGTGGTGGGGGTGGGAGGGATGGGGTGGCTGGGTGATAGACATTGGGGAGGGAATGTGCTATGGTGAGCGCTGTGAATTGTGCAAGACTGTTGAATCACAGATCTGTACTTCTGCAACAAATAATGCAAGATATGTTAAGAAAAAAGAAAAAGAAGAAGATAGCAGGAGGGGGAGAATGAAGGGGAGTAAGTCGGAGGGGGAGACGAACCATGAGAGACGATGGACTCTGAAAAACAAACTGAGGGTTCTAGAGGGGAGGGGGGTGGGGGGATGGGTTAGCCTGGTGATGGGTATTCAAGAGGGCACGTTCTGCGTGGAGCACTGGGTGTTATGCACAAACAATGAATCATGGAACACTACATCAAGAACTAATGATGTGATGTATGGTGATTAACATAACAATAAAAAATTAAAAAAAATAAATAATCACAATGCCAGCACAGGGCCTGGCATATTGTATTCATTCACCCATCCATCCACTCATTCAATCACGTGTTCATTTACTCATTCATCCCATAGATATTTATTGAGATCCTGCCATGTTCTAGGAACCTTACTAGGTACTGTTGCTACTGCAGTAACAAACAAAATCCCTGTCCTCATACAATCTAAAGTGTGGTGTTAGTGTAAGAACAATGTACTGGATAATGTAACAGAATGGTTGGCCAGACTAGAGAACATAAGAATTTATAAGGTAGGGGCACCTGGGTGGCTCAGTCATTAAGTGTCTGCCTTTGGCTCAGGTCATGGTCCCAGGGTCCTGGGATCGAGCCCCACATCAGGCTCCCTGCTCAGCGGGAAGCCCGCGTCTCCCTCTCCCACTCCCCCTGCTTGTGTTCCCTCTCTCGCTGTGTCTCTGTCAAATAAATAAATAAAATCTTAAAAAAAAAAGAATTTATAAGATAGAAGCATTGTGTCTCATCAGTTGGATTGATCTCTCATTTATTTGGAGAAAAATATCAGTTTGGAATCGCATCTTACATGATAAAACAAAATAAATTCCAGCTGGATTTGAATAATATGTGTGTGGGGGAATTGCACAGTGAAAATCTAATGGATGTTTTTACCAACAAATACTGAATAACTTCTGGAGGGGGAAAGACATTCTGAACTTCAACATAGTGAGGGGAACAAATCATCAAGGAAAAGACTGATGAATTAGGCTGTACAAAGAACTGAATCTTCTATTTTTTTTAAAGATTATATTTATAAGAGAGAGAGAGAGAGAGAGAGAGAGAGTGGGGGAAGGGGCAGAGGGAGAGGGAGAAGGAGACTCTTCGCTGAGCAGGGAAGCCCGATGTGGGGCTCCATCCTTGGGATCATGATCTGAGCCCCAGGCAGACACTTAACTGACTGAGCCACCCAGGCACCTCAGAGCTGAATATTTTATATGTCCAAAAAGGGCATAGGCAAAATTGAAGTAAATATGCATTAGAGAAGTATATTTGCAACAAAAATGATAGACAATTGGTTAACATCCTCAATGAATGAAGATATTAACAAAATAATGTGAAATTAACATTAAAAACCGACAAATAAAAATGGGCATGGACTATGAATAAACAATTTGTAGAAGAAATATCAATGGCCAAAAAAACATGAAAGCCACATTCACCGAAGAATGTTACTTAAAATACTGGGACACCTCCTTTTGTCTGGCAAATCAGCAAAGATCTTAAACTATGGTTCCCCAAGGCTGAGGACAGTTCGGGGCAATGAGAGACTCCATCCACCACAGTTGGGATGTGAATGGCAATGACCTTTCTGGAGACTTTGTAGCTTGAGTCCAAAGCCTGAAAATATGCCCATCTATTGATCCATCACTGACATTGCTAGGAATTTAGCCCCTGGAAATAATCAAGGAAGTGGGTAAATATTTTACTAAAAGGATTTTCAAGACACCATTTTTTTTTATTATTAAAAAAAAGGAAGGAAGGAAGGAAAGGAGGGAGGGAGGGTAAGGAGGGATTGAGGAAGGAAGGACCAAATGTCCAAGCAGAATTTAACAACATTTCAGGAAGTGTTAAGAATACTCAAAGATTGGGATGCCTGGGTGGCTAAGTTGGTTAAGTATCTGCCTTCAGCTCAGGTCGTGATCCCAGGGTCCTGGGATCAAGCCCTGCATTGGGCTTCCTGCTCGGCGGGGAGCCTGCTTCTCCCTCTCCCCGCTGCTCATGCTCTCTCAAATAAATAAAATCTTAAAAAAAATTAAATAGGCTTTACGCCCCACGTGGGGCTCGAACTCCCACAACCCCGAGATCAAGAGTCACGTTCTCTACCAAGTGAGCCAGCCAGGCCCCCCACTGAGTTTAAATCTCGACTCTGGTACTTACCAGCTGTGTGATCTTGGACAAGTAATCCCATCTCTCCTCTCATTGGCTTGATAGTAATAACTTCTACCTGCATCAGTCAGAATACGCTAGGTTATGCTGTAGTAACAAATGAGCCCTAGACCTTAGTAGACTAACTCCTCAAATTTTATTTCTTGCTCATAGAAACAACCAGATGTCCTCCATGCCATGGCTCCAGCTAGCTTCCTTCATGTGGCACCTTTGTGCTTGTCCAGCTCCCAAAGTTGCCTAGGCAGGGGATGAAAGCATAGAGCATCCTGCACTGGCTTTTGAATGCTACATTTAAAAGTGACGCTCTGGGAGTGCCTGGTTGGCTAAGTCGGTTAAGTATCTGCTCTCAGCTCAGGTCATGATCTTTGGGTCCTGGGATCAAGCCCCACATCGGGCTCCCTGCTCAGCGGGGAGTCTGTTTCTCCCTCTTCCTGCTGCTTCCCATGCTTGTTCTCTCTCTCTCTTAAATAAATAAATAAAATCTTTTTTCTTTTTTTTTAAGTGACACTCCCACCAGCACCTGGCTGGCTTAGTCTGTAGAGCATACAACTCTTGATCTCTGGGTTGTAAGTATAAGCTCCACATTGGGCATAAAGATTACTTAAAAATAAAACAAGGGGCACCTAGCTGGCTCAGTTGGTGTAGCATGTAACTCTTGATCATCGGGTCGTAAGTTCGAGCCCCACGTTTAGTGCAGAGATTACTTAAAAATAAAATCTTTAAAAAACTAAATAAAATAAATTTTAAAATATTAAAAGTGACACTCCCAATATTTCTGTTCACATTTTATTGGCCAAAACAAGTCAGATAACCAAGCCTGAGTTCAAAGGAGTCTGGAAGTTGGTGGAGGGCTTTAGTAAGGCTTTTGCTGTACTATCTCATCGATGGTGCTGACATTCAATGAGAAACTTCACTCAAAACATTTTATTCATTCCACAAATATTTACTGAGTACCTAAGATGTGCCAGGCATGTTCTAGGAAGTAGGTACACAGCAGTGAACAAGACAGGGAGCAGCCCCTTGAGGAGCTAATATTCTAGTGGGGGAGAAAGACAAAGAACTGGATAAATAAACTATACATTATGTTAATAGGTGATAAATGATAAAGGCAGTGTAGGGGTGGGGTGGGGTGGGGAGTGTGGGCCTTAAATCAAAGATCTAAACGGACCTTCGTGAGGCGACTAATATGCAGATTTGAGACACTAAGAGGTGAGGCACTAAGGTGTGGCTAGAGAGGGCCTTGGTAACGGGGTAGCAGCCCTCAAGGGCACCAGGAAATGGGCTGGTTGGGTATTGCTGCACTTGCAGAGCCTTCTTGTCAGTGTTCAGCTGGGAACATCCAGGTTAAGCTGCCAGTAGGGTGGGTTTCTTCTCACTTTCTTAAGAGGGAGGAGGTGAGGTCAAAGAGGTGACAGGACAGATCCCTAGCTTAGTGACCATGGTGAGGACTTTGACTTCTTAAGAGGAGAGAGGTGCAGCCAAGGGACGGCCCTGACCTGACTCAGGGTGTCACAGGCTCCCTCTGGCTGCAGATGGGGAGAGATCATGAGGGCAGGCAGGGGAGCAGGGAGCCCAGGGAGGAGCTGCTGTGGTGTCCAGGACTGGGAGGATGGAGTCTGGACCAGTGCTGGTGGAGGTAGTGGCTGGGCCAGTGCAGGTTTCCTGACAGGTTGGAGTAGGTGTGGAAGAGAGGTCAGGGATGATCCTGGACAGAGGTGCCATCAACCTAGATGGGGAAGTGGGGGAGGGAGCAGGTTTGGAAGTCAGAAGCTCAGTTTAGGATGTGTGAAGTTTGAGACACTTCTAAGATCCCCACGGAGAAGGTGAGGAGAACGCAGTTTGTAGGAGCCTGGAGGTGTCTGGGTGGAAGACAGAAATCTGGTTATTAACAGCCTAGAGATGGAATTTAACCATGTATTTGGTGGAGATCCTCTACGGCATGAGTGGGGTACAGAGGATCCCACTGAGGCTTGGAACTGGCCAGGGCTAAGGGGTCAGGGAGACTGATCTAGGTGACAGTAAGTGGCATGAGATGGCAGCGTGTGTTACGAGAGAGTATAAGTTACAAGCAAGCAACTGCAAGCCTCACCCAGTCTCGGGTGGGGGAGGAGACAGGGAGTGCTTCCTAGAAGTGACTCCTGAGCTGACACCCAAGCCTGAGTACCTACATCACCAGGTAAAAAAGTCAGGAGTGTTCCAGGTCGAGGACACAGCCCAGGCAAAGGCCTGGCAGCCAAGTGAGTCCTGGAGAGGGCAGACAGCGGACGCTTTCCAGTGTGGCAGGGAAGGGTGTGGTGAGAAGGGAATTTGGATGAGTCATCACCAAAAGTTTTGGCATCAGCCATGCCCAGGTTTACACCTGGTTCTGCCATCCTGTGTGACCTCGGGCAAGTGACCCGGCCTCCAGGTTTCTCTCCTGTAAGATCCTGCCTCATAGGCAAGGCTTGTGTAGCAATTCCTTGGCCTGGCTGCTAATGCAGTTTTGTCTGTGGTGATCTTGTTAAATGAGCTATTATCATATTAATTATATTATTTTTTAAGTTCATTGTTTTTAGTAATCTCTACACCCAATGTGGGGCTCAAACTCATGACCCCGAGATCAAGAGTTTCATGCTCTTCCCACTCAGCTAGCCAGGTGCCCCAATACTAATTATATTACTGAAAAGTCAATGCATTAGGGTAGTGGTTAAGGTTACAGGCTAGGGAGTTTACCCTGAGTCAGTTTATTTGTAAAATGGAAATGCTGCATACATCCATTCCATAGGACTGTTATAAGGGCATATGAGGTTATATGTAAAGTGCTCAGGAGAGTGCTTGGCAGTTATTTTTATCAGTATTATCTAAGGGTGAGTCAGTCAACCACCTGAGGAATCCAGGTGGGCTGCAGGAGGAGGGAACATGGGTACAGGCACACAAAATGATTCCTCTCTACTAAGCGTTTACCACTTAATTCTGCAGGGGAATGGGAACCCCTGTTCTCATTTTACAGATTATTAAGTCCTTGCTTAAACAAACCAAAACAAAAAACAGCCTTGCTCGGAGCCCAAAGGATCCCACTTATTAAATAGCAGAGCCAGGATTCAGACTCGAGCTAAGCCAGCCTCCAGGGGAGATTCTAAGGGCCAGACATCCAGAATGCCTGGGAACCAGATTTAACTCCCTCTGAGGAGCCCTGAAGTTTGGAGACTGGAGCCCGAGAGCGAACGATCTCCAAAGGAGGTTTCAGTCGCCATTTTCCCTGCCCGCTCCTGCATTCCCCAGCCCCTACTCCTCCACCAGATCTCGGGAACATCTAGCCTCAGAAACCAGGCCGTGGCCAGAGGGACTCTTCCTGTGCCCAGGCCCCTCTATAGAGATGGGAAGAAGGAGGCGACACTTGGCGACCCTGACTCGGGGTGAAAAGGTGCGGGTGGAGGAGGCACAGGCAACTTTTGTAGGCGGCAAAGTCCCTCCCGCAGTTTGACCGCCATGCGGGTTGCTGCAGGGTCCCGGGAAATCTAGTCTAGCCTTAGCCCCCGCCCCAAATGCGGGCGCTTGTCCCCGGGCTGTGGGCCAAACAAAATTCGGGTCTCCAGATGCTTTGTCGCGACAAGGCTAGGACAGGGGCCGCGTGCCAGGAGTCCCTTTTCCAGCGGACCGAAAACCGCACCCGTGGCCGCATGGAAGCGAATCCACACTGCAACAGTAGGGGGTGACCTGGGCCGTGGCGACTGAACTTCCCCGGGGATTCATTCACCTGACCTGGACAACAGGGGACGAACTCAGACCTCTGGAGTCTGGGCGGGGTCGGAACCCACAGCTCAGGAAACGAGCGGGGCGGAGCCGCGGCGGCCGCATCCCGTTACGTGAGGCGGGCCCGGCGCACGCAGGCGCAGCTTCAGTGCAGGCTCTAGGACCGCGCGGATGCTTGGTGGGCCGCCCCGCAGAGCCTAACCCGGTCCAGGCGGCCTGAGTCACCGGCCCCGCCCTACGGAGCCGGACGCGGCCAGAGGCCCGGGAGCAGCTCGGACGAACGGACCGGAGGACGTGTGAGCGAGGCGGTGAGCGCCCGATCTGGGTTACCCCTGTACTCCGTAATCCCGGTCCTTGCGGCCCCCATATCCCACGAAACCCTTAAGTCCTGATCTCAGGGGTCGCCCAGACCCATGATCTCAGATTTGAAGCCCCAGTCTGTCCGGCACCGAGTTATCCCTCCGCGGGGACTCTTCTACCCTCTGCCTCAGGATCTAAAATTCGAGCCCATGGATTTGAGAGATCCCACAAATTTCTGCCCAGGGTGGGGTCCCCAGAGCCACGATCCTTAGATCCGTTTTCTAAATTATAATGGGAACCCCGTTATCCCGGGCCCCGGAATTCATACCAACAGTCTTAGACCCGAGCCCACAGAACCAGCGGTGACATTGTAATCCCGCTGCTGGGAGTACTCGAAACCCTCAGGCTCACATTCTGGGATTTCCTAAACCGTGCCCCAGAGGCCTCCAGGTGGAGAATCTCTGATCGGCGCCCCTGACCCGCCCAAGACCCCAAAGTCCAGTTCTGGGGCTCGATCTCAGATTCGTGTGCCCAGACACGTCAAAGATGCCTCACACCAACTTGGGCCCCCATCTTGAGAACCCCACCAGACCGGGACCCTTACCCTTAATGATGCCTATGCATAGACTGAGTCCAGGGTCCCTCTAGCTAGACGGAGATCCTTTGGACCCAGAGGGGATTTCAAACCCGATCTTCCGTCCCTATCCCACCCATCCGAGAACTACACTACTCCAGAAGCCCCGACCCCATCCCAAATGGACCCTCAAGCCCCAGCCGGAGGATAGGTTCCCGCCCGGAGGCCACATATTACTCCCCCGAAGTCCAGCTGCCAGAAAGGCGTATTTTTGTGTGGAGGGAGCGGGCTCAATGGCGATGCGGCCTTTTGACCCCTTTTTTCCCCCCTCAGGAATCTTAATTTGCAGCCATGTTCCTGGTTAACTCGTTCTTGAAGGGAGGCGGCGGCGGGGGAGGCGGGGGCCTGGGCGGGGGCCTGGGGAATGTGATCGGAGGCCTGATCAGCGGAGCGGGAGGAGGCGGAGGCGGCGGCGGCGGCGGCGGCGGCGGAGGCGGCGGCGGTGGCGGAACTGCCATGCGCATCCTGGGCGGGGTCATTAGTGCCATCAGGTAAGGCGGGGCCCGAAGAGGGGAGGGGCCTGGCGGAGGAGCATGTCCCGCCCGCATAGATTGAGGTAACCTGGCGGCTGACCTGCAGTCTTAATTAGGCTGGGCTGGGCCTGGGCTGCGGGACCCGCCTGGAGGGGGCTGACCGTAAGGAGGCTGATGGCAGTTCAGGAGGCGGGGCTTGACATGGGCGGAGTCTGACTGTTGAGGGGACGATCTGATGGGGCGCGGCTGGGGTTTCGGTAGGTGGGGCTTAATGCCTGCTTCCAGCTACCCGGGCGACGAACGTTAGGGGGCGGAGCCGATGAGGCTTGGGGTCTCTTCATGCGGGCAAGACTTGCCTTATGGGGGCACCCGCATGGCCGTCGTGGTGGGTCGGTGAGGGGGTGGACCCAGAAGAGGCCGAGGCCTAATGGGATAGGGGAAATGATCTTGAAGGGGCTGGGTCTGTCTGGGAACTGTCTGGATTAAAATAGAAATATGACCTGGTGGAGGTGGAGCAGGTTGTCGTTAGGGGCCTAATTAACCATGGCCACCCCTCGAAGGGGTGGGAACTCATGGAGCTGGGGTGGGGTGTTGGGAAGACACAGGCGTTTAGGAAGCCATAGGATGGAGTCGGTTCCTAGACAGAAGGGACCTGAGGAGGGTGAAGCCCCAGGAAGCTGGGTCAGAGCTTCTATGAAGCTGAGCTGTCGAAGGGGCTGGATCTGTTGAGGAATCTGCCATTGGGCAGGTGTGCCCTGGCAGGAGTGGCGCCTACTGTGGGGTCGGGGCTCTGAGTTTCCTGCCAGGTGCAGCCAGAGCAGCAAAGATAGGAACAGGTGAGGACAAGGACAGATAAGTCAAGCAGAGGGAGAGGTAGGGAGGGTGGTGGGCTGGGGTTTGGGGGGTTGGGGCGCGGGGGCTGCGGTGGTCTTTGGAGGCCCCGCCCACTGGCGCTAACTCCCTTATTTGTCTCCCCTCAGTGAGGCAGCTGCACAGTACAACCCAGAGCCTCCGGTAAGCACCCCCCTCCATAATCAGAGACCCTGCTTCTCACTCCGAGGCCTTTTTCAGCATCCATCATTGTCACTTTGTCCCTCTTACGAAATTCCTCTCATTAAGTCTCTCCCTTGCCATGTCCCCAAACATAGTCATGGATCTTAGCTATAGCCACTGTCCACTGACCATCTCTCATTCCTTTGATCACCCAGCCACCAAGCCCACTCTGACTTTCCCACCTAGGGCTGTCCTGGCCAGGGCACCCCTACCCCACTCGCTCTGAGATCCTCTCCCTCTGTAGCCTCCACGCACCCATTACTCCAACATTGAGGCCAATGAGAGCGAGGAGGTCCGGCAGTTCCGGAGGCTGTTTGCCCAGCTGGCTGGAGATGTAAGTAACCCTGGGCCCCCATCCTTGTCCTAACTTCTCCATGCCTTCCTTTGGGCTGCCCTTGCACACACACTCAACAATGGCAATCCCCAAAGAATCCCCATTCTCCCTCATGACACTCTTCCCTTTTAACCATCCCTGACTTTTCTCCACAGGACATGGAGGTCAGTGCCACAGAACTCATGAACATTCTCAACAAGGTCGTAACCCGACGTGAGTTATTGCGCTCAACATATAGGGCAGGTTTAGAGTCTTGGGCGCTGGGGTAGCTGTGACCTCTGGCCTCTGACTTTCAACCTGTCCCCCACAGACCCTGATCTGAAAACTGATGGCTTTGGCATTGACACATGTCGCAGCATGGTGGCCGTGATGGATGTATCCTTGGGGGCAATCTGACTGCAGCCCTGGGTGAAGGAGTTTTGTGAGAGCACGGTTGGGACAGCCAGGGTGTAGCTTGCACACCCACAAACGTGGACATGCATATATCAGAACACACACCCACTACCACACACCAGGACTTGTGGCAATAAATAGTAACATCAGCTGGCGCGTCACAGCCATGATGTTAAATAGGCAGATTTTTTTTTTTTTTTTTTTTAAGATTTTGTCTATTTGTGAGAGAGAGAGCACAAGCAGGGGGAGAGCCAGACAGAGGGAGAAGCAGGCTCCTTGCTCGGCAACTCGATCCCAGGACCCTAGGATCATGACCTGAGCTGAAGGCAGACACTTAACTTCCCGAGCCACCCAGGCATCCCAAAAAGGCAGAATTGTTAGAGTTCATTTTGTAGGCAAAGAAATTGAGACTCAGAGAGAGGCAATCATTTGTCTGAAGGTATATGAAAAGAGTAAGTGCCAGGATAGGAATTTGGACTCAGGTCTTTTAGGCTTGAGAGCCCAAGCTTATTTTCTTTCTTTCTTTCTTTCTTTTTTTTTTTTAAGTAAGTACTACACCCAACGTGGGGCTTGAACTCAGGACGGGGAGATCAAGAGTCGCATGCTCTACCGACTGAGCCAGCCAGGTGCCCCAAGAACCCAAGCTTATAACTGCTGTAGGTGTGGCCGTATACGTGCACATGTATACAAGGGCACACCGTATAAGTGAAGATACGTGAAGGCATGTTCACAGGAACACACATGCATGTTTGCACATGGGCCAGTCATTAGCTGATCTGGGATACGTGCACGCTCAGCACATAGAGAAAATGTAGACACGTGTGTTGTCATGTGATCACATACATCTGTTGCACAGAGTTCTACAAGCTTGGCTGTGCCGCTTAGCAAGGTTATTGAGCCTCTTTGTGCCTCATTTTGCCTGTCTGTAAAATGAAGTGAATGATAATGGTGAAACTGAATTGGAGCTGCATGCAAAAGGTTTAGCACAGCATGTAGCACATGGTAAGAGGTCTGTACGCATTAGCTGCTACTATGATCTTAGGTAGATGTTCATCTCTGAATCGGTTTCTTTTGCTGTGACTGGGGAATAATACTGGTGAGGCTGGTGTCTTAAGGATTTAGTGAGAAAAGTGATGTTTCTGAGAAGCTTAGCACTGCCTGGCATGTACTAGGTAACTTGATAAATCTTGGCCATCATTATTATTGAGAGTTTATCAAACATTAGCCCCTGAGCTAAGGGCTTTATCTCATTCTGCTTATATCACAAACCCAGCAGGTATGTACTGTCATCACCTGATTTCCTTAGAGTTCTAAGATACCCTTGTTTTTCACATGTCCTGACATTCATGAAATTGAATTGCTATTAAGAATTTTAGGGGTGCCTGGGTGGCTCAGTAGTTAAGCATCTGCCTTCTGCTCAGGTCAGGATCCCAGGGTTCTGGGATAGAGCCCCATATCCGGGTCCCTGCTCCACCTGGAGGCCTGCTTGTCCCTCTCCCCCTCCCCCTGCTTGTGTTCCCTCTCTTGCTGTGTCTCTCTCTGTCAAATAAATAAATAAAATCTTAAAAAAAAAGAATTTTATACATGAGGGCACCTAGGTGGCTCAGTCAGTTAAGCATCTGACTTTGGCTCAGGTCATGATCCTGGAGTCCTGGGATCAAGCCCCACGGGTGGGCTCCCTGCTCATCGGGCAGTCTGCTTCTCCCTTTTCCTCTGCCCCTCCCCCTGCTTCTTCTCTTTCTCGATCCCCCTCTCTCTCTCTCAGATAAATAAAATCTTTTTAAAAAATTTAAAAAAATGCTGGAACTTAAAAAAAATTTTTATAAATGAGAAGTTAGTTACTATTTTTAGGTGAGGAATTTATAGTTTAAAGAAGTTATGGTTATGGCTTATTTTTAATTTATTTTACTTAAAAATAAAATATATATTTATTTAGTAATCTCTACACCCAATGTGGGTCTCAAACTCACGACCCTGAGATCAAGAGTTGCATGTTCTTCCAACTGAGCCAGCCAGGAGCCCCCAAAATCTTAAAAAAAAAAGAAACATGAACTAAACTACGTATGGATAAAAAGAAAAGTCAAACCATATCCAAGGTTTTAGCCTAGACTCCCCTGCTTGGTCATGATCACAGTGCATACAGCGCATGCATCTGGGTATAGTCATTACACTATTCTTAACACCCCTCCACCAGAGTGACACCACTGGCAAGCTGGGCTTCCAAGAATTCAAGTACTTGTGGAACAACATCAAAAAGTGGCAGGTGCGTGGTGACCTCAAACTCAAAAGACCTCAAGCCATGAAGATGCCACGCCCTACGATGTTCAATTGAATCCTTACCTCCCTGTCCCCACAGGCCATATACAAACAGTTTGACCTTGACCATTCAGGTACCATCTGCAGCAGTGAACTCCCAGGGGCCTTTGAGGCAGCAGGTATGGCTGACAGGGATATGGTATGACTGGGGGTGGCATTGGTAAGGCAGCCCCCCATGAGCTGGTCTGAGCCTGAATCCTAGGGGTGGGAGTGGGTCGGGCCTTTTGGCCCCCACACCTGAGAAAGGAAACCATTCTCAGGGTTCCACCTGAATGAACATCTCTACAACATGATCATCCGACGCTACTCGGATGAAGGAGGGAACATGGATTTTGACAACTTCATCAGCTGCCTGGTCAGGCTGGACGCCATGTTCCGTGAGTGACACCCTAGCTCTCTTCCTGGGTGGGAATTTGTCCCACCTCCTTTGGCCAGGGTCTTCTCTGAGCCTGACCCCGAGGTAAGCAATTCCAGGGACAGCAACAGCCCAGTTCCTGCCTTCACGTCACTCACAGTCCACTGGAGGAGAGGCAAATCACCAGACGGTGACTGCTCAGAATGGTTACAGTTGGGATAGGGGAAGCTCAGGGCAGTGATCAGGCCTGGGAGGAGAAGCTCAGGGCCGAGTGGGTTTAGATTTGTTAATGGGAAAGCCCAGTGAGCTATCTGAACCTAGGAGGCACTCGATGCAGACTCTGAGGTCAAGAAGGGCTTCCTGGAGGAGGACAGGTGTGACTTGAGGGATGAAGAGGAGTGACCCCAGGGAGAGAGTGGAGACAAGTGTTGCTGTGGGAACAGCCTGTGCAAAGGGAAAGAGAAGGCAGTGCTTTTGGTGTTTTTTGTTGAACTCAATTCTGAATGCTGGAGAGGGGTTGGGATGCAGAGACATAAGGCTGGGAGGGGTTAGTAGGGGCTGGATTGTGAGGGCTCTCATGAACATGAATGCACTGAATCTTTAAGACCACGGTCAAGTGGGAATTATTGTCCCCATTTTCTGGAGGAGGAACCTAGGGTTCAAGGAGGCAAAACTGCTTGCTCCCAGCCACTCAGCTAGGAAGTTGCAAAGCCAGAATTTGAACTTGGATCTGAGAGAACTGAGTAAAAGGAAGCAGGAGCAATCGGCACGGTCAGGCCATGCAGGGCTGTGAGTGCCATGTTCAGGGGTGCTCCAACATTACTGGGGGCAATGGAGAGCCATAGCAGGTTCTAGGCAGAGGAAGGATGGGGTCAGGTTTGGCTTTAGGAAGATCTCAGCCTCTGGAAGAGCCCAGGGAGGGCAAAGCATTTAAACCGTGGGTAGAGGGGCGCCTGGGTGGCTCAGTCGTTAAGCGCCTGCCTTCGGCTTAGGTCATGATCCCAGCGTCCTGGGATCGAGCCCCACATCGGGCTCTCTGCTCTGCGGGAAACCTGCTTCTCCCTCTCCCACTCCCCCTGCTTGTGTTCCTGCTCTCTCTCTCTCTCTGTGTCAAATAAATAAAATCTTTAAAAAATAAACCAACCAACCAACCATGGGTAGAGAAAAAGGGGCAGGTATGTCAGGGACATGAAGGGAAGGGGGAATGGACAATAAGGGCAGATGATTCCAAAAGTCACTTATGAGAAGGCCTAAGAAATGGCCATTAGATTTACCAGCAAGAGGGCCAGGAGGAACTGCAGTGAGTGCAGTGTCCAGGACACCACATGTGTGGATACTTGAGGGCGGTAACTGAGTTGTTAGAGAGGGAGCAAAGACAGTGTAGACCCTGGTTTGCCTAGGTTTCGCTTTGGGTGGGGAACATGGAGTCAGGTTTCAGGACATGAGTGGGGACTACACCAGACAGTAGGAGCAGGAAGTGGGTGCCCCTATTTTATTATTTTTTTCATATAGATACATAGATAGATAGATTTTTTTTTTTTAATTAAGTAAACTCTACATGCAATGTGGGGCTTTAACTCATGACCCGGAGATCAAGGGTTGCATGCTCCACCAACTGAACGAGACAGGTGCTCCAAGTGCTAGCCACTATTACCATCATCCCATATGTTAGTATATTTTTATCTTTTTTTTTTTTCTTTTTAAGATTTTATTTTTAAGTTACCTCCACACCCGATTTGGGGCTCAAACTCACAACCCTGAGATCAGGAGTCGCATGCTCTACTGACTGCGCCAGCCAGGTGCCCCTGTATATTTTTATCCTAAAAGCCAAATCCCCCAACCCTTTCCCTCTCTAGGTGCCTTCAAATCTCTTGACAAGGATGGCACTGGACAAATTCAGGTGAACATCCAGGAGGTAAGAACTCCCGTTCTGGGATGTGGGTGCCCAGGAGGGGAGCCCTTCCCCTCAGCTCCTTGTACCAACTCAGAGCTTGGGCTCCCTCCCTCCTGTTTTCCCAAAAACCCCTGGGGGGAGAGCAGAGAAAGGTGTCTGCTATTCTTTGGTTCCCTGCTCCTCACCCTGTGCCCTTCCTCTCCCCAGTGGCTGCAGCTGACCATGTATTCCTGAATGGGAACCCCAGACCTGCCCCCTCATCACCTCACTATAGGAGTCACCTTGGATTCTTCCGTCTCTCCCAGGGTTGAGCCAGGCTGCAGTCTCGTCTTCATGGGTCCTACTGACCTTGGTTCCCCCAACCCTTGGCACTCAGCTTCTTAGTCAACAGCCGGGGCCCAACATGTCCCCACATGCCATGCCCTGAGTTACCTGTGGCTCTGAGACACTCCCAACACACCCTGTCCCGAGGGTCACCCCACCCCCGGTACACCCATCCCACACCCACTCCACAACCTGCCTCATGCACCTGTGCCAAACCCAACAGTTACATGGTTTCCACACCCCAAGGGCCCTTCTCTTGGTTCCCGGAGGGTCACTCCAGTCCCTACACACTCTGGCACACCTGTTCACACTTACCACCCTGGCAGCCAAACTCTAGGCCCTAACAGGCCCAGGTGCCCCTGTGCCTTTGTCTGCCTCTGCTCTCAGCCTGCCAGGCCCAGGAGGAAATAAAAGCACCCCGGTTGCTGCTCGGAGATCTGCTTCCTGTTCTGAGCGTCGAGGGGTGGCTCTGTCTCTGTCAGGGGCAGAGGGAAGTCTAGGTCCTAGAGTACGGGGGTGGTTTGGTCTGTCTCATGTCTATCCCTCTTCTTGTCTTTGTCCTTTTTCTCATACTGGATTCTAGCTGAGCTGCAGTCTCATTCTTGCTGAGATCCCTTACAGATCCTGTGGAGGCTGAGACTGGGACCCAGAAGCCTGGGCAATCTGTGCTTCTGCTGTAAGAGCCAGGCCCTTGGGAGGTCTCAGTATTGCACCCCCTCTCCCCGCTCTGTTCCCCAAGGCCATGCTTGCTCCCTCTTGGCTCTGTCCTGAGTGAGTCTGTCCTCACTTACCTCTCCCTCTGTTGTGTCATGGACCATGCTCAGTATCTTCCTTCCCGCCCTTGAGCCTCTGCAAGGAGAAGGGCTGCCTGATACCAGAATAGAGCCCCTCTCGAATTCCAGGACATGATCCCAGATCCCCAAGCCCTGCAAGGCAGCCCAGGGGTACTGTTTGGGCTCCCCAGCCCCTCAGGAGGGCTGAGAGGCAGCAATATCCTATGAGTAGCCTTGTAGTAGCAGTCATTCTCCAGCATGAGGGACTCAGGGCTGGGGCAATGGGCTGTCCTAGTGTGGCGATTCCTTGGTGGTGGGAAGATGGGCGGGGTACAAACAAATGGAGGCCACAGCTGGACTGGGTTCCCCAAAGAGCCAGCGTATTTATTGATGCTTGTTCAGGTTCTGCAAGCTTCTTGGTCTCACTTCTTGTGAGGGAAGGAGGCCCAGCCAAGGCAGTACAGGCTATAGGCGGTACCTAGGGAGGGAGGAGGGTGACAGCGTGAGATCCTAATTGCCTCCCTGGACCCCATCTCAGCTTTTAAAGCCCCTCTGCAGGCTCCTCAATCATCAGTCTGGATCCCAGCTCCAGTTCAGACCCCAGCTCCCTTCCCAAACTGCACTTCAGGTGGAGAATCCCCTAGCCTTGATCCAAACCAGGCTGCCAACTTTCCTCACGGTTCCTGCCTGGGCCCCACACCCCCTCCTGGGACAGAAGCCCAAGCCCTAGGTGCTCCCTCCCTATCTGCTAGCCTGGGCTCCTGGACCATCCCCAAACCTGGCCAGCTCAGAATTCAGTCCCCTCCCTAAGCCCCTGCCCAGCCCCTAGCCCTCTCCCCAAACCTCAGCCTGGGAACCAGACCCTTCCTCACTCCAGCTCGAGCCCGCCACCTCCCCCAACAGCTCAGACGGTGGCTGTCCGGCACTCACCCCCTAGACAGAGCCCCATGGTCACTCGGTACAGGATGTTGTCGGTTCCCCCGCCCTTCAAGTGCACCGGAAGGTCATTGTCCGCCTGGGTGGTGGAGGCATCGGATGAGAAACGGGTACAGGTTGCTCTGTGGACTATATCCCTATATCCCGTCTCCCCCTACTCTGCTCCAGGACCGAGCCTGGGGTCTGGGTTCTTCCCCCTCTCCCCACCCCTGCTCCGCCTACCTGGAAGAGTTTCTGTTTCTCAGCCACTCGGTTCTGGAAGCGGTTCCGGGCGGTTGAGCTGAAAGAGCGAACCAGCGCCTGGGAGACCTGGCGGGGAGGAAGTGGATGGGTATCGGAGACACCTGAAAGGGTGTCCCCAGACGGCCTGGCTGTGCGGGGTGGGAAGAGGGTACGGGCTCTCTGAGGCCGGGACACCGGGACTGCCCTATTCCTTGCGTATGTCTCAAAGGCAAGATCCGAACTGCCAGTGCGAGGAGGGAAGGGCTTCTGCCGAGAAAGGCCCAGAAAAAGGGGACTCGCGCCTAGAGAGTCTGGCTTAGAGGTTTCCCGGTTGTCTAGAGGGTCCTGGAAGAGGAGCAGACCCAGAAGGGGCACTTGTTCTGCGGGTCCAAGTCCCGAGATGGTGGGGTTTTTTTTGTTTGTTTTTTGGTGGGGGGGTTTCCTAGATTAACGGGGGGAGCCCAAGTCCCGGGAATGATCTACTCCTGGATCCGGGTGCCTCGTGGGCTTTCCATACTGCCTAAGAAGTCCGGGGGACGGGAAGCGGTGTTAAGTTCCCAGGGCCTACGTCGCGAGATGTTAAAGGGGCCCTGGATGAAGGGAAGAAGCTCAAACCGGGCCGCTGGGCCATGTTAGGGGTCCCCGGCTGTCTCAGAAGCCCTTGGGTTAGGAGGCGGGCGTGGAGGGTCCCAGGCTGTTTAGGAGGGAGTCCCGAACCCTGAGAGGGGCTCACGTTCCAAGGCCCCAGATCTCGGGATGTTTAGTGAGTCTCGTATTGGGGCGAGGGCTTCCGGGTTAGGTTCCCCGGCCCGGCCCTTGGGGGCCCTCACCCGCAGGGCCCTCATTCTGCGTCCTCCTCCTCGGCCGGAGTCACCTCCCCTCTCGGCCCAAGGACACACAGCGCCCTCCCCTCCCCGGGAATCCCAGGCCACGCCTTCGGCGCGCCGCGTGACCGCCCTGGCCGGGGGGTCTGTGGTGGCGGGCGGGGTGTGGGGGAAGCCGGGCAAATCCGGCTGCCGGATTCGGATTCGTGCAATAGGCGTGCCGAGGGGACGCTCCAGTCCCGCCCCCCGCGCCAAGAGGTCCGAAGCATCCATCTGTTACTCGGAATTTCTGCTGGTGCAAGTGGAGAGAGGTAAATGGAGCCTGGGAATACATTTTTTGGTTTGTTTCTGCGGAGATACTCGTCTGGGGCAAGTGCAGTTCCTCTCCCGGGGTCTCTCAGATCTGTCCTTACCGGAGTTCGTATTGGAGAGCGAGTGAGGGAGCAGATAAAAGGATTCCAGCTTCCTGTTCTATGTACATAGACTGGGTGATTGCACCTCCGAGCCTTAGTTACCGTATCTGTAACGTGGAGGCTAAGTCAGGATCTTCTTCAGAGGTGTGTTGAGAGCATGAAATGAGCTCACAGAACGGCATAACTGAGTTAACAGTTATAATCATGGTAATAACCTGCAAAATTATTGCATAACTGAGCTAATCACAACTGCACAGAAACAAATAAGAGCCCTTATTTTTACTGCTTTCTAGCGGTAGGCTTGTTAAAAAACAAATTTAATTGAGTAAATGTGAATATCTGAAAGATTTTATTAAATGATTCATGAATTGGGCAGCATTTCATCTAGCGAATGTTAGGGAGCACCCTGCAGCTACAGAAAGGGAAAGGTTTTGAAAGGCCTGGGGGTGGGGGCAGGAATTAGCAAAGAATGCATTGTTTTAGGCTAGGTCTCCCTTCTAAGGGGAATGGTTGGGGTTTATGGGATTGCCTCCTAGTGTTGACCAGTAAATTCCCCTTACATTCCTGGGGGTATGGAAACTACAATTAGGTTAGGTATTAAGTCTCGGTTTACTGAAGTGGGGCCTTAGCACAAGTGACTCTCTTGGGCCTGTGATTTTTCTTTTTAACAGAGTTATATATCAAGTATTTTTATACTTAGTTAATTTTCCTTTTACTATGGAAGATTTCAAAACAGAAAAGCAGGGAGAAAGGACCCATCACCTGCTTCAACAATGACCACGATTACAGTGTTTTTCATGTATTTGCCCCATTCAACTCCTTTTTCCCCTTTATTGAAGTATTTTAAAGCAAATGCCAACATCATATTTCATATTTACATATGTATCTCTAACAGATAAGGGCTTAAACAAAGGAAAACCCTGATGATCCACAATTTATAGATTGAATCTTGGATTAGGAAAAATCACTTAAAACTTTTTATTTGTGGGACAGTGGGTGAATTTTTTTTTTTTAAAAGGTTTTATTTATTTATTCATGAGAGACAGAGAGAGAGAGAGAGAGGCAGAGGGAGAAGCAGGCTCCCAAGGAGCAGGGAGCCCGATGTGGGACTCGATCCCAGGACTCTGGGATCATGACCTGAGCCGAAGGCAGACGCTTAACCATCTGAGCCACCCAGGCGCCCAACAGTGGGTGAATTTTAAAAAAAGGTCTGTGGATTAGACAATAAAATCGTGTCAGTGTTAATTTCCTGATTTTGATGATTGTGCAGTGGTTATGTAACAGGATGTCCTTGTTTTGGGGAAATACAGGCTGAAGTATTTGGGAGTAAAAGGTATCGTATCTGTAACTTATTACCTTAAGATGGTTAAGAAACAAATTATATATCTATATTCATATCTATTTTTTTAAAATTTTATTTATTTGACAGGCAGCGAGGAAGGGAATGCAAAATCAGGAGAAATTAATAGATGCTTATTATTTGAAGTCACTAAATTTGGGGTAGTTTGCTACTGACATAGGGACATGCATTTCCACTTCACCCAAGTCCCCACCAACCCCTAATATCTTATACCTATTTCACGTAATTCATATTCCTTGCCCTGTCCTGGTAGGCATTTGAGTTGGCCTCTCATGGGACAGGGCTTGGTGTGGCCAACTGCTTCCAATTTTCAGCATTGTTCCCTACTTCCCCATTCCTAATTCCTGAGGAGGGATCCTGGGTCTCTCACTTCCGTTCACCTCTTTTCCCCGGCTCCTTCACCCTGGTCCAGGCCACCCTGTCTTCTCCGTCCTGGTTCACTGCACCAGTGTCTCTTCTGGTCTCCCCTCATAGATCTGTAGGCACAGAGCTGCCTCATTGTTAAGCAGAGAAAAATAATTTTTCATTGTCTCTTGCCCATGGGCCACCCAGCTACTCACATAGGACAATTGACCTGGCTTTCATCACATTGCCCTAAGAGTAAGGACTAGGGCAGAGAGAGCTGATGCACTTACTTACTTTGAGTTGTTTTTTTTTTTAAAGATTTTATTTATTTATTTGAGAGAGAGAGAGCACACATTTATCCAGGTGAGACATGGGAACCAAGGAAGTAGTAGATTATGCCCATATCTCATACTCACTGGGGAGCATATGCTGTTCACTCCTTGAGTGGAATGGAGGGCAGCATAATTTTCCTTGTTTGAATGGGTATTTTTGTGTGTGTGTGTGATGTCTTGGCTTCTTGTGAATCCATATTTGACTCTGCATTTGTTAAACATGCATACAAAATGACTTGGCTGCATAGCAACTGTCTTGGCTGCTTCCTGTCTTACCCCACCTCTGTGCTCAGTTTGTCACCCTGGAAAACTGTAGCTTTTCTATTTATCCATCTGTTGACTTAGACTCCATTGCATCCCCAGCATCTGGCACATGGGTGGATTTGATAAATATTTGTTGAAGGAAATGTAATCCAAATGTTCTCTCATTTGCTCACTCCCACACATTTTCTTTTAAAGATTTTGTTTATTTATTTGAGAGAGAGAGAATGAGAGATAGAGAGCACGAGAGGGGGGAGGGTCAGAGGGAGAAGCAGACTCCCTGCCGAGCAGGGAGCCCAATGCGGGACTCGATCCCGGGACTCCAGGATCATGACCTGAGCCGAAGGCAGTTGCTTAACCGACTGAGCCACCCAGGCGCCCTCCCACACATTTAATAAAGGAGGACCTCAGTGCTTGTCTTACTTCTATCTTCTAGATATTTCTGAGCGTCCTCAGGGAATGGCCGCCCTTGTGCCACTCATCCACTTGTACCCTGTTATCTGCAGCCGTAGCATCAGTGTTCAGGGAAGAAAATAGAAATCCATCTAGGGATTGAATGCCGGAAAGGTTGGAAAGACTGAAAGAGTGCCTTCTAATCAGGATTGCTACCTAATTTGTGGGGACTGTGCAAAATGAAAACATGGGACCCCTTCTTGAAACAGCAGGGAAAAAAGTGCCATTAAGAATACTAAAATATATTGGGGCGTCTGGGTAGCTCAGTCAGTTGGGTGTCTGCCTTCAGCTCAGGTCATGATCCCAGGGTCCTGGGATCCAGCCCCACATCAGGCTCCCTGTTCAGCGGGAAGCCTGCTTCTCCCTCTCCCACTACCCCTGCTTGTGTTCCCTCTCTCACTGTCTCTGTCAAATAAATAAATAAAATCTTTTTAAAAAATCTATTTAAGAATACTAAAATATAAAGCTTTTTCCTTTTTTTCTGTGATCTCTCTCAACCTGTCATAGTTTTTTGAATCTGCTATTTAATTCTGTGCTCCCTCGGGCAATGGATAACTTCTGGGGTGAGCAGGGAGAGGCATCTGGGGCACCTGCCCTGCAACTTTGTGTATGCCCACAAATGTGCCTAATGACAGCATGTGTCATTAACTAGACTGCCCACTGGCTGCTGGCTTCCCCTCTCCCCACTGGCCACTGCACCAACTCCTTGTGTCCTGGCCAGAGATGGGGATGTCAAACCAGGCATCTGCCCTTCCCATGGGCATGGTGCCTCGGGTAATGCAACTTCAGTGCCAAGAAAAGCCAGGGATCAAAGGTGGGCAAAACATTCTTTCCTGCTGGGTTATCTGTTGAATGTGCCATGGCATGGTGACTGAAGGGGCAGGGCTGACCCTCTGCCCTGCCCTCAGAGGTCATAGACAATGGATGCGTATTGGACCTTGACCCTCCTGATGCCCTTGCACAGGTCCCAGGCCCCAGGGAGGCAGAACAGGCAGCCAAGAGCTTGCCTCAGGGAGGGGCGCCTGGGTGGCTCAGTCGGTTAAGCGGCTCCCTTCTGCTCAGGTTCTGATTGAGTCCGGTGTCAGGCTCCCAACACACATCTTGCTTCTAGGCTAGCGATCCGGGAATGACTGGAAGCATCTAAAAGCTGACCTCAGAAAGCCGTTTGCTCAGAAGTGGCCCCTTCAGGGATGAGGCTGAGAACACACCCCCCCTGTGGCACTGACCTGGAGTCAGGAAGCCCGAATCAAGAAGCTGCTGCTGTCATTGCTCAGATCTCTTTTAGAAATGGTTTTGTCGACTTGCAGGACAAAAGAGCTCAAACTCTGGGTAAGGAGCCAGCTGGGGGATATAAACTATGCTGCCCTGTATTAGCTAGCTTGAAGACTTTGTTGCTGTAACAAAAAGGCGACAAAATACTGTGGTCTAAAGACCATGCCTATACCAACCAATGTCAATATGTAGACCTTTTTGAACAAACAGTCAAAGAAGAAATTGTGACATTTTTGAGACACTTGGAAACTTGAACAATAATGGACTTTTCCTTCAACATTTTAGTACAAAAAAAATTTTCAAAGTTACAGGGAAGGTGAAGACATCTTAGAGTGAACACTCATATACCTAACACCTAGATTTTATTTTACCGTAAACATTTGCTATATTTGCTTTATCATATAACTAGCCATCTATATCTGTATCAATCTATATCTTTTTTGATGTGTTTCAAAGTAAATTGCAGATATCTGTATTCTTCCTCTAGATACTTCCCCAAATGCCTGAATATTTCATTTTACAAATAATTTGAAAATTTTTATATGTGACATGGTTTTGGTGGTTGTGTTAAAAAAAAAAAGTCTATGTTTTAGAAATACATACTTAGGGGGAGCCTGGCTGGCTCGGTGGAGCCTGTAACTCTTGGCCTTGGGGTTAAGAGTTTAAGTCCCATGCTGGATGTAGAATTACTTTAAAAAAATAATTTTTTAAAGATTTTATTTATTTGAGAGAGAGACAAAGAGAGCACGAACCAGAGGAGGAGTAGAGGGAGAAAGGGAGAAGCAGACTCTCTGCTCAGAGGGGAGCCCACCATGGGGCTTGATCCCAGGACCTTGAGATCATGAGCTGAGCCAAAGTCAGATGCTGAACCAACTGAACCACCCAGCTGCCCCCCACCAAAATAAAAATCGTAAAACACACACCCCATATACCTAAATATTTTTTGGTATGATGTCCAGTGTATTAATTACTGCCAATTAACAGATTACCCCAAAATGTAGCAGCTTCAAACAACATTTATTATCTTATACAGTTTTTGTGGATCAGGAATCTGCGGATGGGGGTACCTGGGTGGCTCAGTGGGTTAAGCATCTGACTTTGGCTCAGGTCATGATCTCAGGGTCCTGGGATGGAGCCCTGCCTTGGGCTAACCCATTCAGCAGGGTGTCTGCTTGTCCCTCTCCCTGTCCCTTTGCCCTTCCCCCCACTCATGGGCTCTCTCTCTAATAAATAAAATCTTAAAAAAAAAAAAAAAGGAACCTGGGGATGGTTTAGCCCAGCCACAGTCAACAACTCAGGGCAAAAGTGGGCAGGGACCCACCAGGATTTGCCCTTTGTGGAGGTGGAGGGAGACTGACTCAGACACCCTTCCAGGGTCTAGAACCAAGCTTTGGTGTCACTCTGCTGCCATCTTGTGGCAGGCCTAGAACAGTCGCCCCTCCCACCTGGACCTTCCACACTGATCCTCTTCCATGATGTTTTAGGATTTGATTTTTACTTTTATTTTTTAAAGATTTATTTTAGAGAGAGCGGGAGGAGAGGCAGAGGGAAAGAGAGTCCTCAAGCTTATTCCCCGCTGAGTACGGAGCCCAACGCCTGGGTCCATCTCAGGCCCCTGAGATCATGACCCCAGCTGAAATCAAGAGTCCTACACTCAACCAACTGAGCCACCCAGGCACCCCAAGGACTTGATTTTTTTTTAAGATTTTATTTATTTATTCTGAGAGAGAGAAAGAGCGCACAAGCAGGGGAAGGGGCAGAGGGAGAGGAAGAGAATCTCAAGCAGACTCCATGCTGAGCGTGGAGCCGGACTCAGGGCTCCATCTCATAACTCTGAGATCATGACCTGAACTGAAATCAAGAGCCAGAGGCTCAACCGACTGAGCCACCCAGACTCCCCCTAGGACTTGATTTTTAAAACTTTTAACTTATGGGGCACCTGGGTGGCTCAGTCGTTAAGCGTCTGCCTGTGGCTCAGGTCATGATCCCAGGGCCCTGGGATGGAGCCCCACATCCGGCTCCCTGCTCAGCAGAGAGCCTGCTTCTCTCTCTCCCTCTGCTGCTCCCCCTGCTTGTGCTCTCTTTCTCTGTCAGATAAATAAATAAAATCTTAAAAATGTATATACAACGGGATATTACTCAGCCATCCAAAAAAATGAAATCTTGCCATTTGCAATGACATGGATGGAACTAGAGGGTATTCTGCTAAGCAAAATAAGTCAATCAGAGAGACAATTATCATATGATTTCACTCATATGTGGAATTTAAGAAACGAAACAGAGCAGCCTAGGAGAAGGGAGGGAGAAAGAAAACAGGATGAAATCGGAGAGGGAGACGAACCATAAGAGGCTCTTAACCATAGGAAACAAACAGGGTTGCTGGAGGGGAGGGGGTGGAGGGATGGGGTAACGGGGCGATGGGCATTGAGTACATGTGATGTAATGAGCCCTGGGTGTTACATACAACTGATGAATCACTGAACTCTACCTCTGAAACAGTAATACACTATGTGTTAATTAATTGAATTTAAATTAAATTAAATTTAATTTAAAAATAAAATTTGTAAGTGTGAATAGGGAGAGAAGTCTTATCCCCCTGAAGACTCCAGGGGAACAGTTCCATGTTATTTGTATCTTGTGTGTCCTTCCAGGGAAATTTTACGTGTACATAAAAAACAAAAGCAAAACCCAGCACCCCCCAAAAATATAACAACACCCCCAAAATATACTCAGCTTTCTCAGTCATAAAAGAATAATTAATTCCTGAAATCAGTAGATTCATTCAATAATATTGGTCCTGATTTGAACAAAAAATGTGCATATGTTTTGAACAAACAAAATATAAACATATATATGACCCAATGAGGAAATGTGAACACTGACTGGATATTTTATTGTTTTAATGAATTAATATTAATTGTTTAGGGGTAATAGGGAGTTATCACTTAAAAATGCAACTTTTAGTATTTATGGATGAAATGATAGGATGTCTTGGTTTGATTTGAAACCCATCATGGGGGAAAAGCGAGTGGGAGTGTAGATGAAGCAAGTTTGCTGAGGATGGGTCATAGAAATGAGGAAGTGGGGCTCCTGGGTGGCTCAGTCGTTAAGCGTCTGCCTTTGGCTCAGGTCATGGTCCCAGGGTCCTGGGATCGAGTCCCACATAGGGCTCCCTGCTCGGCGGGAGGCCTGCTTCTCCCTCTCCCACTCCCCCTGCTTATGTTCCTGCTCTCGCTCTCTCTCTGTCAAATAAATAAAATCTTAAAAAAAAATAAATAAAATCTTAAAAAAAAGAAAAAAGAAATGAGGAAGTGGTGTTCATTATTCTGTTTGCTCTACTTTTGTATATGTTTGAAATTTTCCATGATTAAAAATTGAAATATATTTCCTGAGCACCTACTGCGTGCTGGGCACTGTTCTAGACACTACGGATTAGCAGTGAAGGAAACTGAAAAGAACCCCATACATTCATGTAGCTTACATTCTGGTGGGATGATAATAGCTAACATTTACTGAGCACTTAACCAACACTAGACTCTGTTGTAAACTTGTTGGAGTACATATAAGTACATAAATACCTTCCTCACTCTCTCTATTTCTTTATAAGTTGTACTGTATTCCAGTGCATGGATTTTCCACGATTCATTTAACCGGTTAGTTTGCAAGGGTTAAATGGACAAATAGGATTTTATTTAATTTTAATTTTATTTATTTGAGAGAGAGAGCACGAGAGCACAAGCGGGGGTAGTGTCAGAGGGAGAATCAGATTCCCCGCCGAGCAGGGAACCGAATGGGACTCGAGGCTTGATCCCAGGACCCTGGTATCACAACCTGAGTTGAAGGCAGACACTTAACCAACTGATGAGCCACCCAGGTGCAGGATTTTAAACAATATTTGCTATTTTATTTCATTCAAACCACCTTAACATTGTTCTTTTCAATACATTGCAACAATGCTGGTGATTACTTTTGTTTTGCTTGTCTAATAATTTCCTTTGGAGTCCTTGAATATGTTCCACATGTTGAAACATATAATTCCCCCTGTACTTTCAATGCAATCCATTAAGAATGCGAAGAGTAACAGTTAAATGTGTCAGTTTTTGTTTGTTAAATAGCAGCTTTAAAAATATTTGCCAAATGAAATTACTTTTCAAGTAGGAAATGTGTATCTCATTACGGAGTTCAGTTCACCCTCAATTAAATTCAGGATGGTAGCTCCAATCTTTGAACAAAATATGTTATTTCAAAAATTCAGCTCTTTGGGGTGCCTGGGTGGCTGGGTCGGTTGGGTGGCCCACTCTTGATTTCGGTTTGGGTCATGATCTCGGGGTCCTGAGATCGAGCCCTGCACTGGGCTCCGTGCTTGGGATTCTCTCTCTTCCTCGCTCTCTGCCCCTCTCCCCGCCCCTCCCCCGACTCATGCTTTTTCTCTCTCTCTCTCTCAATTAATAAAATCTTTTAAAAAATCAGTTCTTTGATGAGCTTTATTTAAACAATTCTTGCTGCATTTTCAAAGCTACTTAATGAGATTCAGAAGAATCTCTTTGAGTGCCAGAGCTTTGTTATATGAAGAATTGTTCCTACAATTCTTCCAACAATTTAATAGCTCCCCTGGTTTTTCTGGTTATGCTTGTAGGTCCATCACTTGTAATTCCTTTTACAAATTTGCCAGTTTAATGTATACTGATTAACAGTGTCTCTTCCCAATCCTATTAGTGTATTCGGTCTTGTGCATATAAAGTTAAATTTAAATACAGTTAAACCTCCATAAAGGAGTTTTATGTATCTTGCCTGATATGTAACATTAGTGGAAAGTATTGTGCAGCGTGGAGTACTAGTGCTTTAAGGAAATAGACTATCAATTCCATGGCAGACTTAATTGCCTAAAAAAATTGTTTATATTTACAAGAATTGGGGTTCTGGGTTGTTCTCAAATAATAGCCTAGATTTGATAAGATACAGTCTTATCACTGAGAGGTAGAGTTCCTAATTTATCACAGTTGATTTGTCCCTGAAAAATTATATACTTCATTAAATATACCAAAATAAAATAAGAATATTGATTGATATCTTGTCATGCCAGATATAATTAAATACAATAAAAATAAGGGATGCCTGGGTGGCTCAGTCATTAAGTGTCTGCATTCGGCTCAGGTCATGATCCCAGGGTCCTGGGATCGAGCCCCACATCGGGCTCCCTGCTCAGCGGGAAGCCTGCTTCTCCCTCTCCCACTCCTCCTGCTTGTGTTCCCTCTCTCGCTGTCTCTCTCTCTCAAATAAATAAAATCTTTCTTCATTAACACTCATAGCACAATTAAAATATTGAGCTGAGAACTTTGATCTTTTTCTTGCTCTGAAAATATTAGAAAGGCTGAAGGTCCACAGGAAGCAGACTCTTAAGAGGTCTGCATTCAGGATGTTTGACACGTGGTGCTAGGGGATCAGCATCTGTTGGGAGATTGAAGGCAGCAGAGCTGGTTAGGGGCAGAAGTCCGGCTGCAAAGCAACAGCGACATGCCTTTGTCAACCCACCAGGAGCTGTGGAACTGGGATAGGCTGGCCCTACAGAGCTGCCCGGGGACAAAAGGGCTGAGCCATTGTATCTCGACCCTTGGTAGATGAAGGCCATTATTATAGGAAGGGCTGAATGGAAGTTCCTGAAACTTCTTTCCCCTTCAAAGACAGTAAATAGCAAGCAATACTGCATCCTTGAAGGAATTGCATAAAGTAGTTACTTGATAAATTGATACCTTCATTTAATTCACCGGTTTGGCTGCACTATTGTAAAGTTAACCTGATGGTGCTCCCATTGCAGCTCCTGTCCCATACGTAGTACTTCTACTAGAAAAAATCAACATATCCCCACCTACCTGGGCTGCAGCTACTGGCCTGGCCAATGCCTTTTTCTCGATACCAATTTGGAAGAACTACCAGAAGCAATTTTCTTTTACCCATGTACCTTCACGGTGTTGCCTCAGGGTTGTGTCAGCTCTCCTGTTCTTTGATGTAAAGCGGTTTGCAGAAGTCTTGATCAGAAGATCATCCTGGTGCATTACATCGGTGACATTATGCTGACTGGATCTGAGAAGCAGGAAGTAGGAAGGGCTTTACATACCTCAGTAAAACATATACACAAGTGGGTAAGAAACAAACTCCCCGAAAATCAGGGGCCATAACTTCAGTGAAATTTCTTGGGTCCCGTGGTCTGGAGGATGTCAACGTATCTCCTCCCAAGTACATCACCTACAATGAACAAAGAGGCACAAAGTTTGGCAGGTTTTTGGATTGTGGAGGCAACATGTGTGACATTGGAATGTGCTATAGTCACACGTACAACTGCAAGTTCCTAGTGGCAATCAGAACAAGAGAAGGCTCTGTGGAAAGTTGAGGCTGCAGTACAAGCCATTTGACCACTTGGCCTTAGGATCCAGAGGATCCCAAAATACTTGAGTGTTTATGGTAAATAGGGATGCTGTACGGAGGCTCTGGTAAGCACCAGTAGGAGAATCACAAAGCAGACCTCTAGAATTTTGGAGCAAATTACGCCATCTTCTGCAGCTAATCATTCTCCTTTTGAGAAACTGCTTTTGTCTTGCTACTGGGCCTTTGTAGAGACTGAAATCCTGACTGTGGGGCATGAGGTGACCATTCAGCCTGAGCTTTCCATCATAAGCTGTGTGTTGTCTGACCCATCCGGCCATAAGGTTGGGTGTGAGCAGCACCAATCTATCATCAGATAAGAATGGTACAGAAGAGACCAAACTTGGGCACGTCCAGAAGGTACCAGTGAGCTGCACCTGCACAAGCAGGTGGCTCAGATCCATATGGCACCAACTCCTATGGCATTGACTCCTCCATGCCTACGGTCCACATGGAATGTTCCTTACAATGGGCTGACTGAGGAAGTACAAACATGAGCCTGGAAAACAGATGGGTCTGCATGATACGCTGGTGCCGCCTGAGAAGTTGATAGCTATGGCATTACAACCCTACTCAGAGGTAATCCTAAAGGACAATGGTGAAGAATGATTCCTTTCAGTGGGCAGGACTTTGGGCAATATATTTGGTTTTTCTCATTTGGCTGGCTTAGAGAGAGAGCCAGAAGTATGAATCTGCATGGTTTCGTGGGCAGTTGCTAGCGTTGGTCAGGGACTTGGAACTAACAATATTGGAAAATTGGTGACAAGGAATTCTGGAGAAGAGGTATATGCATTGAGCTCTCTGATGAGCACAGGCTTTCAAGGAGGACTTCCATATGAATGCCCACTAAAGAACTCCCGCTGCAGAGGGAACTTCTTAATAATCAGGTAGACAAAAATGACACATTCTGTGGATGTCAGCCTTCTTCCCCAGCCAGCCAGTGCTTTCTTAATGGACCCATGAACAAAGTGGTCATGGTGGCATGGATGGAAGTTATGCATAGGCTCAACAATGTGGACTTCCCTCATCGAGGCTGACCTGGTTAATACTAGCCAGTTAACTGCCAAGTGCTTAATCTGCTAACAGAAGACACCAACATAGCGTCCCTGATAAGGAATCTTCCCTGTAAGGACCATCAACGTGGTGGCAGGTTGGTTGGGCAGAGATTTATTCTCATGAGAATAGACATATATTCTGGAAAAGGACTTGACTTCCCTGCCCATAATGCTTGTGCTGGAGCCATTATAGGTGGACTCACAGAATGTTTTATTCACCATCATGACATTCTTTACAGCATTGAATCTGGTCAAGGAAGTCATTTCACAGCAAAGGAAGTTCAATAATAGTTTCATGCCTGTGGAATTACTTGGTCTAACTACATACCCTATCATCTGGCACTGGCTAGCCCAATTGAAAGGTGGAATAACTTACTGAAGACTCAGTTATGGCACCAGTTGGGAGTCAACAACCTGGAAAGATGGAGTTCTGTTTTCACAGGATTTAGTATGTGCTTTGACTCAGAGACCCTCATATGGTGCCGTCTCCCCCATAGCCAAATACATGGACCTGGGAATCAAGGAGTGGAAGGAAGAGTGGCTCCTCTCATTGTTATACCCAATAACTGGCAGAATTTTTCCTTACCTTCCTGGAAACTTGGAACTCTGCTGATTTGAAGATCTTTGTCCCCAGAGAGAATGCTTCCACTGGGGACACATGAGGATAGAAAGTAGGAAGTTGACCAAGTAAACTGATGACCTTGACACCCTATCTTAGGAAGTCGAAGATCTTTTCTGTCAGGCAAACAATTATAAGTCATGATTAATTTTCACACTGAACTGCATGTTTCAAGAAACTCTGGTGACTAAATGGACTCTAAATGTTCCTTTATTTTCTAAATGTAATCTATTATGTTTATCAACACCGAAACAGTTCTTATCTTTACTTTGAGTACCCAAAACTAGAACAGTCATTACCCTGTACCTCAATGTTTTGTTATTTTTGTGGTTGCAGAGTATCCTTCTCTCTCATTTCAGATGAGATCACAGTGACCCTATCACATCACAGGAAATAATGGGCTGTGAGGATGAGCTGAAGCAGCTTGGGTACTTCCAGTGGGAGGGCTAAGAGATGGAGCTGGTGAGCCCAGCTCCAGTCACATAGGTCCAAGGTTGAGGGGCCAGGGGGCACTTTGTGCTAAATTAGGGAGCTTAGCCTCTATTCCTTAAGTGAGGAAAGACTATTGATGTGATGTGCTTATATTTAATTTTAGATCCAGCTCTTTGGTGGCAGATAAGAGATGATGAGGCCTGAATTAAGGCAATGATAAAAATGGTAATAATAAAAGATAATTATTGATTATACTGCATATTTAGCATAGTAATTATAAATAGTAACATTATTAATAAGAAACATGCACAATTAATGAATATAATTATTAGATAATGTGGTAATGATAATAAATCGTGATAACTGTCCTTGCACCTCCCTCATATTCCCAGTCTCCTTTACCTTGCCCTTTTTTCACCTTAGGACATACCATCTTCCAACACACTGCAGAATCTACTCACTATATGATTCTCTCTTCCCCCGTTGGAATACAACCTCCACAAAGGTGGGGCTTTCTGTCTGTTCTGTTCACTACTGTATCCCCAGTGCCTAGAAGAGTGCTTGGCGTATAGTAGTAGGTTCTCAATAAATATTGTTGAATTGAGTTGAACAAAAAGTAAATGTACTCAGCTTTTACTATGTTTCAGGCATGTCCTAGGCAATATTTACATCATTACAACAAAAGTACTGCCTAGTTACAAAGTATGAAACTAGTTCAAGGTCACACAGTAAGTAGCAGCCCTTGGATATAAACTCAAGAATTCTGGCTGCAGAGCCTATTACTCATTTTTTTTTTAAAGATTTTATTTTTATTTATTTGACAGAGAGAGAGCACAAGCAGGGGGAACTGCAGAGGGAGAGAGAGAAAAGCAGACTTCCTGCTGAGCAGGGAGCCCAATGCGGGGCTCAATCCCAGGAGCCCGGGATCATGACCTGAGCCCAAGGCAGATGCTTAACTGACTGAGCCACCCAGGCGCCCCATGGGCCTATTATTCTAAAGTACCTCTTTCTGATACTCAGAAAAGGGATGTGTGTGTTCCAGATGTATCCTAGAGGAAAAGCAAAGTAGATTTCAGAATTATCAGGGAGAGGGAGGCCAAGGATGGTCCCTGGGTGTCTGGCCTGGGGAACTGAATGGGCAATGCGGGCCACTCACTGAGAGGGAGGACAGTTAGAGGAAATTATGGGACTAGGAATGACTCAGTTTAGGTATGCCTGCAATTACTTAAGTAAGTTTGAGTGATTCCATAATATCAAACTTTCTTTTCTGATTTTAGGTTTTCTATGTGCTGGAAACACTGCTAGGTACACCTTAACATTTAAGTGTTCATGATAACTCCATGATGTACTACTATGAGCTACAAACTGAAGCTTAGTGGGGATAGACTATCCTCATCTAGCTAGTGACAGAGTCCAGACCTGGTTCTAAAACTACTATTTTAAACGTAGAAGATAAGGTACAAGAAGTCTTAGCTGACAGCCTGTTTCTGGCTTGAGAGACCAGGCAGACTATTTTTAAACTTTAAATACATTGTTACACAAGATGTATTAGAAATATGGAAGGAAAAGAGGATTTTTAGAGCTATATGGAAGGGAAAGCGGCATTATAAATATTGTTTTAGACATGACACTTGAGCTGTCTGGGGGATTTCTAGGTGGAGAAGTACTGCAAGCTGTTGCATCATTAATGTCGCTTATGAATCCAACAAAGGTGAACAATCAAACTTTATTTCCAAAATTAAAATATGTAAATTCTGGGGCACCTGGGTGGCTCAGCTGGTTAAGCATCTGCCTTCGGCTCAGGTCATGATCCCAGGGTCCTGGGATTGAGTCCCGTGTCGGGCTCCCTGCTCAGCATGGAGTCTGCTTCTCCCTTTCCCTCTGCCCCTCCCCCTGCTCATGCTCTGTCTCTCTCAAATAAATAAGTAAATAAATAAAATATGTATTTTTAAAGATTTTGTTTATTTATTTGTCAGAGAGAGAGAGAACAAGCAGGGGGAGCAGCAGGCAGAGGGAGAAGCAGGCTCCCCGCTGAGCAGGGAGCCTGATGCAGGGCTCCATCTAAGGACCCTGAGATCATGACCTGAGCCGAAGGCAGATATTTAACCAACTGAGCCACCCAGATGTCCCAAGTAAAATATTTTTTAAAAATATGTGAATTCTTTGGAATGACTTATGGAATTCTCCGTCAGCTAGAGTTTAAGGCATAGTGACTTCTAAGTGTGGAATTTCATATCTATATCTATCTAAAAAATTGTTTTTGGTAAAGGGAAGGTTTCCCACCTCCATCTTCTCCCCACAAAAATGTTCTATCATGTGCCTAATTTATTAACTCAGATTTACTACCTGTTATTACTTATTATTTATTAAACATATATCTGTCTCCTAGGAGCAAAGAAGCAAATACAATTCTCAACACATCAAGGATTTAGAATTATGGTAAGAGTTGTACCAATTCAGTCAATTTTTTTTTTAAGATTTTATTTTTTGACAGAGGGAGAGACAGCGAGAGAAGGAATACAAACAGGGGGAGTGGGAGAGGGAGAAGCAGGCTTCCAGCTGAGCAGGGAGCTCGATGCAGGGCTCAATCCCAAGACCCTGGGATCATGACCTGAGCCGAAGGCAGACGTTTAACGACTGAGCCACCCAAGCACCCCTAATTCAATTTTTTAAAATAAAAACAAACAACAAAGCAACCTTCACATCTCACAATTGCACCTGAAAATTTTCCTTTTTTGAAAAGGAAAGAGAGAACTTCTGGGTAAGAATGTTGTTCATAGGAAAACCTTTTCCTAAATTCCTGATTCTCCGAATACATGTGAGACAACTGTCTCTGCCATCACAGTGAGAATCATAAGTATAAGCTTAAGCCAGATTTAGTATAAAATTTTATTGTCCTCCCTACTAATGGCTCAAGATTATAAATTTCTACTGACATATAGGTATCTTTTTAAATTCTCTTTTAGAGATAATTACTGAAATATTTACAAATATCATATGTCCTAAGTTCTGCTTTCAAAAGGATGCACAAAAAAAAAAAAAAGAATCCAATGAAAGAGGAAGTGGGTGTGGATATGGACAAAGTAAGACTGGTCATGCATTGATGGTTTTTATAGCAGGGTGATGAGAATTATGAGAGTGCACTGTACTTTCTACTTTTGTGCATATTTGAAGTTTTCCATAATAAAGTATTAATTTTTTTTAAAGATTTTATTTATTTGATAGAGCACAAGCAGAGGGAGAGAGAGGGAGAAGCAGGCTCCCTGCTGAGCAAGGAGTCCGATATGGGACTCAATCCCAGGACCCCAGGATCATGACCCGGGCCAAAGGCAGTTGCTTAACCGACTGAGCCACCCAGGTGTCCCAAAGTATTAATTTTTTAAAAACATTTATTTATTTATTTTAGAGAGAGTGTGGTGTGTGCAAGTGGGGTGAGGGCCAGAGGGAGAGGGAGAGAATCCTCAAGCAGACTCCCTGCACAGAGCCTGCCTTGGGGCTCAATCCCAGGATCCTGAGATCATGACCTGAGCTGAAATCAAGAGCAGATACTTAACCTACTGAGCAACCCAGGCGCTCCATATAGTATGAATTTTTAAAAATTTAGAAGCTAGGAGGAAATACACAAAAATGATTAACATGCATATTTGAGTGAAGATACTCAAAATGTTTTCTTACAGTTTTCTATACTCTGTATTCTTCTATTTGAGCATTTTCACTTTTTGTAAGGACAAAGCAAAAAAAATATATAAAAAAAAAAAGATTCTTGGGGCACCTGGGTGGCTCAGTTGGTTAAGTGTCTGCCTTCAGCTCAGGTCATGATCTACAGGTGCTAGGATCTAGCCTCACATCAGGCTCCCTGCTCAGTGGGGAGTCGGCTTCTTTCTCTCTCTGCCCCTCCTCACCGCTCATTCTCACTCTCTTGAATAAATAAATAAATAAATAAATAAATAAAATATTTAAAAAAATATTTTTTTTTAAAGATTTTTTTTTTTTTTTTTTTTGACAGAGAGAGACAGCGAGAGAGGAACACAATCAGGGGGAGTGGGAGAGGGAGAAGCAGGCTTCCCGCTGAGCAGGGAGCCCGATGTGGGGCTTGATCCCAGGACCCTGGGATCATGACCTGAGCCGAAGGCAGATGCTAAATGGCTGAGCCACCCAGGTGCCCTTAAAAAAAAAAAGATTCTTATTAAGCTCTTTCATACCTTTGTTCCTAGCCTTGCCACTTTTTTTTTTTTAAGATTTTTATTTATTTAGAGAGAGAGAGAATGGTAGAGAGAGCATGAGATGGAAGGAGGTGAGAGGGAGAGGCAGACTCCCTGCTGAGCAGGGAGCCCGATGCGGGACTCGATCCCGGGACTCCAGGATCATGACCTGAGCCGAAGGCAATCGCTTAACCAACTGAGCCACCCAGGCACCCGCCTTGCCACTTTCTGTATTAGGACCATGCATTTTACAGATTACCTGAAGAAACACTGATTTTTCCTTTTCCCAGTCTCACATCTGTAAAGCTGTTTATGTACATGAAACTCTGCCCTATCTTGCCCTTGCCCTTGTAGTTTAGGATTCTCCACTTATGAGGCCTTGGGCAAGCTACTTAATCTTGTTGACTCTCAATTTCTTATCTTTTAAAATAGGGGGGAAAAAAGCCAAATCAGAGAGATAAATGACAATTATGCAAATAACAAGACAGAGAACACTGATGAATTCCAGGTACTGTGCTAGGAACTTTATACACATTTATTCCTCTCAAAAATAGCTCTTTTTTTTTTTTAAAGATTTTATTTATTCATGAAAGAGAGAGAGAGAGAGAGAGGCAGAGGGAGAAGCAGGCTCCCAAGGAGCAGGGAGCCCGACACGGGACTCGATCCCAGGACCCTGGGATCACGACCTGAGCCGAAGGCAGACGCTTAACCATCTGAGCCACCCAGGCGCCCTCAAAAATAGCTCTTTTAAGTAAGAAAAATATGACTAGTTCATTACTAATGAGCAAAGGATATGAACATACAATTAATTTATTCCATTAACAAATATTTATTCAGCAGCTACTACTGTTTTAGGCACCATGCTACAAGCAATACCAATGGTCAAGTATGTGAACAAATGGTCATCTATCATAATCATAGTCAAAGGAATGCAAGTGAAAACTAAAGTAACTTTTCCATTTTTCACCCATCGAATGGTCTACATTTAAAATAAGTGCTTTCTGCAGGATTAGATAAATGTGGTGTTTTGGGATCTCTCTGTGTGGGCAGATGCATAGATGCATAATCTTCCTGAGGGCACCTGAGCAATGTGATTAAAACAGCTATCTAAAAATCACCAACCAGAGAATGAAGCACTCCTTGTGATTTGTGGTTTCTTTTTTTTTTTTAAAGATTTTATTTATGTATTTGACAGAGAGAGACACAGCGAGAGAGGGAACACAAGCAGGGAGAGTGGGAGAGGGAGAAGCAGGCTTCCCACTGAGCAGGGAGCCTGATGTGGGGCTCGATCCCAGGACCCTGGGATCATGACCTGAGCCGAAGGCAGACGCTTAACGACCGAGCCACCCAGGCGCCCCGTGATTTGTGGTTTCTATACACCATTTGGGAATGTACTAAAATACCAAAAAAAGCCAAAACAAAAAAAAAAAAACAAAAAACCCACCACTCCTTGGAAAATGGCTACTTCAAGGTGGGAGGCAGGAAATGAACAAGGAGAGCCTGGCACATCTGGTGGCAGACAGCAAGCAAGTGATCAAAGACTAATGGCGTCACACCACAGGACAAAGAAGCCAGCTGGAAGAGGCTCCACCTCCCAAACATGGAACAATTTGAGCATCAGTGAGAGTATAACCAAATTGTATTTAAATAAATATGCTACACACCCCTAAACTTGTAAGTTATCATGGCTGAATGCGAGGGAACCAACTCATTATTTTGAAAACCAATAAAGAGAAAGAAAGAAGCGTTTATCCTGCCTTTCCTTACTATAACATGGGTAACCAAATGGTAGTTAAAGGGAAGTTCTTCTTCATAAAAATATTTTGGCTAATAAAGGAAGAAGAAATAGGGTATCATTTGTAATCCTTAATGGATCAATAGATCAATTGAACAATACTTGCTAACATCATAAAAAGACACCTCAATGTTTTGTCTCAATATCTCAACAAACAGAAACAAAAACAAAGACCTTCCTCAATCTGATCAAGCCTCTAGATACCAACTACCAATTTATAAGAAATACCAAGGATAGAGGAGCATGTTAAACAATGCCATGAGGGGGGCGCCTGGGTGGCTCAGTCGTTAAGCGTCTGCCTTCGGCTCAGGTCATGATCCCAGGGTCCTGGGATCGAGCCCCGCATCGGGCTCCCTGCTCGGTGGGAAGCCTGCTTCTCCCTCTCCCACTCCCCCTTCTTTGTGTTCCCTCTCTTGCTGTGTCTCCAACAAAACAACAACAACAAAAAAAAACAATGCCATGAGGGCACCTGGGTGGCTCAGTCCGTTAAGCATCTGCCTTCGGCTCAGGTCATGATTCCAAGGTAGTGTGACTGAGTCCCACGTCAGGCTCTTTGTTCAGTGGGGAGCCTGCTTCTCCCCCTGCTTGTACTCTGTCAAATAAATAAATAAAATCTTTAAAAAAAACAACCACCAACCAACCAACCAACCAACAAAAACAATGCCATGGGATGCAGTCAGCAAAAACCAGGCTCTGAGAAACCCTACAAGGCAAACAATCTAGTTTCTTCAGAAAATAAATGACCGGGGGAAAAAGGATGAGGAAGAATGGATAAACAGGCTTCAGAGATGTGACAACTGCAATTTCTGGACATAATTTGGATCGCAATGAACTTTTAAAAAAATCGACATTTATCAATTAGAAATTGGAACACTGACCATCAGATCTGGAATGACAGTATTGTTTTTTTTTTAATGTTTGTTTGTTTTTTAAGCAGGCTCCATGCCCAGGACAGAGCCCAAAACGGCCTGAACCCATGACTCCAAGATCAAGACCTGAGCTGCAAACAAGAGTTGGACACCTAACCGAATGAGCCAGCCAGGCACCCCGCCATTTTTTTTAAGGAGTGAAAATCTTTTCTCAAATTGTGATATATTTTAGAGATACATACTGAAATATTTATGGATGAAATTATGTAGCTGGGATTTACTTCCCACTGACATGAGGGTGGGGGAGTGGGTAGGAATACAGATAAAACAAGACTGGCCATTAGCTGATAATTACTGAAGCTAGTGATGGTGGGGCACTAGGGGTACACTGTAAGATTCTGTGTGAACAGAAAGTTTCAAAACTGTATATACATTTTGATCTAGCACTTCCCCTTTTAGGTATTTATCTTAAAGAGATATCACACATATACAAAATAATTTATGTGCAAGGATATTTATTATAGGATTGTTTGAAAGCAAAGAATAATGAAAAAAACTAAATCGACAGGATAAATAATGAAACACATATACTATGCAGCTGTTAAGAATAAGGCAACTATGTATGTATCGGTATGACCCAATTTCAAGGTTTATGGATAAGCAAAAATAGCAAGTATAGAAATTTGTTACCATTTATGTAAAAAAAACTTTTATAAAGACTGTTATGTACATGTCTACACTTAGGAGGCAAACATAAAAACAGGAAGTATATACAAGAACTTGATACAGTCATAAGTACATAGAATAACAGAGTGGGAAGGGTGTGGACATTGACTTATGTCTGTATACCAAATCGTAACTTTAAAATGTTTATCCTGTGCATGTGTTTTAACTATTCAAAGTAACACTTATTAATGTCATAGCTTTGAGCCCCTCCAAATGTACATCCTAATCATGAAACCACTTAAAAATGACACACAGAATACTACTTTCTAACCCTGTGTAGGCAGTGACACATGTAGAAAATACAGGTGCCTTAGTGAATACTCAGGATGACTGAGAAGATGGATGGCTTCGGGACACAACAGGCCTGTTGCCCCTGACACTGCCTGGACTGAGGGGATGCTTCTTGAGAGTCCCCAGATTCATTCACAAGCTCTGATCCAGGTATCACTGGGGTTGGATCAGGGCTCTTTTCCCTATCACTGTCATCTGGAGTGATACCAAAATTCTGAAAACATAACCGACAATAGGTGAAATTCTAGATATTCCATTTAGAATGAGGTTTTTTTTTTTTTTTTAAGATTTTATTATTTGACAGAGAGAGAGAGAGAACAAGCAGGAGGAGCAAGAGGGAGAGGGAGAAGCAGGCTCCCCACCGAGCAGGGAGCCTGATGCAGGGCTCGATCCCAGGACCCTGTGATCATGACCCAAGTCGAAGGCAGATGCTTAACTGACTGAGCCACCCAGGCGCCCCTGAGCTTCTAACTTTAAAGAGACTGGACTCAATTACCAGGGATTTTATTTATATTTATTTTCACAAATGATAATCATCTATGATTTCTTTCTTGGGAGCCATCCTTGTTGAATTTTTTTAAATCATAATTTTATTTAGCCTTGAAAATAAACTGGCAAGCTTCTCTCAGGTATTATCTATCTGTTCCTTGAAGTTTTAGTAGGTTAAACTACTTTGAAGGGGCAGGCTGACTTTTTATGTCCTTCTACAATCATTGATTTATTCAGGTATTCCATATTTTTGTGAACTGTGATATTTTTGTAAAAATCTATTTAAATTTCCAAATACATTAAAATTTTGCATAGTAGCTTTTTAAAAGGAATATTCACCCCTTCCTTATTCATAATGCTAAATATTTTCTTTTCCAGATCAGGGTTGTTAGTTGTCCATCTTATATCGTTAAATAAATAACTTTCATATTAAGTCTACTGTTGTTTTCTATTTTATTATTTTTTGTTTTTAATGATCATTCTTACCACTGATTTGGGTTTATTTCCCTCTAATGTTTAGAGTTGACCATTCATTCAATGTGCTTAGTATGTAACTGGCAACAAGTAGGTGCTGGAGATCCACATTTGGAGAACAAAGCCCTTACCTTCACTCCTTGGGTTGACAGGAACACAGCTTTGGCTATACTGAACTGGTTTTGATGTGTAGAACTTTTTGACTGCTTTTCAAGTTCTACCTGAAGGTGGCTTTAGACCTCCAAATGGGCAATTTCTTTTGGCTACTCTTCTGTTAACTTCTACTCTTGTGACTTTCTAGGTTTAAATATCATGATGACCTCATGATAGTTATACTTGACTGTTTTCTAGAATGAATTATCATTAACAAATGGTTATGAAGGCTTTTTAATACTTGACACATTCAGAAGGCCTCCTCTCACAAGAACTCCTTAACACTAATACTGTTACTAATTAACAATGGTAACTAATATTTATTAAACACAGGCTTTATATAAAATATCTGATAGGAAAACTCTATTGGGTAAGTATAATGATCACTGGGGCGCCTAGGTGGCTCAGTCGTTAAGTGTCTGCCTTCGGCTCAGGTCATGATCCCAGGGTCCTGGGATCGAGTCCCACGTCGGGCTCCCTGCTCTGCGGGAAAACCTGCTCTCCCATTCCCGCTGCTTCTGTTCCTGCTCTCGCTGTGTCTCTCTCTGTCAAATAGATAAATAAAATCTTAAAAAAAAAGTATAATGATCACTGCTTAAAAACAAGTAAGCTGAGGAACAGGAAGACTGCATTATTTGTCCAATGCTATACAGTCGGTAACTGGTGGAGCTGAGATAATGTTAAGTAAGATGTATGTCATGGTAAAAGGCACATTCACAAAATATCTTAATATTAGGAATTCTCAGAAATTTAACACATTTTGAGTGGTGATAGAAAGGTTTTCTATATTCATATTAATATTTTTTCAGCCTAAAATTTTCCGATGCTTGGTAAGCAGTGAGTGTGAGGCAAAAAGAATTCCCACATTTATTGAATTTTCTTCTGCTATGAGTTATCTGATGTTCCATAATGTTAGTGACAAGTGAAGGTTTTCACATTAATTACATTACATACACATTATCTAATATTGAGTCAGGTGTGAACGCCAGGTAAAAGCTCCTACACCCCTAACATTCAAGGCTTTCTAACCAGTATGGATTCTATAGTGTTCAATGAGCTGTGAGCCAAGAATAAAGGCCTGCCCACATTCTCTACATTCATAAGGTTTGATCCCAGGATGAATTCTCTGATGTTCAGTAAGTTGTGAACTACGAATAAAGGCCATTCCACATTCCCTACATTGATAGGGTTTCTCACAAGTATGAATTCGCTGATGATGGGTCAGTTGTGAAACACGAATAAAGGCTTTCCCACATTCCTTACATTCATAGGGTTTGTCACCTGTATGAATTCTCTGATGTTGAATAAGGTATGAACTACGACTAAATGCCTTCCCACAGTCCTTACATTCATAAGGTCTGTCACCAGTATGAACTCTCTGATGTCGTGTAAGCTGTGCGTGTTGTCTAAAGGCCTTCCCACATTCCTTACATTCGTAGGGTTTCTCCCCAGAATGAATTCTTTGATGTCGAGTAACTTCTGAGCTATGAATAAAGCCCTTCCCACATTCCTTACACTCATAGGGTTTCTCACCGGTATGAATCCTCTGGTGGACAGTAAGCTGTGAATGCTGTCTAAAGGCTTTCCCACATTCTTTACATTGATAGGGTCTAGCACCTGTATGAATTCTCCGATGAACAGTAAGTTGTGAGCCACGAATAAAAGCCTTCCCACAGTCTTTACATACATAGGGTTTCTCACCTGTGTGAGTTCTTTGATGCAGAATAAGTTGTGAATGCTGTCTAAAGGTCTTCCCACATTCTTTACATTCATAGGGTTTGACACCAGTATGAAGTCTTTGATGTAGAATAAGTTCTGAAGTACGGCCAAAAGCCTTCCCACATTCCTTACAGTCATAAGGTTTCTCACCTGTATGGATTCTCTGATGTTGAACAAGGTGTGAGGCACGACTAAAGGCCTTCCCACATTCCTTACATTCAAAGGGTTTTTCACCAGTGTGAGTTTTCTGATGCTGAATAAGGTGTGAGCCACGGCTAAATGCTTTTCCACATTGATTACATTCAGTCAGTTTCTCACCAATCTCATTGTTCTGATGTAAAGTGAGGGATGTACGGTGCTCAAAAGCGGGCATGTTTTCATACATGACTTTTACTTGCTTGAAACAGCATTCCTGAGTTACTTGTTGTCTTTCAAATTGGCCTTTGTATTCCCAGCCATCTCTCAAACTAGAGCCATCAAAATCACAGCATTTAAGGCTTTCCATTATCTCCCAACTGAATGACTCTATTTCAGAAATATCTTTTCGTGGAAATTTTTCACACCTGGACTCCAGCTCTGAAAAAGGAAAAAAAAATACAAGCAGTTTTATTCTTTTAAGAGAAAAAAAATTTTATAGCAGACCAGAGAGACAAAATGAAAATCACCTTAAAAAGTGAATGGCTTATGTAAGTCTCCAATATTGCTGTGCAATTTCTGAAGAGCACATGAAAGCACAAATATGATGAGGGCTCATATGGTGCCAGAAGGGAGCAAGAAAAGAAATTAAGCTGGGGTTTCTCAATTTTATAAAGATTAGAATCATCCAGGAAGCCTGTTAACAATATAAAGGTCTGAGACCACCCCAGACTGAATCAAAATCTACAGGAGTAGAGACAAGGCATATGTGTGCATATGCTTGCCTATATATATCTATACATACTTAAAAAGTATATACATATATTAAAGATATGGTATGAGGTTTCTTTTTTTTTTTAAGATTTTTATTCATTTATTTGTCAGAGAGAGAGAAAGAAAGCACAAGCAGGGGAAGTGGCAGGCAGAGGGAGAAGCAGGCTCCCCGCTGAGCAAGGAGCCCAATGTGGGGCTCGATCCCAGGACCCTGGGGTCACGACCTGAGCTGAAGGCAGACGCTTAACTGACTGAGCCACCCAGATGTCCCTATATATATTTAAATTGAGGTAAGATTCACAAAACATAAATCCCCCCATTTTTAAGAGTACAATTCAGTAGTTTGCAATACATTCTCAATATCATGAAACTATTGCCACTATCTAGTTCCAGAACATTCTCATCACCCCAGATAGAAACCTTGTGCCCGTTAAGGAGTAATTCATCATTTTGCATTCCCTCCAGCCCCCAGTAATCACTAATAGCAGAGAACCATTAATTCTGTCTCTATGAATTTTCCAGTTTCTGGGCACTTCATATAAATAAAGCATGTGTGTGTGTGTGTGTGTTTTAATTTTTTTTTAAAGATATTTATTTATTTGAGAGAGAGAGAATGAGAGACAGCACGAGAGGGAAGAGGGTCAGAGGGAGAAGCAGACTCCCTGATGAGCAGGGAGCCCGATGTGGGACTCGATCCCGGGACTCCAGGATCATGACCTGAGCTGAAGGCAGTTGCTCAACCAACTGAGCCACCCAGGCGCCGTGTGTGTGTGTTTTAAGATTTATTTATGTTAGAGAAAGAGAGAGAGAGAAAGTGGGGGGGAGGGGCAGAGGGAAAGAATCTCAAAGTAGACTCGCCATTGAGTGTAGAGCCTGATGCGGGGCTGGATTCCATGACCCTGAGATCATGACCTGAGCCAAAACCAAGAGTTGCATTGAGCTACCCTCATGCCCCAGCATCTATATTTTTAACAACATGATGCTGATGCCAATCAAAATGAAAATCCCTGTTTAAATTTTTCCATAGTCTTCTCATTGCATTTCCAAAGTCACTGGAAAAATTCCAATAAATTCCAAAGTCACTGCCCTGGTTCACAGGCTCTTGGCAAAGCGAGTCCCTGCCTACATTTGTTGTCATTCTCTTTCAACCAAGGATAATACATCTTCATATTGAACACTGTCTCCTTTCCTCTCTTAGGTACCATATCACAGGGCTTTCTAAAATAAATGTAGGTCTTTTCCATCTTAGATCTCTCATCAGGTTCTTCCATCTATCAGGAATCCTGTCCTGGGCTCTTTGTATGGCTGCTTTTCTCATCCTTCAAGTCTCAGATTAAAACTCACATTTTCAAAAATGTTTTCAGGCCTGATTCTCTCTTCCACATCTTGCCCTAGCATATAATAAATTTTTAATAATGGGTTGTTCAATGAATAAATATTGGATTCTAGAGACAGACCAATAGAACACAATAGAAAGGCCAGAAAAAGACTGAAGTTTATATGGAAATTGAATTTATTATAAAGGTGGTATTTCAAAGGGGAAAAGGATCATTTTTGTAATAAATAATGTCGGGGCAACTGGATACTCATTTGGAAAAATAAAAATGTATCCATATATTACACCACCATATACCAGAATAAACTCCAAATAGTTTTAATGTTAAAAGAAAATAGAAACCATACAAATACTAGGAGGAAACATGGTAGATTACTTTATAACATGGGGAAACCTAGCAATGAAACAATGACTCAAAATCCAAAAGCAGGGTGCCTGGGTGGCTCAGTTGTTAAGCGTCTGCCCTTGGTCCAGGTCATGATCCCGGGGTCCTGGGATTGAGCCCCACATTGGGCTCTCTGCTCGGCGGGAAGCCTGCTTCTCCCTTTCCCACTCCCCCTGCTTGTGTTCCCTCTCTCATTGTGTCTCTCTCTATCAAATAAATAAATAAAATCTTAAACAACAACAACAACAAAACAAAATCCAAAAGCAACCAAAGCAGATTGGTAAATTCCAGTATGTAAAGGTGCAAAGCAAAAAAAACCAAAAAAACTTGTACATGAACAAAAAACAACAAAAGTAAAATCAAAAGACAAATGACAGAGGAAAATACTTGAAATTTATATCACAGTTAATGGAATAATCTTCATGATTTACAAAAAGTTCTGAAAAGTTTGAGAAATACCCTCAAAAAATTAAACATACAATTACCATCTGATCCAGCAATTCCGCTCCTAGGATATACCCCAAAGAAGTGAAAACAGGCACTCAAAACACTTGTACACCATTGGTCACAATAGCATTATTCACAATAGCCAAAAGGTGGAAAGAACCCAAGTGTCCATCAACAGGTGAATGGATAAATGGAATGTGGTATGTACATACAATGGAATATTACTCAGCTTTTTTTCGTGAAATTCTGGTAAGTGCTATAACATGGATGAGCCTTGAAAACATTATGCTAAGTGAATTAAACCAGATACAAAAGGCCACATATTATTTGACTCCACTTACATGAAGTACTTAGAATAGTCAAATTTATAGAGATAGGAAGTAGAATAGAGGTAATCATGGGCTAGGAGAAAGGGAAAATGGAGAGTTATTGTTTAATGGATAGAGTTTCTATTTGGGATGATGAATAAATTCTGGAAATGGGTAGTGGCAATGGTTGCACAACACTGTGAATGTAATTAATGCCACTGGATTATATACTTTAAAAATGGCCAAATGGTAAGTTATATGTGATATTTATTAAAATAAAAACAAACTAAAAACCTAATTAAAAGCTTCCCAAGACCCCAAGAACTACAAGCACTTAGAAAATACACCAACTAAGAAAAGAAAAAGAAAAAAAAAAAAAAAAAGAAAACACACCAACTAAATATCCTGTATGGAATAAACAGTAATGGGCTTCCTAGCAATAGAATATAGAATTCCAGTGGAGTTATACCATATACACTTTTAATTTATGCATATTTAATTATCTGTGTTCAAAAAACATATACATCCACGGGGTGCCTGGGTGACTCAGTTAAATGTCTGACTCTTGATTTTGGCTCAGGTCGTGATCTCAGGGTTGTGAGATCAAACCCCGCATTGGGCTCTGTGATGGACATGGAGTCTGCTTAAGATTCTCTCTGTCTCAAAAAAAAAAAAAAGATTCTCTCTGTCTCCCTCTGCCCGCCCCCACTCCCCAACTCATGCTCACACTCTCTCTTTCTCAAAACAAAAAAACCATATACATCCACAGTGAAGGAAACAACAGAACTAAAAGGCAACTTATGGAATGGAAGAAGATATTTGCAGATGACATATCCAATAAAGGGTTAGTATCCAAAATCTATAAAGAACCGATACAACTCAATACCAAATAATCCAGTTAAAAATGGGCAGAAGGGGCGCCTGGGTGGTTCAGATGGTTAAGCATCTGCCTTTAGCTCAGGTCATGATCCCAGGGTCCTGGGATCGAGACCCACATCAGGCTCCCTGTTCAGCAAGGAGCCTGCTTCTCCCTTGCACTCTGTTTGTGCTCTATCGCTCTCTCTGTCAAATAAATAAATAAAATCTTTAAAAAAAATAAAAATAAAAATGGGCAGAAGACAAGACATTTCTCCAAAGAAGACATACAGATGGCCAACAGATACATAAAAAGATGCTCAATACCACTTATCACCAGAAAAATGCAAATCAAAACTACAATGAGAAATCACCTCACACCTGTCAGAATGGCTAAAATAAATAACACAAGAAACAACAAATATTAGCAAGGATGTGAAGGAAAAGGAACCCTTGTGCACTGTTGGTGGGAATACAAATTGGTGCAACCCTTGTGGAAAACAGTATGGAGGTTTCTCAAAAAATTAAAAATGGAACTACCCTATGATCCAGAAATTGCACTACTGCATATTTACCCCCAAAATACAAAAACACAAATTCAAAGGGATACATGTAAGTGAAATAAGTCAGAGAGAGACAGATACCATATGATCTCGATCTCACTCATATGTGGAATTTAAGAAAACAAATGAGCAAAAGGGAAAAAAAAAAGAGAGACAAACTAAGAAACAGACTCTTTTTTTTTAATAGATTTATTTTATTTTATTTTATTTTTATTTGACACAGAGAGAGAGTACAAGCAGGGGGAGCGACAGGCAGAGGCAGAGGGAGAGGGAGAAGCAGGCTCCCTGCCGAGCAGGGAGCCTGATGCAGGGCTCGATCCCAGGACGCTGGGATCATGACCTGAGCCGAAGGCAGACGCTTAACGGTCTGAGCCACCCAGGTGCCCCAGAAACAGACTCTTAATTGCAAAAAACAAGTACCAGAGGGGAAGGTGGGTGGGGAGATGGGAGCAATAGGGAATGGGGATCAAAGAGTACACTTACCATGACGAGGAAAAAAAAATGGTTAAAAAAAAAAGCCAGCCTCCCAAAAAACGCAAAAAAACCCTAAAGCAAACCCATATACAGAGTGGTAAGCAGAATAATGATTGCCCCCTCAGGCCCCAGCCAAAATGTCCTAATTGCGGGAACTGTGAATATGTTCTATTACACAGCAAGGGGGAATTAAGGCTGGAGATGGAATTAAGGTTGCTACTCCGCTGACAATGAGATGGGGATTACCGGGGTGGGCTCACTGTAATCACATGGGTCCTTATAAGTGAAAGAGGGAGGTAGGAGAGTCAGAATCAGAGAGGGAGATTTGAAGATGCTATCCTGTGGGCTTTGAAGATGGATATATATATGGTTCTCCTTCTAAAGAAAGGATGCAGAGGGCGCCTGGGTGGCTCAGTGGGTTAAGCGACTGCCTTCGGCTCAGGTCATGATCCTGGAGTCCCGGGATCAAGTCCCGCATCAGGCTTCCTGCTCGGCGGGGAGTCTGCTTCTCCCTATGACCCTCTTCCCTCTCGTGCTTTCTATCTCTCATTCTCTCTCTCTCTCAAATAAATAAATAAAATCTTTAAAAAAAAAAAAAGAAAGGATGCAGAAAGGAACACGGCCCTGTAGACACCTCAGTTTTAGTCCACTGAGATGCATTTTGGACTTCTAATCTCCACAAGTGTAAGATAATCCGTATTGTTGTAAGCCACCAAGTTTGTGGTACTTTGTTACAGAAGCCACAGGAAAACTAGTACACACAGAAAGAAAAACCTGAGTACTTTATTGATGTATCTATCACACCTGTTCAATCTTAACCCTGGAGTCTACGCTCCCATGGAAATGTAGGTTAAAGTACAAAGAAAAGCCAGAAGGTTGCTTCCTGGTTTTTGAGCTTTGAAGTGCAGATGTCTTGGTGATTTAAAGCTGGTATAGGTGCATGGCAAATATAATTTTGATTATTTCTCAAACATGGGTTTTCAGTTATATCTCTAAATCAGGGGTTGGCAAACTTTTTCTTTTTTTATGATTTTATTTTTTTTAATTTTAAGTAGGCTCCACACTCAACAAGGAGTTTGAACTCACAACCCTGAGATCAAGAGTTGCATGCTCTACCGACTGAGCCAGCCAGGGGCCCCATTTTTTTTTTTTTTTAAGTAAGCTCTACATTCAATGTGAGGTTTGAACTCAAGACCCTGAGATCAAGAGTTGAATGCTCTACCAACTGAGCCAGCCAAGACATCCTGGCAAACTCTTTAAAGGGCCAGATGGTAGGGATGCCTGAATGGCTTGGTTAGGCATCTGACTCTTGGTTTCGGCTCAGGTTGTGATCTCAGGGTCGTGAGATCGAGCCCTGCATTGGGCTCCACACTCAGCAGGATGTCTGATTGAGGATTTTCTCTCCCCCTCTCCCTCTGCCCCTCCCCCTGCTCACACTCTCTCTCTCAAATAAATAAATAAAATCTTTTTAAAAAAAATCTTAAAAAAATAGAAGAATAGAATTCTTTCTGGGGAAGACAGCATTTCACTTAATTGGAGTTCAAGGCTAGTGTTTTCTAGCATCAAAATTGATGGTAAATGTTCATCTGTTGGTGCTGATCAGTAATGAGATTTTATGTGTTTATTTAATCTTTTGTAATGTTTCATACAGGTATCAATGCCAAATACCGATATCAATCCACAAACATCATTTTAATTTCGTATATGCAACCCTTAGAAGGCATTTACAGAATTCAATAGGCTCACAGGCCATATAAAAACAGGCGGCAGGCTGGATTTGGCTGACAGACCATATAGTGTGCAGATGACTGGTTTATATCTTTATTGTTAGTGAGGATTAATCCCTAATTTATGAAATATTGTTAAGAATAATAATGGTATGAAAGAAGAATTCAGGATCATTAAGACAACATTAAAACAAAATCAGAGTGGGTTAACCAACTGAGCCACCCAGGTGCCCCAAATCAAGATATTTTCATGTGGTCAAAACCAGAATTTGTTGGGGCGCCTGGGCGGCTCAGTCGTTAAATGTCTGCCTTCGGCTCAGGTCATGATCCCAGAGTCCTGGGATCGAGCCCTGCGTTGGGCTCCCCGTTCGGCGGGAAGCCTGCTTCTCCCTCTCCCACTCCCCCTGCTTATGTTCCCTCTCTTGCTGTTTTGTCTCTGTCAAATAAATAAATAAAATCTTTAAAAAAAAAAAACTTAAAATTTCCTTTTGTGTAGGTCTGCTCAACAAATGCTGTTTTTTGTTTTTTTCTGTAATGATTTTATTTATTTGACAGAGAGAGACACAGCGAGAGAGGGAACACAAGCAGGGGGAGTGGGAGAGGGAGAAGCAGGCTTCCCGCCGAACGGGGAGCCCAAGGCAGGGCTCGATCCCAGGACTCTGGGATCATGACCTGAGCCAAAGGCAGACGCTTAATGACTGAGCCGCCCAGGCGCCCCAAGGGTGTTCTTTAGAGAGAGAAAAAAATAATCCCAGATGAAAGTAAATAATAATGATAATAACAGAGAAGTTGTGGGGTATTCAAAGTATTCAAGGATTAAGTATTCAGTATTCAAAGATTCCAGTATCATCCAGCATGTGCTAATTAATAATACTTGATAATCTTTACTTAGTGGTCACTCCTGTGTGCCATTGTTCTGGGCAGTTTCACATGATTAATTCCTATAACAATCATAATAATAACTACATGAGGAAGGCTCTGTTTTTAACTCATTTGCAGAGGATAAAACTGAAGCACTCTAGAGAATTTAAGCAATTTACCTAAACTCACAGATCTAGTAATTGGCAGAGCCAAGATTTGAACTCAGTCTGATTCCCAAGTAGTGCCCTTAGCCACCACGTGACCCTCTCTCTCAAACATTTAGAGAATAAATGAACTGCTGAATTGGGTAAAGTGAGCTGTTTTAAGAAATTAAGTATTTTTTAAGGGATGAAGATACTTGTGGGAAAAAGGATCCACAGTACAGTTAAAAAGGCAGCCACTGAGGAAGAAGGGAGCATGTCCTTTTTTGAAATGGGAGGAATCCAAGCAAGAAGAAGAGAGGGATTAATGGGGGTAAGGGCAAGGTTCCCTGGGGATCGGATGCTGACAAGATCTTTGCTCTTCGTGTCTTCATGTGGCAGGCTGTTGATCGGCAATTTTCAGTATGGCTTGGAGGGAAGCTTCTCAACAATAACTCAAGCTACTGCTATCAGTTGACTCACCCAACAGCTATTATTCCCAATGACCTCTCCCAGTGGATCACCCCTCACTCACCTGGACACCATGGTCCTGTCATATCATTTGTAATCATCCAGGGTTCTCTCCCTTGCTCCAATAAGGAAATGACATCAGGCTTAGAAATGGAAAGTCCTGTTTACAGGAAAAGAAATGGAGCATGATTGTCCTGTTCCAAAATTCAAACCCAGTCCCTTGATCACCAAGGAAGAGAAACAATTATGAAGGAAGGAGTAAAGTTTGTCCAAAGGATAGGTGCCCATGGAACTACCCATTTCCACTTCCATAAAGCACAAACAATTCCCTTGGGAGCAGAGAGCAGAGCAGAAATTCAGCCAGAAACCTGTAAGTCTCCCTAGAAATTCACCATGAAGATACCAGAAATTCCAGAAGGCTAGTCCTGAATCATTTAGAGTAGATAACTATGGTGGTCATTCTCCATTTGCTCTCCTCCCTGCTCAATCCATTCCTCCCTGTTCTTGGTCCTGCCCCAGACAGTTTACCTGTAAGGACTGTATTATCCTGGCCCCATGGTTTCTCATTGGGTTTGGCATTATGGAAAGCATCAGCAGGAGGCCAGTGGGTAGGATGAGAGAGTTCAGAGTATTTATCCCTCTCCCTCCCTCCTCTGATCGGGGAGTTCTGGAAATGGCTACAGTTGCTGCTGGGCCCTTCTGCATGACTCCAGCTCTCACCATGGTCCAGTGGCAGTTTTCCCTCTATACCAGAGGTGATAACAACCTTCCATTGTTGTAGTCCCTGGGAGCCTTGTTTCCTGTCTGGCCCTGCATTACACAACATCCTTACCTAGTGAGACCAAGTTACTGAAGTTCTCCAGAGTCACATCCCTGTATAAGTCTCTCTGGGCAGGTTCTAGGCACTTCCATTCTTCCTGAGAGAACTCTATGGCCACATCCCTGAATGTTACGAATCCCTGAAATAATAAACCCATGCATTACTAGTAAATGAAAGGACTTTTATTTTTTTCATTTATTGTGAAAATTTTCAAAACATTTCACAAAAGTATACAGAGTAGGATAATGACCCCCATAAAACCATCGCTCTGCTTCAACAATTAACATGACTTTGCAAATCTTGTTTTATTTCTTCCCTTCTGTTTTTTTCACCCCTGTTGTATTTTGAGGCAGATCCTACATAGCAAATACCAAACATCAATGTATTTTACCTATAAATACTTTAGCAGCTAACAGATCAGTCTTTTTTTTTAAAGCATACCAACCAGAATACCATTATCATACTTAATAAAATTGACAATTATTTCCTAATAACCAGATCAAGTTTCAAATTGCCCCAATCTTCTCAAAAGTGATATTTTTTTACAGTTGGTTTGTTCAAATCAAGATTCAAATTAGATCTACACATTGCATTTAGTGGATAGGTTTCCTTAAGTCTAGAATCTATAAGAGCCCCCAGAAACCCTTCAGAAAGTTTTATTGCTATTTATTTATTAAATAAACATTTGAATCAGTAGAATCTCTCACATTGTTGGGTTATTGCATCTACATGGAATGGTTTAAGATGTTGCTTTACTTCCATACTTTGTGTGAAAGGGTAGTTAGATCTGGAGGCCTGATTCACATTTTTAGAGGGGCAGGAATATATCAGATGTGGTGCTATGTACTACCTATCGCATCCATCAGGAGGCACATAATAACTGGTTGTACCATTTTAAATGAAGTTAAAATTGATGAGTAGGTTTAGGTTTTGATAATCTGACTCATCCAGGAAAATGTCTGAAAGATGGAAAGAGAGGAGATGGAGAAGGGCATTGTAAGAAGGAGGTGATCAAGCAAGCAAGCAAGCGAGCGAGCTAGGGCGGGATGCCTATGCCATGAAGGTAGTATAATAAGTACATTTGACTAGAGGTTTACATACTTTTGAATATTCCTGTAGCTAGAGCTAAGACCTCTTTCATACAGCAGGACTCTTCTATTTCCTAGAAGGGTCTGGGAATGAACAAAATCTAGCTAAGTGGGATCTTACAAATAAACAAAATAGCATATACAAAATACACAGCAAACAAGGGCCTTGCAAATAATAAAGTCTTTTAAAAATTTCTCCATGGAGATAATGAAAAAGATAGAATCCAAAATGTCTTATAAATCTCTAACTTAAAATACAGGCCTTATAGAAATTTTAAAACTATCCTAAAGACCCAGGTGCATAATTAGTTGGAGGATCTCAATCAGGGTTTTCCCTTCCCCTTCAGGCATTTGGGATCATGCAGGGGATGGTCTGGTTGTTAAAATGTTGGGGGAGGTTGGCTGGGATTGGGACTTTGCATCAGGAATGTTGTGTCCTGGTTTATCTGGGCCATGTACCCAGGACAGTCCCATACAATAAAGAACCATACTGCTGAGAATGCCAACAGTGTCTCCACCAAGAAGCAGTTTGTTAGATATCATGAGCATATTTTTTATGATGGCAAATTTTATAGTAAACACAGGGATTTTTATTTGCTGTATAATGATGCACCTTATGTCCTGGAAGATGTAATCATCCCCTTATTTGGGAGCAACTAACTTAAAATCTTTAACGTTTATTATGTACCTGTTAATTATCTATCATTCTTCACTGTCCACTTTTCCTTATTCCTGAAATAAGAAAGCCGATGGAAGGTGTACCTCAGTCACAGAAATATGGCTCACAACTAACACACATTGGTCAACCTCAAAATGGACAATTTTATGGCTGTCTCTCATAAATTCCCTTGCAAGACCAAAGAACTTTCTGTAACCAAAGTTCCCACAGTGCCCAATCTGAAGGTCTCATAAAATAGGAGATGTCACCACACACTGAGACCAAGACCAATCACTCCAGCTCTGACCATGTGTACACGGCAAGGGTGGGGAGGCTTCTAGTGCAATCACCTAGGCTATAACACCTATTTAATGCTTCTCTAAGCTCTCGAGAAGGTAAGGAAAATTAAATCCCAGAGCTAACAACGATAAAAATACACACCACAAACACACGTGCATTGAACACAGAGAGATAAGCAAATATGTTAGCAGGGGCCACACTGAAGTCAAACAATTTGGGGATTAACCTTAGTATGGGGCCTAGGACACATACCAAATGGAATGAGAGCCCATGACCCTCACTTTAAAGCTGGGATCCTAGAAGAGCTACTCTCTCTGTGAAATGGTAGGCTCCAATGAAAACCTTGTTGGAAAAAAGTAACAAGGAACCTTCTGCACTCCAGGTGAGAAAAAAAGGATTATCATTAATGATACCACTATTACTACTAATAATCATTTCCCTTGCCCATCTACAACCCAGGGCCTACTTGCAAGGAAGCCTGGAATTTAAAGTAACATTATTCATGCAGTTGGAAGAAACCCCATGTGAAAAATTAGTGTGCCAAGTCTGAGAACACTCATAGGTGCAAAACCTTTCTGAAGATAGGCATTCTCTGCCCAGTTCCCTAAGGACTACCACATACTAAATTAAGTCAACTAAGACAATTCAAGAGGGAAAGATCAGTCTTTTTAACAAATAGTGCTGGGACAAGTAGATATTCATATGCAAAAAAAGAAGTTAGACCCCACCTCATACCATATATAAAAATTAACTCAAAATAGGTTGTAGAACTAAATGTAAGGTTGTAGAGCTAACACTACAACTCTTAGAAGAAAACATAGTATGACTTCATGACCTTGGTCAGGCAGTGGGTTCTTAGATATGGCATCAAACACAGTAACAAAAGGACAAACAGTTAAAATAAACTTAATCAAAACTAAAAACATTTGTGCTACAAATGATTCCATCAAGAAAGTAAAAATCCCAGGGCACTGGGTGGCTCAGTTGGTTCAGCATCTGAGTTTTGATTCTGGCTCAGGTCATGATCTCAGGGTTGTGAGATCAAGCCCCACTTCGAGCTCTGCGCTGGGTGGAGGAACTTGCTTAAGATTCTCTCCCTCGGGACGCCTGAGTGGCTCAGTCAGTTAAGTGTTTGCCTTTGGCTCAAGTCATGATCCCAGAGTCCTGGGATCAAGTCCCGCATCGGGCTCCTTGCTATTCGGGGAGCCTGCTTCTCCCTCTGCCTGCAGCTCCCCCTGCTTGTACTTGCTCTCTGTCTACATCTCTCTGACAAGTAAATAAATAAAATCTTATTAAAAAAAAAAGATTCTCTCCCTCTCCCGCTACCCTGCTCCACCCCCTCCATTAAAGAAAGAAAGAAAGAAAGAAAGAAAGAAAGAAAGAAAGAAAGAAAGAAAGAAAACATCCAAATCAAAAAACTAGGAGAAAATGCTTGCAAATCTTATATCTGATAAGGGACCCGTGTCCAGAATATATAAAGAACTCTTGCGATTCAACAACAAAAAAGACAAAACAATTAAAAACTAAGCAAAGAATCTGACTAGTGATTTCTCCAAAGATCTACAAATGGCCAAAAAGCATATGAAAAGATGTTCAATACCACTAATCATTAGGGAAATGCAAATCAAACCTATAAGAGGCCACTTCACATCCTTTAGGATGACTATTACCAAAAAAACAAAATAACACATGTTGGTGAGGATGTAGTGAAATCAGAACCCTTTTACATTGCTAGCAGGAATGTAAAATGGGGCAGCTACTTTGGAAAACAGCTTTGACAGTTTCTCCAAACATTAAACATAGAATTATGTAGGTACAGAGAAATGGAAACATATGTCCACCTCCAAACCCTGGTACACACCAATGTTCACAGTAGTGTTATTTGTGATAGCCTAAAAGCAGAAATAACCCAAATGCCCATAAACTGATGAACTGAAGAATAAAATGTGGAATATACATATCCATGGAATATTATTTGGTGTAAAAACAAACTACTGATAAATGCTACAACATGGATGAAGCTTGAAAACATACTATGTGAAAAAAGCCAGACATGAAAGAGCAAATATTGTAAGATTCTATTCATGAAATGTCCAGAATAGGCAAACCCACAGAGACAGAAAGTAAATGAGTGGCTGCCAGTGGATGAGGAGGAGACATTGAGAGAGACTGTTAATGTAAATGGGATTTCTTTTTGGGGTAATGAAAATGTTCTAAAATGGGTTGTGCTGACGGTTGTATAACTCTATAGTAAAAACCACTGAACTTTACACTTACGTGGGTGAACTTCATCATATGTAAATTATATATATAATAAAGCTGTTAGAAAAATTTATTGAGGACCTCAAAGAACTGTTAATGCTGGGTATATCTATCAATAGTTACATTAGAAATTAAAAGTGAGAGATTTAAAAATACTAATTAATTTATTAAAATAACCAATAATAAACCTGTTACATGTTAAGTAATATACATTTTAAGAAAAATAACTATTGTCAAAAAATTTAATAGCTTTGTTTTATGTTTTTGCAATCTCTTTTATGACTGGCTGAATAAAAAGTTGGATTTTCACATCTACTTCTACATTCAATCTGTTGGGATAACACTTATTATATAGCTTCTAGGAAACTCCACTGTACACTCATTGGAGAATGTGACTAAAAAAGGCAAGTAACATTTTAGTATTAACTCCTGAAAGGATGTCAAAGTCTTCCTGGACCATGCTTTGAGAACTGCTAATCTAGTGCTACACAACTTAACATGAATGATTTGTAAACACATGTGTTGAATGAAAAAATCTGGTAAAAAATATAGAGTATGATAACTACAAAAATTTAAAAACAAAAAACTCAATAGTATGTTGCTTAGTAGCATTCATTCATGGTAAAACTATTATAAAAAATCAAAGGACTGATTGACACAAAATTGAAAGCAGTGATTACCATTGGTGGGAACAGTAATGCAATGTGGGAAGGGATATGATCTGGGAAGGGAATGCAGGCTGCTCAGATGGTATATTAATCTGGGTAATGAGTACATTGATACTTTATTATTTTTTACACCATATACATGTTATAGATATTTTTTTAAAAAACATTTTATTTATTTATTTGACAGAGACACAGAGAGAGAGGGAACACAAGCAGGGGGAGTGGGAAAGGGAGAAGGAGGCTTCCCGTGGAGCAGGGAGCCCAATGTGGGGCTCGAACCCAAGACCCTGGGATCATGACCTGAGCAGAAGGCAGACGCTTAACGACTGAGCCACCCAGGCGCCCCTATAGATGTTTTTTTATATATTCTTTGGTAGTATGAAATGTTTTATGATTTTTAACGAGGGAGTAACATTTAAAAATAGAACAGAAACCACCTAGATTAATGGAAAAGATCAAAGTTATCTCATCTCTGGCCCCACTCAACCGTGGTTCTGATAAGAGGGGAACTCTCATATTTCTCTTAAGGGAATATATTTCTGCTCCACTGGTAAGAGCACTGTGTGCCTATGTCTATACTGCTGGAGAAGAGAGAGCCACTCATCTCTGGAATGGAGGAACTGGGAGCAAGAATGGGGCTCAGTGAGACAGGGAAGTTCCAGGATGAAGAACACACATGTTCATATGATTTGAAAGGAAGAGAGATTATTTCAAGTATAGAGGAAATTCAACTTACCTGTGCCATGGCTTTTAGAACTACCTGAGCTGCTCTGATTTCTTTAGATTCTTCTCTTGGACAAAGGCAGAGTCCTAAAAAAGCAGAGTAGGGGGAAAAAGGGGAAATCTCTCATAAACTGAACTTACCTGAGCACTCCTAAACAGAGGACCTTAAAATAACTGTACCCAATGTCCCTGCTTTGCTTCCCTTGCCCTCCCCCTTGTCCCACCACCCAACACTCATATCAATAACTAAAGAGTTAACAAAACCCAGCCCCTCCTGAAACTCTAGGGAAACAAAGATAGTCAACAAAGATAGGCTCCAGCAGTCACGTAGAATCTAACCGCCTCAGCAGGAGGGATTCCAGTCTGAACAGTTCTCCAACTTGCTGATGCTAATTTAAACTCTATATGGGGCCTAGATGGCTCCCACCTATTCCAAGCTGATCTTCCTCTGCAACTGCTGCAAGGAGAATCAAAACTCAGACTTGCTCACTTTACCCGCTAAGGCTGAGGACAATACCCACAGGCTAGCAGCATAGCATACCTGTGGAGGTCAAACCTTGAGAAAAAGATATCCCTAAACAGTCTTCCAGCTACTCTGGGCTCAACAGGCAAAACCTCTTGGGTACTTCCCTGAATCTTTTTTTTTTTTTTTTTTTAAGATTTTATTTATTTATTTGACAGAGAGATAGAGAGCACAAGTAGGCAGAGTGGCAGGCAGAGGGAGAGGGAGAAGCAGGCTCTCCACTGAGCAGGGAGCCGGACATGGGGCTCGATCCCAGGACCCTGGGATCATGACCCGAGCTGAAGGCAGCCGCTTAACCGACTGAGCCACCCAGGCGCCCCGGTACTTCCCTGAATCTACTTTCTCCTTTTTTTTTTTCTTTTTTTAAAGATTTTATTTATTTGACACACAGAGAGAGTGCACAAGCAGGGGGAGCAGCAGGGGCAGCAGGAGAAGCAGACTCCCTGCTGAGCAGGGAGCCCAATGTGGGACTGGATCCCAGGACCCTGGGATCATGACCTGAGCGGAAGGCAGATGCTCAATTGACTGAGCCACCCAGGTGCCCCTACTTCCTTCTTCTAAGTCCAGAAAGGAATACTACCTACACCAGAGGCTTAATCAGAGACTCCAAACGTGGCTGGACTTACCAGACAGGAGCAAGAAAATCACAGTAAATAGGTATCTTACAAGCATATCTGCATATCCAGAGTATTGACTTGAATGGGAACTTAATTTCTAGAAGCCTCTTGGGCCATCACTCCTAATTTTCCATCTAAGCCTCCCTTTCTGCTTTCCTGCAGAACATCACTTCCTCACTGGCTGGTGTTTGCTAAGGCTGGAGTTCTGTGGAAAATTGCTTCAGAGTAATGAGAACTCAGGGGTTTTAAGGAGGGTGGTAAGGCTGGTTCTAAAGAGGTGCAAGAAGCTTCCTATGGTTTTTGGGTTGGTGGGTCAGAAGGAAGACTAACTGGGCGCCTGGGTGGCTCAGTTGGTTAAGCGACTGCCTTCGGCTCAGGTCATGATCCCGGAGTCCCGGGATTGAGTCCTGCATCGGGCTCCCTGCTTGGCGGGGAGCCTGCTTCTCCCTGTCACCCTCCCCCCTCTCATGTACTCTCTCTCTCTCATTCTCACTCTCTCAAATAAATAAATCTTTAAAAAAAAAAAAAAAGAAGGAAGACTAACTTACTCAATGGCAGTGGTGTCAAGGAAAATGTCCTCTAAGTTGTAGAATATGAATTGGGACTTAAAAATCAGAGAATTTTATTAGGCAGAAAAGGTACAGAAGAGTATTCTGATTGATGAAGAGCAGTGACAAAAACAGTGGACCAAAAGTATATGGTGTATTTGTGGAGGAGAGAATAATTTGGAATGACTTGTACAGTTTGGGGAAAGGTCTAGACCAGTGCTGTCCAACAAATCTTTCTGCGATGATGGAAATCTTTGTATCTGTACCATCAATAATGTAGCCATCAGGGGCGCCTGGGTGGCTCAGTTGGTTGGGCGACTGCCTTCGGCTCAGGTCATGATCCTGGAGTCCCGGGATCGAGTCCTGCATCGGGCTCCCTGCTTGGTGGGGAGTCTGCTTCTCCCTCTGACCCTCCCCCCTCTCACGTGCTCTCTCTCTCTCTCATTCTCTCTCTTTCAAGTAAATAAATAAATCTTTAAAAAAAAATAATGTAGCCATCAGCCACATGCACTAAGCACTTAAAAAATGCCTAGTATGATTTTTCCTGAATTTTTAATTAAATTTAAATTTAATTAGTTCTAGAATCTAGAGGAAGATAATGCTAGAGATGGTATCAGGGGTAGGCGAATGAATGAAATAAGATAATAATGAGGGCAAAGACCAGGTCTCATCATCACTGTGACTGGCACTTGCCATGGTGTCTGGAGAAGGGTCCAGTGAATACTAACTTAAATATAATTTATAATATATATAATATATAATATATATAATATATATAATATAAATATAAATGTTTGTTTTTCACCCAGTAAGGAATGGAAGGCCACTGAAGAATTTACAGAGGGAAGTTATAGGGCCAATATGGCCAGATTCTTTTATTGGAGAGAAGCAAAATTGGAGTCAGAGAAATCAATTGGAAGGTGCTTATACTTTTTTTCAAGTAAAGAACCTGACCCAGGATAATGAGGGTGGAAATAAGGAGGAAGGGTATAATTTCAAGATAAAGAGAAGTAAAATCCACAGGCTCTGGCACCTGATCAGATATGGAGGCAAAGAAAGAGAGAGGAATCAAAAGTTCTTTCAGATTTACTGAGCTCCTACCTCAATTGGCATGGTTCTAGGTGTGAGGAAGATAATAAATCCAGTCCCTGTCCCAGTGGATCTCACATTATAATGGAAAGAGACAACAACAAATACTGATATACTGACACTGATATTCCTATTTTTATGTCAGATGGCCAAAGTCCTGTGGAGAAAAATTAAGTAGGGAGCTTCGGGGGAATGAAGGTGGCCGAAGAAGGCTTTTCATTGAGAAGGTGATATATAAGCACAGACTGAATAGAGTGAAAAATGCAGATATCTAAGAGGAGTGCATTCCTAGTATAGGGAACAGCAATGCAAAGGCCTCCAGGTAGAAGCAGGCTTTCTTTGATTAATAAAGACTGGGGTGGCTGGAATGGAGTGTGCAAAAGAAAGAGGGTCAGAAGGTCATTTGGGTGAGAGACGTAGCTGGAAGATGAATCACATGGGGCTTGGGCGCCATTGTAAGTACTTTGGTTTTTTTTACTCTTGAGTAAGACAGGAAGCCACTAAAATGTTTTAAGACAAGGGATGGCATAATCTGATTTACACTGAAAAGGATCACTCACAGAAAGTGAACTAAGAAGACAAGGGAGGAAGCAGGGAGACAAGTGGAAGGTTACTGCAATAATCCAGGCAAGGAGTGAGGGGGGCTTATACTAGGGTGGTGGTGATAACTGACCAGATTAAATATTCTCTGAAGGGAGAGCTGGCAGGATTTGCTGATTTTAGGTATAAAAGCAAATAAAAAAAAAAAAAGCCATGATGACACTAAGCTGTTTGGCTTGAGTAACTGGAAGTATGAAGTTGTCAATAAACCAATTATGAGTTCTGTTTTAGACTTCAGTACTTGAGATTACTACTACACATCACCCACGCAGTGGGCTGTAGTTTTGTAAACGTCCAACAAGGCGATGTTAGCAGAAATTAAACCAGGTGTGTTCTCCGATGAAGCAATTCCATAGCTGAGACTATCCAAAAGATGTGTGGGGGCTACAGGATGGACACACTGCTGACATTGGAAACAACTTGGAGAGAACTTAAAAGGAGGATTGGTTAAATAAATGAATTACAGTATATGAACACAATGGAAACAGTTGCCATAAAATGAACAACACATACATTTGTTGATGTTAAGATGTCAAACAATGGTGGGCGGATAAGGTAGCTAATGAAACAGTATGAAAAAAAAAGAAACAGTATGTATAGTGTAATCCTATTTTTTTTAAAGATTTTATTTATTTATTTCACAGTGAGATAGACAGCACAAGTAGGCAGAGGGAGAGGGAGAAGCAGGCTCTCCGCTGAGCAGGGAGCTGGACGTGGGGCTCGATCCCAGGACCCCAGGATCATGACCCGAGCCGAAGGCAGCCGCTTAACCGACTGAGCCACCCAGGCGCCCCAGTGTAATCCTATTTTTATAGGAAAAATATACATATGTTCTATATATGCATGTGTGTGTACACATAAGATAGACTGAAAGGATTTTCAATTACATTTTTCAACATTTGTCTCTAGGTGTATATCTATGAAAAGAATCTTTGTTTTCTCTATATTTTCAAGTTTTCCCTTAAGCATATGTTTTATAATCATAAGTAATAGAATGTATACCTTCCTCTTCATTGGGGGGGTTAACTATAAAAGGAAATACGAATGGAGTGATTCATGAATGACAGTGAGGTGCTTTTGGGAACTTATATGCTGAAGGAGCTTTATTTCCTCCATTTGTTCTAGAGCCTTTGGGAGGCTTGTTCCCAAACAGTAACTTAAAGCTCCTGACTTTGCACAGAGAAAGTGAGCTTTCACATGAAAATCTTCCATTTTCCTTAGTCTCCTCACTCACCTGTGCACAGACTTCTTTGTCAACCCTCAATCCAGGATATCCTCCTTGCTCCAAAAAGAAGTCACACTTAATTTACAGAAGCAACTTCCTACACACAGAAAAAGAAATGGGTCTTACCAAGTGTGGTAGACATTAACTGAATTACTACTGTTTCACCATTATCCTGTTTTCCTCTCCTTTGGGGCATATAGATGGCATTTTCCTGACCCTTGCAGTCAGGTAGGGCCATAAACTGGTTTTGGCCAATGGAATCTGAGCTAAGGTGATGTGTGTTCCTTCAGTCTGAGGCACTGGCAAGACTGCACAATTCTCCAGTCTTTCTATTCCCTGATGTGGTGGCCAAGGGGACTATGTGTCAGATGGTACAGCTATAGGTTGATTGAGTCTGCTTTGGTCTGGGACCCTGCCTATACTGATGCACATTAGACATGTAGCATGATCAAGTTAATAAGTTATTTTGTTAGCCACTGAGATTTGGGGGTTGTTTGCTACTACAGCATAACAGCCTGTCCTAACTAATAATCTAATTCAGCTATATTCTGACGATATAAAAATTCAGATTCTGGCCTGTGGTTGATGCGAGAAAGAACAATTTTTTAAAAAGTCAGAGGAAGCTTCAGAAATAATAGAACAGAACTGGTTCATTTCCAACTCTATACACCTCAAAGGGATTTTTCACATTGTGTGAAATCTTTCATGTTGTACTAAATTTTAAGGATGTAAACATACATTTTTCCAGTATAAACATCAACCAAAATCATTACAAGGAGAGATACATACATTCTTAGGCAATATTCAGCATCCTAAGTAAGACAAGAGCAGATAGGTTAAACAAATGAAAGATTTCTATAGAACAGTAATTCTAAGTACTCACAAATTTAGTAATTAATACTTAATAACATAAAAATGTTTAAGATATGATTAAATGAAAAAAAAGCAGGTTACAAAACAGTTGGGCATCATGTGATCCTATTTGTAAAATATAAAGATATATCAATACAAACAATATAGACAAATCAGATGAAAAAGGTCTAGGAAGTTTTATCCTTAAAGATTACTTTGGTTATCTCTGGGTTGTGAACTTCAATGTTGCTAGTTTTACTTAAGTGTATGTTTTTCAATAACTATGCATTATTTTTTAAATTTTTTTCATTTTTTTAAAGTTTTATTTATTTAAGTGATCTATACACCCAAGATGGGGCTCAAACTCACAGCCCTGAGATCAAGAGGCATGTGCTCTCCCAACTGAGCCAGCCAGGAGCCCCAATTTTTAAATGATTTTTAGGTTCTCTTAAATGTAAGCTATTCCCAAATAGCAGATGAAAAAGAAAATACTTACTTTTTTTTTTAAAACAATCTTCCCTTGAACATGAAATAATAGCTTAGAATATTCTAAAAACAGTTATAGTTTCACAGAATGGCTTTTGTTTTTGCTTTGTCAGCTCCTAATAGTTGCAAACTTCTTGATTTGGTAACTATATTCACGTGTGCTGTAGTCGAGCCTGGAAAAAAATGAAAAGTCATTAGGGCCATGTCCTAGTATAAGTGGTGCTTCGTTTTAGCTCTTCTTGTCAGATGGGTCTGTTATGTTTCCGTACTTGCTCCACTATTCTCCAAACAGCTACAAACTCATTTTGCCCAATTGGATACACTTTGGATTTCTGATGATTAGAATGAAAACTGCAAGTCCTGTATAGGACTCAAGAAAACTAATTTCCCTCCACAGAGCTCTTATGAGATCAGTTTGACTTAGACATGACATGACAATGACTGCTCTGGTCATACAAGTTATCTCCCTCTTACGAATTCTCATAGCATACTGTCAGGGTAAATAGTGCCCTATATCATCCTTTATTTTGAACATTTGTATACTAGTATTATCTCACCTATTACATCATTTGCACTTTAAAAGTAAATACAGAGGTGCCTGGGTGGCTCAGTTGGTTAAGCTCCAACTCTTGATTTCAGCTCAGGTCATGATCACAGGCTAGTGAGCCTGCTTAAGACTCTCTCCCTCTCTCCCTCTCAAAAAAAAAAAAAAGGTAAATAGAGACTATAACTTTTATTTTTAAAAAATTTTTTCCCTTACATAATCTCATCCTCTAATGTGGGGCTTGAACTCACAACCCTGAGGTCAAGAATCACATGCTTCACTGACTGGGCCAGCCAGGTACCCCAAGACTACAAATTTTATCTTATTTATTTATTTTTAACTTATTTTTTTAAAGATTTTATTTATTTATTTGACAGAGAGAGGGAACACAAGTAGGAGGAGTGGGGGAGGGAGAAGCAGGCATCCCGCCGAGCAGGGAGCCCGACGCGGAGCTTGATCCCAGGACCCTGGGACCATGACCTGAGCCGAAGGCAGATGCTCAACGACTGAGGCACCCCCATTTTTAACTTTTAAAAAAGATTTTATTTATTCATTTGAGAGAGAGACACAGAGAGCATGAGTGGGGGGAGGGGCAGAAGGAGAGGGAGAGGGACAAGCATACTCTCAGCTGGGCCCAGAGCCCGATGCAGAGCTTAATCCTAGGACCCCAAGATCATGACCTAAGCCAAAGTCAGATGCTCAACTGACTGAGCCACCCAGGTGCCCTTCAAGACCATAACTTTTAAATAGCATTTTGTCTCCTTGAGTTCTAGATCAGGATTTTGCATCTCTGCAAATTCTCTTTTCTTAAAGATTTTATTTATTTATTTGACAGAGAGAGAGATAGTGAGAGCAGGAACACAAGCAGGGCGAGTGGGAGAGGGAGAAGCAGGCTTCCCGAGGAGCAGGGAGCCCGATGCAGGGCTCGATCCCAGGACCCTGGGATCATGACCTGAGCTGAAGGCAGATGCTTAACCGACTGAGCCACCCAGGAGCCCCGCATCTTTGCAAATTCTTAGTAAATGTCTAATTCCCAAAGGAATTCATTATAAAAAATATATGAAGTGGTATGCACAAAAATAGCTCATAACTGAATTACAGAAATATAAATACTCTTTAATAGACAATAAAATGAATAAATTAATATTTATTAATATTATTATTTATATTATAAATTAATCTTGATAATGAAATACTATATAGAGATTTTAAAATACAACAGTACTGGGGAGGCTGGGTGGCTCAGTAAGTAAAGCATCTGACTTCAGCTCAGGTCGTGATCTCAGGGTCCAGGATTGAGCCCCGTGACTGGCTCAGTGCTCAGCAGGGAGTTTGCTGTCTCTCTCTCCCTCTTCCTTTGTCCCTCCCCACCACTCGTGCTCTCTCCCCCCCACCCCTCTCTCAAATGAATAAATAAAATCTTTAAAAAAATGCAACAGTACTATGGTCAATGCATTATTAAATGAGGCAAGCAGGTTACAGAATTTATATATTATGTGATATCCCTCTATAAAATCATACAGAAAAAATATTTGAATTATATCCATCAAAATATTAAGAATATTTCTGGATGAAGGAATTTTTAGCAAGTTTCTATTTTTGCATTGTTTATGTTTTTCATAATAAAAATCGTAACAATATTGTTTCCATTTAAAAATAAATAACCATAATGGTAGTTGGTATTTATTTTCCTGGCAGTAGGAAAATTATGAGCAACTGAGAAAATGTCTATGACACGAATAGGGACAAAAAAGGAAATTAGTGTGACTGAAAACCAATAATAACTAAAAGTTCTTTAACAGTCTTTTAAATGTTGACTCATATTCCCTGGTACATTGATATAGCCTCATTATCAAAAACATTCTATGAATGACCAATTTTTAGGAGAGTTCAAATTAATAAGGCAGTGTATGCAAAGCAGAAAGCATTGTTGTCAGATATAAAGGGAATTTCTTCTCTGTTCAATCACTAATCAGATTTTTGGGTGGGGTCTTTGCAAAATTTGAGCCCTTTTTAATTTATCATTTTGTTTATGACATCCTTTTCATTGTTCTGATTAACATTTTGTAAGCATATTTTTTATTAGCTGGATATGAATGTAATATGAATGCAATAGATGATGGAACATTTCTTCTGCTTCTCTATTGTTGGTTGCAAATTTTGGACATCTCAAAGGCTATTAATAGGTATCACTGTCTTAGATTTTAGACCTGTGGTTCTAAATTTTCAGGGGTCTTGAATCTCTTTGAAAATCTTATGGAATCTTAAACCTTCTTCAAAGAAAAAAATCAAATGAATAAATACCTGCAAAAATTGTGCATAAAATTTCATAGAGTCTGCAGAGCCCTGACGTCTAAGGGTGGGGACGAAGACCTTATTTAAAACTCTGCTATAATGACTAACTCACAAACATCAAGTACTACTAACTATATTTTTTTATTTCTCATAATTTATCAAAAGCACAATAAGAATTTGGCTTGAAGCAAATTTAAGACTACCCAAAACCCAAAATGCCCCCAAATCAAATTAGATCTAGTCACTGCAACAAACTTTTTTTTTTCTTGAGAGTGAGCAGGAGTGTGGGGGTGGGGCAAAGGGAGAAGGAGAGAGAGACTCTTAAGTAGGCTGCACTCCCAGTGCAGAGGCCAGTGTGGGGCTTCGATCTCACAACCCTGAGATCATGACCTGAGCCAAAACTGAGTTGGACACTTAATCGACAGAGCCACCCAAGCACCCCCACTGCAACAAACTTCTATCCTATCCAGACTTCTGGGATGTGGCTGTACCAGACATTAAAATATACTGCAAGGCCTCTATAATTAAAACAGTAGTAGTGCATAAATAGATGGTAGTAGTGCATAAATAGATGAACAGACCAGTGGAGCAGAAGAGAAGGCCTAGAAATAGTACCAAGCATATTTGGAAATTTAGTATATAATGGAGATTGATGGCATCACAAGTTTTTAATAAATGGTGTTGGGAAAACTGGGTAGCCATTTGAAAAATATAAAATTAAATCCATTCCTCATACCATATACAAAATTAAGCTCCAAATGTATCAGAGATCTAAATGGAAAAAGATGAAACCATACAGGTATTAGAAAAGAACACAGGTAAATTCCTCTTTAATCCTGGGGTTGAGAAAGTCTTTCAAAGTCCAGAAGTAATGAAAAAAATATTGGTAAATTTGACTACATAACATTAAAAAAAAATTGAATGGCAAAAAAAAAACAAACCCAAAAAACCAAAAAACCCACCATAAACAAAGTTAAAAGACAACTGACAAACTAAAAGAAAATACATGCCCCATACACCACCATGAAGGACTAATATCCCTCATATGTAATGAATTCTTAAACATTGAGACAAAATACTGAAAGAAAAATAGGAAAAAGATATGAACAGATAAATCACAAAATATATGTAAAAATGGCCCTTAAGCATATGAAAAGATGTTCATCAACATACTGGAAGTCCTAGCCAGAGCAGCTTTAGGCAAGAAAAAAGAAGTAAACGGCATCCAAGTTGGAAAGGAAGAAGTAAAGTTATTTCTGTTCTTAGATGACATGATCGTACATGTAGAAAACCCTAGAGATTCCACACATACACACACACACATCTGTTAGAACTAATAAATTCAGCAATGTTGTAGGATACAAAATCAACTCACAAAAATCAGTTGCATTTCTACACAGTAATAATGAAATAGATCTCTATTTTTTTTTAAAGATTTTATTTATTTATTTGAGAGAGAGAAAGAGAGATAGAGAGCACGAGAGGGAAGAGGGTCGGAGGGAGAAGCAGACTCCCTGCTGAGCAGGGAGCCCAATGTGGAACTCGATCCCGGGACTCCAGGATCATGACCTGAGCTGAAGGCAGTCGCTTAACCAACTGAGCCACCCAGGCACCCAAAAACAATTCCACTTATGATAGTATCAAAAAAGGACAAAATATTTCGGACTAAACTTAACCAAGAAAGGAAATGACTTACACATTGAAAACTACAAAACACTGCTGAAAGAAACGGAAGAAGACATAAATAAGATATCCTGTGCCCAAGGACTGGAAGACAAATTCCTATGTTGAAGCCTGAACACCTACTGTCACTGTATTTGAAGACAGGAGCATTGTGGAAGTAATTAAGATCAAATGAGTTTGTAAGGGTAGAAGTAATTAAGATTAAATGAGTTTTTAAGGTGGGGGGTCCTATTAGTCCTATTAGTATGCCTATAAAAAGAGACACTAGAGAGAACTTGCTTTCTCTCTCTCTCTTTTCCTGTGAAGATACAGCAAGAATGTGGGCATCTGCAAGCCAGGAAGAGAGCCCTAACTAGAAACCAACTATGCTGGCACCCTGGTCTCAGACTTCCAGCCTCCATAACTCTGAGCAGCCTCAGCTGACCAAGACAGTTATCAATACTACCTAAAGGGATATACAGATTCAATGCAATCCTTATCAAAACCCAATGATGTTTTTTGTAGAAATAGAAAAGTTCATCCTAAAATACACACAAAATCTGAAGGAACAGTCTTGAAAAAGAACAAAGTTGGAACACTGAACACTGTTCATTGGAACAAAGAACACTGATTTCAAAACTTATTACAAAGCTACAGTAATCAAAACAGTGTGGTACTGCCATAAAGTCAGATATCTAGACCAATAGCATAGAATGGAAACCCTCACATACGTGGTCAAATACTTTTCAACAGGAATAGACAAGACCATTTAATGGGGAAAAGGACAGTCTTTTCAACAAATAGTGTTGGGAAAACTGGATATCCATATGCAAAAGAATGAAGATGGACCACTACCTAATACCATATACAAAAATTAACTCAAAATGTATCACAGATCCAAACATAAGAGCTAAAACTATAAAACTCTTAGAAGAAACCATAGGGGAAAATTTTCACAATATTGGATTTATTAATCTAATGATTTCGTGGATACGACAAAGAAAGCAAAGGCAACAAAAAGAAAAAATAGGTATGTTGTGGACTTTATTAAAATTAAAAAACTCGCGGGCACCTGGGTGGCTCAGATGGTTAAGGGTCTGCCTTCAGCTCAGATCGTGATTCCAGGGTCCTGGGATCGAGCCCCACGTTGGGCTCCCAGCTCAGCGGGGAGTCTGCTTCTCCCTCTGCCTCTCTCCCCTGCTCATGTTCTCTGTCTGTCTCAAATGAATAAATAAAATCTTTTTAAAAAATTAAAAAACTTGTGCATTAAAGGACACTATCAACAGAGTAAAAAGACAATCCATGGACCGGGAACAAATATTTGTAAATAATGTGTGTAATAAGGGACTGATATTTATAATACATAGAAAACTCTTATAACTCAGCAACAAAACACAACCCAATTAAAAAATGGGCAAAGGACTTTTCTCAAACATATTCAAATGGCCAAAAAGTACATGAAAAGATCCCCAACATCACTAATCATCAGGGAAATGCACATCAAAACCACAATGAGGGGTGCCTGGCTGGCTCAGTCAGCAGAGCATGTAACTCTGATCTCAGGGTTGGGAGTTTGAGCCCCATGTGGGGTACAGAGATTACTAAAAAAATAAACTTAAAAAAATTCACGAGATACCATTTTACACTCATTAGGATAGCTATCATAAAAATATTTTAAAATATAAATATTTATGTGTGTGTATATATATATGTGTGTAACAAGTGTTGGCAAGGATGTGGAGAAACTGGAATCTTTGTGCTTTACTGGTTGGAAAGTAAAATGGTTTAGCATCTGTGGAAAATGGTATGGTGATTCCTCAAAAAATTAAACATAGAATTACTATGTGACCCAGCAATTCCACTTCTGGGTATATGCCCCCAAGAAGAGAAAGCAGGAATTTGAACAGATATTTGTTAACCAATGTTAGTAGCACTATTATCCACAATAGCCAAAAGGTGGAAGCTAGAGGGAAGGGAAATGGGGAGTTATTGTTTAATGGGAGCACAATTTTAGTTTTGGAAGATGAAAAAAGTTTTGGAGATGGATAATGGTGATGGCTGCACAACAATGTAAATGTACTCAATGTCACTGAATGGTACATTTAAAAATAGAGTGTCCAATTTTATGTATGTTTAAATTTTCTGTATATTTTAATGTATATTCAAACATAAAAAACCCCAACAAACTAATGAAATTGGTTACCTACAATGAGTGGGAACAGTGTGGAAAGAATGGGGTAATAGAATTGGGAGAGAAGGAATGGTGGAGGAGTGATTGGGTAGATCTCTTGTCTAATTATGGGTTTTAGGGGTGCCTGCGCGGCACAGTTGGTTAAGCATCTGACTCTTGGTTTCAGCTCAGGTCGTGATCTCAGGTTTATGAGATCAAGCCCTGAGCTGGGCTCCAGCTCAGCATGGAGTCTACTTGGGTTTCTCTCTCTCCCTTTCCCTCTGCCCCTCCCACCCCACCGTGTGTGTGTGCTCTCTCTCTCTTTCTCAAATAAATAAATAAATAAATAAATCTTAACAAAAATAATTAAGGCTTTTAGAAACATAGAAATGTTTCCTGTACTCAAAAAATAATTAAAATCAACCAGGATGTATTGTGTAAATCGAAAATAAAATACAAATAGTAACAAATGAACGAACTATATTACAAATGAGTAACATTGCCATACAGGAGGGTGTGAGGAAAACTGTATTTTCACTAAGACTAAAAATAAAAATAACTGTATGATGTATGAGAGTGTAGGTTAGCAATTTTTTTTAATTTAAAATCAGTTAACATATAGTGTATTAGTTTCAGAAGTAGAGTTTAGTGATTCATTAGTTGCATATAACACCCAGTGCTCATTACATCAAGTGCTCTCTTTAAAGCCCATCACCCAGTTACCCCATCCCCCCACCCACCTAGCAACCCTCTGTTTGTTTCCTATAGTTAAGAGTCTCTTATGGTTTGTCTCCCTCTCTGATTTCGTTTTATTTTAGGTCAGCAAATCTTAAACTACTTTCTACTTAGGACTGAGCAAATAGATAAATAAATATATTGTGGTTAATAAGAGTCAACTTTTTCTTTAAAAAAGATTTCATTTATTTATTTGAGAGAGAGACACTGGGGAAGGGCAGAGGGAGAGGGAGAAGCAGGCTCCCTGCTGAGCAGGAAGCCTCGCACAGACTGATGCCAGGCCCCTGGGATCATGACCCAAAGGCAGACGCTTAGCCACCCAGGCATCCCAACAGTCAACTTTTTTCATTTTCTCAGTCAGAGAAAGGAGTTACCAAAAAATAAAAGGAAATGGAGAAGGCTGGAATAAACCCCCTGGTATTAAACTGGAATTAGAGATAGCATATGAAGCAACGGATTATCAGTATATTCATACCAATAGATACAGACGTGTGTGTGCGTGTGTGTGTGTATAGATATGTATACTTCATAGCTGAGAGTACCTAGAAGCAATGAGTGTATCTTAATTTGGTTTCTTTTTTTTTTTAAGATTTTATTTATTTATTTGACAGAGAGAGACACAGCAGAGGGAGGCAACACAAGCAGGGGGAGTGGGAGAGGGAGAAGCAGGCTTCCCGCGGAGCAGGGAGCCCGATGTGGGGCTTGATTCCAGGACTCTGGGATCATGACCTGAGCCAAAGGCAGACGCTTAAGAACTGAGCCACCCAGGCGTCCCCTAATCTTGGTTTCTAAATATCATTTTCTACTAAAAGGAGCCAGTGTTCCCTGGGAAATGTACATGTTCCAGAACTGGGGCTGGGAAAGTGTAAACAGAAAGAGTTAGGGGTCCTTGCGGGGGGGGGAAAAAAAACAGACACACAGCTTTCTTGATATAAGAAAAGTCATTTTAGGCCTCTGGCCATCTTGTGAAAGAATGTTAAGAACAAATGGCCACTATCAGGCCAGGAGATAACCTAATCATACCAGGAATGACAAATCAGCAGTAAAATTCAGAGCTGATTAAAAAATGAAGACTGACCTGATGTACATTGTTGAATTATATTTGCAGGATCTAAACCCCTTTGAGCACTCAGATACCAGACCAATTGGGGCCAGACAATTGATGATGCTGTCCTTTACTGGCCCTCATGACTTTGACACGGAGTCAGTCATTTTAAGATGACTTTTGCCTCTGTTCCACGCTGAATTCCCCATTGTACAAGCCCCTTTGTTAATACATATGTACCCTTAGCTTAAAACTTCCCCAATTCTTTTGTTCAGGGAGACACTGCTTTAGGGAAGATCCCTGGTGTCCTCCCTTACTTAGTGCAAGAAAAACTCTTCCTATTCTTTGGCTGGTTTTGTCTTTTGGCTCCACACCCACCAAGAGATAAACCCAGTTTTGGGTAACAAAAGTACAGTATCAGCTTGGAACATCTCATGGTGCCAGAAAATATGGCAGTACTAAAAAAAATAATAAAGGGGGCACATTGAAAGTATACAGGAGTCAACTTAAAGGAGTTCCCAATGGCCAAATCTGGGGTAATCTGAGCAAAGACAGAGGGACAGTAATGAATTGTAACCTACAGAAAAAAAAATCCAATTTATATATACATAATTTAGTAAATAAGTGGGGGAGAAGGAAAATCTCCTAACAGTAGGATCCTATTTAATAAATGTAGAAGGAAGGATGGAAATTTAAAAATCACCATTTGGCCAATAGCCTGTAATAACATTTTCAGGCAAAAATTAATGAATGTTAAGATTTGCAGGTGGAAGATGAGAAGTTTAAGGTATTTCTCCACAAGACACATGTTAATTATAATGGGAAAAATAGTGACTTTGCAGTGGAGAAATTGGAAGACACCACTTTAACCAAGTGATTAAAGTTACCACTAATAATGAGGCAAATTGACCTCTTGGATCTCCTGATATGATGTACTGAGAAGAACACATCACTTTAGGGATATTCTTGTCCCAAAAGCATACTCTGAATTTAATCACAAGGCAGCATCAGACAACCTCAAATTGGGGAACATTCTACAATGCAGAATTTACAAAATAAATGGCTAGTACTCTTTACAAGTGTCAAGGTCAAGTAAGACAAAGACTGAGGAACTGTGCCAGATCAAAGAAGGCTAAGAAGACTTACTAACTGCAACATATGATCCTGGATTGGATCCTCGTGCAGAAAAAGGACACTACGGGACATTGATGAAATTTGAATAAAGTTTGTATATTAGTTAGTAGTAGTGTATCAATGTTAATCTCCTGGTTTTGATCATGTACTGTGATTATTGAAAATGGAAACATAACCATAAAATGGTAAAATGGGGCAACAGGTTAAGAATATATGGGAATTCTGGAGTGTTTGGCTGGCTCAGTCAGTGGAGTGTGCAACTCTTGATTCTGGGTTTGTGAGTTCGAGCCCCATGCTGGGTATAGAGATTACTTAAAAATAAAATCTTGAAAAAACAGTATATGGGAATTCTATTTTTGCAAGAGTTTTAAGTCTAAAACTAATTCAAAATGAAAAATTTTAAAAAATCTATTTTTTAAAAGATTTTATTTGAGAGAGAGAATGAGCTAGAGAGAGAAAGAGAGAGAGAGCATGAGGGGGGGAGGGTCAGAGGGAGAAGCAGACTCCCTGCTGAGCAGGGAGCCCAATGCGGGACTCGATCCGTGTGGGACTCGATCCCAGACTCCAGGATCAAGACCTGAGCCGAAGGCAAGTGCTTAACCAACTGAGCCACCCAGGCATCCTGAAAAGTTAAAAAAATTTTATTGAACATTAGGTGTGCAGGAAGTAGGGGGTATATGGACCTTTCAGTTCACCTAAAGGGCTCTCAATAATTTACTCCAATGGCAATATACTGCAGACCAGGTCCTTTGGGGGAAGAGAAGTTAGGCAAGAAGTTTCAGAAAAAGAAAAGAAAAGCACATCCTGAAAAACAAGAAGGGTCTCAGGGAAAGAAGAAAAACTGATATATCTTGAGCTTAGCTTTTGGATGTTCAATAGCAATTCTTTCCTTTTCCTCTCAACATCTTCTTGGAGAAGACTTTTAAAAAAAGGAATTGTGAGTAAGCAGAACATTTTGATCTCCACACAGGAGACAGAAGTCAAGAGAAGACTGGACATTATGACCAATCCCAGTGTCACAGGTAAAGGTTGAGGCTATCACTATCCAGGGCCACAGTCTGTTCTAACTTCACAGATTCTGCAACGGTCAGTATACTGGAGTCACAGGCACCTCACATCAGCACACTGGGTGGGACACAAATGGTCAGTGTCACACAAATACAACCACACATCCACTCTTGAAACACACAAGGACAAAACTACACAATCACAGACATCTCCAGGCCCTTATACACAGTCACAATCTCACACCCACTAAAAAGACATACACAGTTACTCAATTCTACTCACCACCATGATTCGCAGAGTTACTCTCATATAATCACAGCCTTTCCAAACCAATATCCACAAATGTCTCACACAATCACAATCACATACCCACTTGGGGGACACACATAATGGCTGGCACTCCGGCCCACCCAACACCAACCAGTCATAACTGAACATTCACTCTGAGACAGTCACACTCACACAGGCAAAGAAAGACACGTTACACTTAAAAACAGCACCACACACAGCCACCGTTTCACAGACACACTCCAAGGGACACAAGAGGGATACACACGCATTGTCACCACACAGTCACAGACACACAACTGCACACAATACCACACGCGGCTACAATATTGTGCAACCAAAACCATACGCTCACCTTGGAGACATGGAATCATAACCGCACAGACACCCGCACTCCCAAGAACAAGGCGTACAGTCACACATACACAACAGAGACACAGTCACAGTAGCAAGGACCTCACACCCCAACACACAGTATCACACATGGTTACACAAACACAACCAGACTTACACCCTGGAGCCAGGCGGGCACAACCGCACACCCAGTCACCCACACCTGGTCACGCAGCCACAAAGACTCATTCACAACCCGGCATCCTCAGCCGGCTCCCGCCAGCGCTCACAGACCGGAGGCTCTGGACACGCCCCGTCCCCGCCCCGGACTCCCAGACCCCTCACCTTCTGCCTCCCCTTGGTCGCGTCCGGGTCCCTGTGGAGCTAACGATCTCGCCACGACGTCAAGAAAGACGTAACGTCGGGCCACGGTGGCCTCTGGGAAACGTAGTCCAGAGCCAGACCAGACACAGATAAGATGGCGTCCTCGTACCTCCGAGCCTGAGTTTGGCCGTTTGACACTGCGCCCGGGGGAGCTTCAAAGACGAAGTCCCTGCTCCAAACCTCCCACCAGGCTTGAGCTGATTTTCTTCTAAAGCAGGACGACTCACCCTGAGAGCCCCATAATCACTGGAAGAGGCAGCCAAGTTCGTGTGGGACAGAGAGCTGACCAGCAAAGCCTTAAGGGAAATGTAGTTCAAGGCCGGAAAAGCGGCGTTGCTGTTGACAGAAGGTAATCAAATACCAGCCTGGGCCGGGCCACGGTGACCGTGCGGGCCGCGTCGCGGAGACTTCTGGGAGTGCTCGCTCGCCCTCGGAGTGCGCAGGCGCAGCGCGCCGAGTGGACATTTTGGTCTTTGTCCGCGGGTCAGTCCGGCCCCTGGGTCCACGTGGCGCGAAAGTAGGAGGTGGGATGTGGGCGTCTTGGGCCGGTCGGGTCGGGGAGGTTGAAGGGGAGGATTCTGGATCTGTTGGGGCGCGGTGCGGGGATGAGGAGTGGGTTTAAGAGCTTCTGGCCTACATGTGGGGTGGGGGTGGGGGTTTCTGAGGAGGGTTCGAGCGTGTGTGACCCTGAGTTTGTACGTAAGTTTGGATGTCGGAATTATTGAGTGAGAAACTGTGGGTGCAGGATTGTGTATGGCTGCATCTGAGAGGAAGATGTAGGAGACTAGCATTGAGGTAATAATATCTGAGCCGCACTTCCCTTGTCGAAAGTGCTGATAATAACGGTGCCATCTTCGTGGAGTGTTTTTTATTTGACTATTTGAAGGGGGAAAAAGCTACGTGATAAATGATTTAAAAGTGAATTTTTATATCAAAACATTTACTTTTAATTGGAGTAGAATGCAGATCACCGTGGTTTCTTCTTTTTTAAGCAAGCAAGACTATTTCGAAGGCACTTTTTGTTCGTGGGGGAGCTTGAGACGATCTCAGATCTCCTGATCTTCAGGGTATTTTAATAGGGCTGCTGCTAAGTCCTAGATTAAATGCCGACGTTGCACTTTGAGCAACAGCGTCATATAGCACAGAAAACCCAGGATTAGAGTCAAGGGTTTGGAGTTCTAGGTTAGGCACGGTTATCCTCGTTCTTTGAAGAAAATTTAGTTGTTGCAATGTTTATTTATTAGTCTGACCTAGTTTCTAGATGTCTGACTCCTAAATGAATCGAGGTATTTCCAAGCTGAATGGATTTTGTGAAGTAATAAAGACCGTTACTCCTGTCTACAAAGATGCTTTTTTTAAGGAATCCCACAGTCATCCCAACAGAATCTTAAATAATAAGAGTTAGAGTAATTGGGTACCAATTTAATATTTACAAATCAACAGTCTCCAAATAAACAACAGCCAGTTAGAACACATAATAGAAGAAAACTATTTACAATAGCAATAAAAAAATGAGAAACAGTATGCAAAACTATTAGAAAAGAAATTTAAAACGTGCTGAGTGTTATTCACATATTAATTAGATACACCATGTTTTTAATAGGAATACGTCATAAAGAAGCGTGTGCAAATAAATTTATTAATTCAGTGTGATCGTAATAAAAGTACAGTTTTTGGGGGAGAGCGGGGTAATTAGATAAACTGATTATGCACTTCATATGGAAGAATAAGCTAGAATAGCCAGTAAAACTGTGAAAAAGAAAAGCAGTTGGGTGTTGGGAGGTGGGAGGCCAGCGCTAATGTTTTTTTGTTTGTTTAGTTTTTTGTTTTTCAATTCCAGTATAGTTAACATACAGCATTATATGTTTCAGGTGTACAATATAGTAATTTAACAACTGTATATATTATTCAGTGCTCATCAAGACAAGTGTACTCTTAATCCCTTTCAGTTGTTTCACCCATCCCCCTACCCACCCACTTCCCCTCTGGTAACCATCTGTTTGTTCGCTGTAGTTAAGTCTGTTTTTTTTGGTTTGTGTCTTTTTTTTTTCCTTTGTTCGTTTGTTTTGTTTCTTAAATTCCACATCAGTGAAATCATATGGTATTCTGTCTTTGACTTATTCGCTTAGCATTATACTCTCTAGATCCATCCATCTAGTGGTAACGTATTTTAAAATATAAATACTTAGAAATTAAAATTGTATTGGTGTTAGCATGAAGCAGGCAACATCTATAATTACAAATGTATTTTCTTTTTGGTGTGGCTATTTCACATCTGGTTATTAATCCTGCAAATGTACCTGCATTTGCATGAAATGATACAGGTATGAGGTTGCTCATTGCAGGTATAGGTAAAGATTAGCCATCACTAGGAGATTCGTTGAATAAAATTAGGTCCATCTATACACAGAATAATACACAAGTCTACAAAAGAATGAGGAGGAAGCTTTTTGTATATTGACTCTGAAATAATTCTAAAATGTATTGTTCAGTGAAAAAAGCAAGATGCCAAATGTATGGTATGCTTCATTTGAAGTAAGAAGAGGCAGAAATAATATATGTTTGAGTACAAAAGATAGGCAAGAAACTGATAAAAGTGGCTATCTGTTTGGGGTGGTGGTACCGGGATAGGTAGGGCAAAGGCAGATAGCTTTTTTTTTTTTTTAAAGATTTTATTTATTTGAGAGAGAGTGATTCATGCGTGGGGGTTGGGGGGCAGAGGGAGAGGGAGAAGCAGACTCCCTGCTGAGCAGGGAGCTCAATGGGGGGGAGGGGGGGCTCCATCCCAGGACCCTGGGATCATGACCTGAGCCACCCAGGTGCCCGGACAAATAACTTTTTATGTTGGTTTTCTAAGTATATGAATTTAGTATTTAAAAGTTAAAGGTTTTTTTTGTTTGTTTGTTTGTTTTTAAGGAGGACATAGGCCATGGAGCCAGACTACCGTTAACTCAGAAGTCTGCCACGTTGTACCTGGATGTACTTAAACCTATGCCTGTTTCTCATTTACTAATAGAGAGAAAATAATAGTATCTAATTCATGGGGTGGTTGGTTGTGCAGATTAAGGAGTTCTAAGTTCTAAAGAATAGTGCCTGGTATGTAGTAAGTACTTGATAAATGATAAATAGCAGTATTATTAGTATCTGCAAAATAATAGTTCCTTAGAAATAGTACAGCCATTTGTACTATTTCTGGTAGATATTTCTGAAAGATTCATATATATATAGATGTTCTTTTTTTATTTCCATGTTTAAACTTTTTTTTTGACATTTCCTTTTATAACTGGAATGAGGAAGTTAGATTTCTGTGTTCAAGTTACATTCATCTTTAGAAACCCATCATTATCTTTTTCATGAAAATGTTCTTTGATTTCTGTGGTTACTTTCTCATGGTTGTAATTCAGAACCTCTGATCATGTTTTTTAAAAATCCCAATTGTTTTTTTTGTTGTTGTTTTTTTCTTTCAAAGATTTTATTTATTTATTTGACAGAGACAAAGCAAGAGAAGGAACATAAGCAGGGGGAGTGGGAGAGAGAGAAGCAGGCCTCCCGCTGAGCATAAAAATCCCAATTGTGACTGACTTTTGGCCAGAGTACATCAGAGATGATCTTCAAATTGCATAACATCAGGAGAGACATCAGTAGTGATTATATTTTTCCCTTTTTGACCAAAATGAAATCTTTATGATTTACTTTGGTACCATATGAATGTTCATTCCCCATTGATTTAATGGATGGTTTCAACACTGATAAATAATCCTTGGCTAAATCAGCTTCTTTAAGGGTTGGAAAGTGGTGATTTCCTAGTTTTTAAAATTCCTTTTACATTTATTTGATTGCAAACCTCAGATTGTTTCAAATTTTTCTGACTTGTAAGCATCATTATAAAGTTGTGTTCTAGTAACTAAAACTAATTTTCTTTCTGATACTCATATTACCACAGTTTTAGCTGGTGGACATTCCTCCAGTCTGACTCCTAGTTCATTTTGACTTGCTGCTGTTTAATTTGAAAACTTTCTTGCACTCCAGGCCCATCTTCTGTCTTCCCTCTTAGCCTTCGAATTTGCCATTTCTCCCAAGGAGCTCTGGTTCCTTTTATTGGAGAATGGTATTAGAGCCTAAGATCTGGGTGCTGATGTTCTCTCATTGCTGCCCCAGTAATTTTGTTTCAAGGCATTTTGGTGATAGAGCTAGAAAATCCATTTTAAAAAAATCATGAGGTCATATAAGTATTTCTAATTTGATTTAAATTTTATGATATTTTTATCTAATTATTAGCTCCTAATTGTATTTCATAGTAAAAATTTTGAAACATGTTCACATAAATGCTTATTTTCTTTGTTTTATCTTTCAATATAAGGAAAGTGGTTTCACAGTAACATTACTGGTATTAATAGTAACCATGAACATACTTTATCATAGGAAAAATTTGTTTGTAGCTATTTTGTCCTTAGAGTGCATCCCACTAAAGATGTATAGTCAATTCTCTGTTCTAAAGTCTAAATCCTTTCTTTAGGGAACTTTGTTACTCAAGTTAATGTACAGTTGGGAATCCAACTATACATTGTGTGTGTGTATATTTATATATAAACAATATTTGTTTCAATTTGTTTTCAAGTTCAGGGACTGCTTGTTAAAAAATGAATTTGATTCTTTAAAGACTAACTAATGGGGGCACCTGGCTGGCTCAGTTGGTAGAGCATGCAGGTCTTTATCTCGGGGTTGTGAGTTCAAGCCCCACATTGAGTATCGTGATCACTTTTAAAAAATTTAAAAATCTTAAAAAAAACAAAAACAACACATTTTTAAAAATGAAAAGAAACTATATATTTATGTGATACAACAACAAAAGAAATAAAACTCACAGTGATACCTCATCTCATTCTGCTTCCCTCACCCAAACCATTCTTTGTCCCAACCAAGTATAGTTTCTTTCCATGTGTCCTGGAGATCTCCTTAATCAATATTACTATTTTTTTCTTTTTAACTGCTATATAAATAAGATGCCATTGTGTGTGTTTACCATAGTTGATTCAGTTGTTGGACTTCTGTTGTTGGACATTTGGGTTGTTTTCAATCTTTTGCTGTTACTAATTGCAGTAATGAATAATTTTTTACCTTTGTCATTTTGGACTTACGCAGGAGTATCTCTAAAGTAGATTGCCGTAAGTGGAATTGCCCATATAGCTAGGTACTTAACACTCTACTAGCAGTGTACAAGAGCACCTTCTCTGCTAGAATCTTACCATTAGAGTATAGTGTTACTATTTTTTTTTTTTTTGCCAAAGGCATAAGTGAAAATTAGTATCTCAATGTAGGTGTTATTTACATCTCTTATGAGGGAGGTTGATTATCTTCCATATGTTTAAGGGCTTCATGTATTTATCTGGGAACTATCTGTTCATATCCTTCTCATTTTTCTGTGGGGTTCCCATTTTCTTCTAGTAGCTGTACATTAGAAAAGTTAGCCCAAGTGAAATGAGTTGCAATTTTTTTTCAAGTTTAAAAAATTTGTTTTGACGTTCATTTTTCTTTTTTATATTTAAAAATTTGTTTAAATTTGACCCTGAGATCATGACCTGAGCCAAAATCAAGAGTCAGACACTCAACTGACTGAGCCACCCAGGGGCCCCCTTGCTTATTTTCCTTTTTTTAAAAAGATTTTATTTATTTATTTGAGAGAAAGAGAGACCATGGTTAGGCAAAGAGGCAGGCAGAGGGAGAGGGAGAAGTAGGCTCTCCGCTGAGCAAGGAGCCTGATGCGGGGCTTGATCCCAGGACCCTGGGTTCATGACCTGAGCCGAAGGCAGCCGCTTCACCGACTGAGCCACCCAGGTGCCCCGCTTACTTATTTTTCTATGTAAACTTTAGAGTTAACCTGTCTGGTTCTCGGGGGAAAAAGCTTATTTTTATTGGTATTGCACTAAATTTATACAATAACTTAGGAGAAAGGGACATTAGATCTTTATGATGTTAAATACTGTCCATGTACATGATATGTATTTTATTTATATGTTCCAGTTTCCTTTTGGGTCCTCTGGAGTGGTTAAATTTTTTTTCATACAGGTTTTAGACCTTCTTACTAAGTTTATTTCTAGGTACTTTATCTTTTGTATTGCTGTTTTACAACAGTGTCATTTGTTGTGGTATATGAGAAAGTCGTTGATTATCTATAAATTAATTTTATTTCCAGCTTAACTTACTGAATTATTGCTTATAATTATATAATACTTGAGACAGCATCCTTATTTTTATTAGAATGTTTTGTTTTTGCATTGGATAAGATGTTGACTTCTGTGGTCAGATATAGATTATGATTACCTATATATACATGCTGCCTGCAACTCTGGGCATGTGAGTAGAAACAAAAAGTTTAAGGCTGAAGCTACCACTGTGCCTCAGATGAAACAACCAGGAAAGATCACATTAATCAAGGAAAACAAAAATCCCCCCAAACTCTAACACTGCAGTCTTTAAAAAAAAAATCAGGCAGAACAAAATAAGATGTCCATTCTTGTTTTTTTTTTTTTTTAAGATTTATTTCTAAGTAATTTCTACACCCAGCATGGGGCTCGAACTCAGAACCTTGAAATCAAGAGTCACATGCTCTACCGACTGAGCTAGCCGGGCACCCCAAGATGTCCATTCTTACTTTGTTTTCTTTTCATTCCCTCCTTTTGAGTGACCTTTTTTTCACTCAGTTTCTCTATCATTGTATTCTTTTTTTTGTAATTTCAAGTTTTTATTTAAATTCCACTTAACATATAATATAATATTAGTTTCAGAAGTAGAATTTAGTGGGCACCTGGGTGGCTCAGTTGGTTAAGCGACTGCCTTCGGCTCAGGTCATGATCCTGGAGTCCCGGGATCGAGTCCCACATCGGGATCCCTGCTCAGCAGGGAGTCTGCCTTTCCCTCTGACCCTCTTCCCTCTCGTGCTCTCTATCTCTCATTCTCTCTCTCTCAAATAAATAAATAAAATCTTTAAAAAAAAAAAAAGAAGTAGAATTTAGTGATTCATCACTTAACCTATAACACCCAGTGCACATCACAACAAATGCCCTCCTTAATACCCATTTAACCCACCTCCCCTCTAGCGACCCTCAGTTTATTCTCTATAGTTAAGAGTCTGTTTTTATCATTGTGTTCTTTATATTGCTTTCCTTGCTTCTTAAAGTTCTAAAAATTCATTTTGTTTTCATTTCTTTCTTTGTTGCAGTATTTTTCATGTGAGTTTACTCAGCTGTTTGAAAGTTGTGCCGTTTGCTTTCACTGTTTTTCTTGTAGTATCTTTGTATGGATACAGACAAATTATTTTGTTTACTCATATTTGCATGAGATAGATTTTTTGAGACCATTTTCAGGAAAAAGGAAACATAATAGCATTCTGTGCTTCAGAGTTCATGTGCCTCTTCTAGAGTTTAAAGCAAAGGAGTTGAAGCCGACTTCTATCTCCATCTCCCTGTTTTCCCCTAATTCTTCACAGTACTTGGCCTTCCAGAATGATACATTCACTTTTAGAAGTTACTGAATCTGGGGACACCCTACTCCCAAGTACTTTTTAAGCATACTCCTGCTTTCCCCTCAGTTCTTTTCTGTTTAATCTAGGTCTTGTTTTATTAGATCCCTTTTAGGTGAGGCCTACTCATTCAGTAAAGAAATATTAGCTGCACGAATCTGAGCTTTTTAAGTTCTTGGAATCCTTCAAAGCATTCCCAGTTCTTCCTGGGCTTCTTTGCAACTTCCTGTTTAGGCCACTTGTGGGTCTGCCTTTGGTACCTGGAGTTTGGGAGGGATTTTTTGGTCCTAGTTTTGTTGTTCATTATTAGACTCAGTTGCAACAGTTCTCACTCACTGTCATTCTGAGAATGAATATTTGCTAATTATTTCTGAGACCTGTTATTTCAAAGACTGCTCACCATTATGTGGCCTTTCTTGTTGTGCCTGCCATACGGTTGTGGTCCCTGCACCATGTCTACTATTTTGGGTGTTTGGGGCTACACTTAATATAATTTAGAGTGAATGTATTCTCTCTGCTAGTTTTACAAAAGATAATAGAGTGTGTATTAGCTGCCCACCACCCCCATTATTCTTGATATTTTGTATAGTTTTCAGAAGAAGTACTTGAAAGATTCAAAACTAAGCAGCCACCATGCTCCTTTGAAACCTTTCCTTGCCTCTTTGACTGTTGGGTGTTCCTAGGATTCTGTCCTTGATTATCTTCTTCATTACTGTGTATATTCTCTAAGCAGCCACAGGCACATTCCACCTATGTCTTCAGCAGCACTGATATTCTCACAGCTGATAAATTCCCATTTCCTTCCTGGGCTTCCTAGGCCTATTCTGAGCTTCTTACGTATATGTGCAGTTGCCTAATGGATATATCTGCCTGCATGTTACTCAGAAACCTGACACTCTGGATGTCCAGAATATCAAACTTGATCTCCTTTCCCCTGCAGAGTGTCTTCAGCCAACTCACTTTCTCCTATTTCTGTGTACATTACTGTTTAAATTATGTTCTAAGCCCTCCATCTCTGCCACACCCCAGCACAAAAATTGGTGACCAAGCTTTTTCAACATACATAGTAGATAGTGTATATATGTATAAGTAGTAACTCAAGTTTTTAGGATTTTGCTTTTTTTTATATGATTTCAACTTTATAGAAAAGTTGGATTAGTTCAGAAAGTCCCATATATCCGTTACCCAAATTTACCATTTACGTTTTGGTTTTTTGCTTTATTTTTCCTTCTTTCTTTGTCCAAATATTTGTGTGCATAATTTTTTTTAACCATTTGAGACTAAGTTGAATACATTCTTCCTTTATAAGTATTTCAGCATGAATTTTCTAAGAACAAGGACATTGTTTTTCATAACCATAGTGTAACCAGAATCAGAAAAAATTTTTTTTTAAAGGTTTTATTTATTTATTTGACAGAGAGACAGCAAGAGCAGGAACACAAGCGTGGAACACATCATGACCTGAGCCGAAGGCAGATGCTCAATGACTGAGCCACCCAGGCGCCCCAGAATAGGAAAGTTTTTAACATTGACACATTGGTATTATTTAATACAAAATCCATATTCAAATTTTGTCAGTTGTCCCAATAATGTCCTTAAAAAAATTTTTTTTTAAGGATTTTATTCATTTGTTTGACAGAGACACAGCGAGAGAGGGAATTCCACAAGCAGGGGGAGTGGGAGAGGGAGAAGCAGGTTTCCCATGGAGCAGGGAGCCTGATGCGGGGCTTGATCCCAGAACCGTGGGATCATGACCTGAGCCGAAGGCAGATGCTTAACGACTGAGCCACCCAGGCGCCCCTACAGGACATTTCTAATACATAGTTTAATCAGATTATAATACAAAGTAAATGTTAGTACTCCAGGAAAACTTTTTGCAACTTTATTCCTGAATACTGTGAGAACAATTTCTTATGCATTGTATCCTGGTGACTTAGTTCTGATAGGCCTCCACTACTCTTGTCATAGATGTGAGTATTAAATTCATCCAGGAATAAGGGCCATGGTTAAAATCCACTCAGGAACCTATGTAGGAATGTGGTGGTACAGAACAGTAGCAACCAGTAATGTAAGGTATGAACAGCTTTCCTATGTAAGTGAAATTCTGAGAAATAATTCTCTCTTTTTTACCCCATTTCTCGATGTGTGGAAACTTAAATGGTTTAATGGGTATGGCTTTGAAATTCAGGTTTCAGATAGTCTTAGTCCCTTTGCTTATTATAATTGTGTGTGATTTAATTTCTAAGGCAAAAGGTCATTACTTTGTTCTTTTTCACAGGACCGCTTCCTTGTGTACCTGGAAACTGCCCCTGCCTCATCATTCAGAAGGCCTGGAGGCCCCAGGGCTCAGCCTGAGTTCTAGGATGGTACTTCGGCCCCCAGCATTAACATTCTAGTGCTGTGTCATTTCCCCAAAAGCAGGTTATAAACTGACCAAACTGTATGTGATCCTCTGTTGAGTAAGAAGACAGTCTGGATGGTGGAGAACAAAGTGGAGAGGAAATTTGTTCAGGTGAGTGAATGGCAAGGCAGGTCACAGTTGTTCAGGCAGCACTGATACCTTTGAAATACTCAGGGATGTTTTCTTATAGTCCCTAGACTTGGAGTATTTACTTGGTATGAATTCTTTAGATACCTGAATTACATTTACAGTCATCATTTTTTCTGCTTCAGTACTGTATTATTTAATCAGATTTTTTAGATGCCCCTCTTATCTCCATTCTGGCTGTCAGCACTTCACACTTTATTTGTATTACCTCAGTGTGATTGTTCTCCGTTTCATTCATACCTTCAGTCTCATACCTCCCAATGTGTATAGACTTTTTTCCTCATGCATTGTCTTTTATAGGTCTTAAGTCTATATATTGTCTGACATTTAGGTTCCTTTTTATTACTTGCCACCTTCTTTCATTCTTTCAGTGGTTAAATGCCTCTGAGTTACGTTTTACATCTGTAATCATGCTTTCTCTTGTCTTCTTATCCCACCTTCTCCCCCATTACACATCAACCAAGCCTCCCTTTCTCTTCCACCCCCATATCCCTCTTTCAGAAGTTGTTGCCTTAGCAATCAGTTCTGCCCTTTTCTGCTGTATGTGCATATAAATGTTACAAGTCTGTGCTTGGTTTTTAATATAATAACATGAGCTTGTAAAATTGTTGAACATCGAGGTGTACAGTGAAAAAGTCTCTTAACTCTTACTTCAGTCCTATAGATTTTTTTTAAAGATGGCAGTCATTTTTAAGAGTTTCACATGTAGCCTTCTTGAGGTAGTCTGTGAATAAACCAGGATATGTTATATATCTATGCTGTAAATATGAATATATACGTATGTAAGCCCTCACTTTTCCTTTTCATATAAATGGTAGTATGTATTCTGTTGGGTCCATAGTTGTTTTTGGTTTTTTTTGTTTTCTGGGAGAGACTCTTATCAACACATTTTATTTGACCTGTCTCCTATTTATGGACATTTAGGTTGTTTCCAGATGTCTGCTTTTGAATACATAAGTGCATATATACTTATTTATATTGCTTCGCAGAGGTAGTGTAGATACAACTATATAGTAATTTATCCTAAGTGGAAATTCTGAGTCAAAGTTATGTTTATTTATAGACTTGACAGAAATAAGCATGTTCTCAAAAGTAGTAAACCAATTTACATTTCTCCCGACATGGTATATTCATATAGTTGACAAGCATTTATTGAATGATATTATTAGGTACCATTTCAGTTACTAAGGAGATGTCGTTGATTAAAGTTTTCAAAAATTCCTTCCTCCTGAGGAAGACGTGCTGTGAGTAAATAAGTAAAAATATATATTCTATCAGATGATGGTAGTGCTCTGGAGAAAAATTAAAGCAAGGAAAACCAGCATAGAGAAGGCCAGTTGGTGGTTATAATCTTAAGTCAGTTGATCAGGGAAGGGTCTCACTAAAAGCATGACATTTGAAAAAAAGATGTGAGGCATGTAGTATTTGATGGAAGAGCATTCAGCCAGAAGGAACAAAAAGTGTTAAAAGCCCTGAGGCTGGAGCTTGCTGTTTTAGAAATATTGATCAGGGCAGAGTAGGCTGGCGCACAGTGAGCACAAAGGACAAAGAACAGGTTTGGTTAGATAACAGGCCAAATCAGAGACTTTGGCCTTTATTTTGAGTGATTTGGGAGACCATCAAAGGGTTTTGAGCAGAGATATGATAAGATCAGAATTATATTTTGGCTGCTGTATAGAAAATAAGGTATAGGAGGCCAAGGCTAGGAGATTAATCAGAGGCTATTGCAGTAATCTAGGTAAGAAAATGGTAGTCGTTGAGCTAGTGACAAGTCAGATTCTTAAGATATTTTATTTTTTTAAAGATTTTATTTATTTGAGAGAGAAAGCAAGAGAGAGAGAGAGAGAGAGAGCACGAACGGGGGAGGGGCAGAGGGAGAGAGAGAAACAGGGAGCCTGATGTGGGGCTCCATCTCAGGACCCTGGGATCATGACCTGAGCTGGAGGCAGACACTGAGCCACCCAAGTGCCCCAGATTCTTAAGATATTTTGAAGAAATGGCTGACAGGATTGGCTGATAGATCGAGTTATTTTTATTTATTTATTTTAGGTTGTATTGTTTATAAGAGGAAGAGGAATCACACTGATAACTCCAGGGTTTTAACTAGAAGAGAAGGAGTTAACATTTCCTGAGATAGGAAGACTTCAGGGATTTTGGGAGATAGATCAAGAGGTTTGTTTTGGACTTGTTGATTGTGACATGTCTACTGATCATTTAAGTGCATATTCATATAGGCAGTTAGATATACAAGTCAGGAATTTAGGGAGATAGAGAGTTGTGACCTTCTGTTTTGCCGGACTAATAATAAGCTGCTTTATTTACTGATGGTGTCTCTGTATTTCCTTGCTCGGTCCTACTTTCCCTACCATTTAGGGATGCTGGTGGGTCCCCCGAGTCTTCTGTATCCAGCCTACATTCCTGGATTCTGTTATTAAAGACAAGAAGGTGATGATTTGGCCCCTGAGGCTGTGCCTTATGTTTTCGGAGCGCATTGTGCCTGAGAACTCTTCCTAAAAACAGCAATGGCAGCTGCCTGCTAACAATCCTCATAAGACGTTAGAATTATAGCTACTTCCTACTCTTCTCAACAATGCAGTTTTCCCTTTTTTTTCCCCTATTTTTCTTTATCCTTCACAGATGTGAAAAGTGGGCAGAGATGTTATTTTACCATTTTAGAAGAAAGAATCTATTTATGTCATGTGAGTCACCCCTGTAGGAATTCTTTTGCACTTCTGCTTGATTGGTGCCTTGACCTGAGATACTGCTCTATCTTTCTAAGTGTTTTCTTATCTTTTGCTTTTATTTTTTTTCTCTTTTTCCTCTTACTGGAGGTGGTTCCTAGAGCACTGCATTCTGCCTTTCCTCTTTTTCTTTATAAATTAAATCCCAGAGACTCATTTTTTAAAAAGATTTTATTTATTTGAGAGAGAGTATGTGTGCGCCTGCGTGCAAGTGGGGAGGAGCAGAGGGAGAGGGAGAAAGAATCTGAAGCGGACTCCATGCTCAGTGCGGAGCCTATCCCACAACCCGTGAGATCATGACCAGAGCTGAAACCAAGAGCTGGATGCTTAACCGACTGAGCCACCCAGGCCCCCCAACACCCATTTATTCTGAAGTTAGAAGTAACTCTATAGTATCAGTTTTTATTTTTCCGGCCTTTCTGTCTTGCCCACCATAATTTTACCTGTTTATAGGATACAACTGTCTGATTTGTTTCATTCTTTTTGTATCACTGAAGTCTTTAATATTACCCAAATTGGAGATTTCAGCTCATTATTTTCAGGTCCAGAGAGATTACCTAAAACCAATTTCATATTATGTCTGGATTATTTATTTTCTCATGATCCTTGAGATATGGTCAGCCAAGGCTTTAAAAATATATACTTTAATCTTATCAAGAGAAGACATATTAACTAACCATGAATATAAATGTGAACATATTTTCTTTATGAAATTCTTTGAATCTTGGCTTTTGATTACAAATTGTTCTACCTATTCAGGTCTACTTACCATTTAAACATGTTCCTCTTTTATTGATCTCCCCTTTGACCATCCTGTTTCACATTTTCATGGAAATTCAAAAGTCCTGAGTAAGTTGTCTTACATGTTTTTATATTTTGGTATCTGGAGTCTATATTATAACCTGTTGAAAAGAAGGCCCATGTTCTGTCTCCCGTTTTGATTAAATATGAGATACTTATTAACCTATGAATTGTGGAAGGATTGTTATTGATCAATTCTTCTTTTTCAGTTTTTTATCTATGAACATTTTCAGATTTAAAATCTGAAAGATTACACAGCATTCTCCCATATACCCACTATGTAGATTCAATACTTATTTTCCTATGTCTGTTTTATACGTGTCTGTCTCTCTGTATGCATATTTGTATGTGCTGAAACGTCATGACACCTCACCTCTAAAAAATTAAGTATGCATTGTCTAAAAATAATGGCATCACTCTACATAACCAAAATATCATTACTCCTTAGATGGATTAGCTATAATGCCCTAATATGTAATAATTAGTCCATATTTAGATTCCTCATTTATATCCAAAATACTTTTATAGCTTTAAAAAAAAATTAAAAAAAATTTTTTTAAACTATACCCAGTGTGGAGTACAGCTTTTTTGTAAAATTCCAGAATCCAGTCAAGGTTTAGACTTTGGATTTGGTTGTTGTCTTTTTAGTCTTTAAAATCTAAATTGTTCTCTCTCTTCCTTTTTTCTCCCATGGTATTGCCCTGGCATTTAAAAAATTTCTGCTGTCAGCCATTCAAAGAAAAGAGAAGAGTGACTAATACAATCCAGCTTCTCAGGTTATAGTTAGGATGTTAAGACAGCTATATACAAATTTGGTTTAAAGATCCTTAGTATGAAACATTTTAGGAAAAGTGAATCTGATTGTAATTTAGAAGTTCAGGGAAGGTTGTTCATAAGTAAGAGACAAGATTGGAGAAATCTTTTTAGGACCTTGTTATTGGAGCTGCTCTCAGGAGGTTCTGTAGATTCTAAGATGGTCAGAAAATTGGAGGGGTCAAGTTAAGCCAAAGAAGGACATGAGGAACATAATATGCATAATTCTGATTCACTGATTGCATAATTAATAAGCTTGACAGGCTCTTCTTCAGGTCTGGTGAATTTCTTTAAAATCTGTTCAGAATGCTCTTCTTCCAGATACCTGTAAGGATCACTTTCTTCTTTTATGTCTTGAATCTTGCCTTCTCAGAGGCCACTCTATCTAAAATTAAAACTCTACCCTTCTCTGATCTTTTTTCCATAGCACTTACAGCTTTTTAAGAAACCATCTCCTTTATTTATCTATCCACTAGAGTGTAATCTTGAGGACAGCTAATTTTGTCAGTTTTGGTCAATATTGTTTATCCCTAGAGCTTAGAAGTGTGCTATGCACAGGGTAAGGAAAGAAGGTATTTATTGAATGAGTAATGAGAAATGTTTTGAGTAGCAGTTCTCAGACTTCCACTTTTTTTTTATGATAGCTTTATTGAGATATAATTCACATAACATAAAATGCATCCTTTTAGAGTGTACAATTCAGTGGTTTTTAGTATATTCCCGAGTTGCACAACCATTACCACTAATTCCAGAACATTTTCATCCCCACAAAAGGAAACTTAGTACCCATTAGCAATCACCTTTATATTCTTAAAACTTGAGGACCACCTGGATTTTAAAAATTTTCATAACAAGTAAAAGATCTGTATGTATGGTGACAGATGTAAACTAGACTTGTGATCATTTTGCAGTATATACGAATAACGAATCCTTATGTCGTACACCTGAACCTAAAGAACGTATGATGTTATATCAATTATACCTCAATTTCAAAAGGTAAAAAGAAAAAATAGTTAATGGTAGGGGCCCCTGGATGGCTTTTTAAAAAAATAGTTAATGGTAAATTTTATGTTCTGTGTTTTACCACAATGGAATATATAAACAAACATGAGGACCTTTTGATTTATGTGGACTTTAGTGATATTTGCCTTATTTAAAAGAAAAATTGAGAAACTTTAAAAAATGTATTAAAAAATAATAATCCCATTACTTGTAAACTTAAATTATATATTTTTTAATTAAATATTTTATTTATCTGACAGAGAGTGGGAACAAAAGCAGGGGGAGTGAGAGAGGGAGAAGCAGGCTTCCCACTGAGCAGGGAGCCTGATGTGGGGCTCGATCCCAGGACCCTGGGATCATGACCTGAGCCGAAGGCAGATGCTTAACGACTGAGCCACCCAGGAGCCCCTTAAATTATATTTCATTCTTTTTTTTTTTTAAGATTTTATTTATTTATTTGACAGAGAGAGACACAGCGAGAGAGGGAACACAAGCAGGGGGAGTGGGAGAGGGAGAAGCAGGCTTCCCGCTGAGCAGGGAGCCCGATGTGGGGCTCGATCCCAGGACCCTGGGATCATGACCTGAGCCAAAGGCAGATGCTTAACGACTGAGTCATACAGGCTCCCCAAAATTATATTTCTTAATAAAAATAATTTTCCAGGGACACCTGGGTGGCTCAGTCAGTTAAGTGTCTGCCTTCGGCTCAGGTCATGATCTCAGGGTCCTGGGATCAAGTCCCACATCAGGCTTTTTGTTTGGTGAGGAACCTGCTTCTCCCTCTGCCTGCCGCTCCCCCTGTTCATGCGCTCTCTCCCTCTCTCTCTGTCTCTCTCTGACAAATTTAAAAAAATAATTTTTCAAAATGAGAAAGTTTAGTGAGAAGAGTGGCAGTGTTTGTCATATCTGTATCTTTAATGTCTGGTTTAATAGAAGACAGCTAGATTTCTCATTTCTGCTGTTGTAACGTTATTTTGGTTGAAGTATATGAAAAAATTGTGACTTCACACAGATGTAGTTAGAAAGGGAGAAATATTTCAGTAGCCTTTTCAGATAGTTGTGGATATTCTTTGGTACTACATTAACACCTGATAAATAATTTTTTCAAAATTAGCTGCAATATAGAATTTGAAACTCTGTATTTTTTTGTTTTCTTAGGTAAAATATGTTGGTCTGTCTTAAAATTTGAGTGGGTCTCTTGCCAATGCATGACTTTTGAAACATCATGTATTGGTCAATTGAGTTATACAGATCTTTCAAATATTAACATATCAAAGTCTTTTAAGTATTGGGACATATCAATCTCATGGTGAAGGATACAGATTTTCCAAAATTTTAATTTTTGTTTGAAAACTCAAATTTTATCATTGGCCACAGGTACTGTCAGTTGTTTTCCTTGAAATGATTCTCACTTAGGGGTTCTGTCTCAAGAAAGTACCTGCCAAATAATACCCAAGTCTGAATAACCATAATTTGTAAGGCAGTCATTTATTAATTTATTCAAGTAAATCAGTAGTGCTCCATGAAAAAAGTGAGTAGTTTAGCTCACAACTTAAATGATTTAAGACATCTTTTTTGAGACAACTATTATCCTTTCATGTACAACAGAAGTATTTGTGTGGATGTATAGAATTTTATTTATTATACTTGTTTTCTTTCATGGAATTTATATTTGTCATACTTTTGTTTGCTTGGTTTTCTGTATTTAGTGCAGACTCCATAGAATAGTTAAAAGCCCTCTAAATACTAGTTTCCACATGGTCAAAGGCATTGAGAAATTTTTTTCCCCAGGGAGATATACCTGCAGAATTTTTGTCCTTCTGCTCTAGTCAGAACTGGCTGTGCTTTGACCTGATGGCTCTTATCTTGTAGTTTTTCATCAACGTTATCAAAGACTTTTTTTCATTGTTTTCCCTATGTTATATCCCCTTTCTTGGATTCTGTATCACCTTCTCTGTCTACTAATTTGGTGGAGCTCATCTAGTAGTATCCTGAGAGGAAAGGTGCATTGAGATAAATTTTTTTTAACATTTGCATATCTGAAAAATGCCTTTGTCCTATTAGATTGGCAGGCTAAGCTTAGAATTTTTCCTCAGAGTTTTGTCTTTTAGCTTCTCATGTTTCTGTTGAGAAATTTGCGACATTCTGATTCCTGTTCCTTTCGGCGATACATATCTACGTGTAGTTGGGTGATATATATGTGTGTGTGTGTGTACATATATAATAGTTTTTTTTTTATTTATGGCCTCTTTTTTCTTTTGAAATGTCATGGTGATACATGTAGGTATGCATCTTGTTTTCATCATGCAAGGTACTAAGTGTGCCCTTTAAGTCTAGAGATTCATGGCTTACAGGAGAGGAAGCTTTTTTTTGTTTTGTTTTTCTTTGAGTATTTCCTCTAATCAGTGTTCTTCTTTTGTTTTCTGGAACTTAACTTCACTCAGCTAGTATGTTACCTGGTTTATGCTCTGAATTTGTCTTTTAAAAAAATTTATTGGGGCGCCTGGGTGGCTCAGTTGGTTAAGCGACTGCCTTCAGCTCAGGTCATGATCCTGGAGTCCCGGGATCGAGTCCCGCATCGGGCTCCCTCCTCGGCGGGGAGTCTGCTTCTCCCTCGGACCCTCCCCCCTCTCATGCTCTCTCTCTCTATCTCATTCTCTCTCAAATAAATAAATAAAATCTTAAAAAAAAATTTATTGAGGGGGCGCCTGGGTGGCTCAGTCGTTAAGCGTCTGCCTTCGGCTCAGGTCATGATCCCAGGGTCCTGGGATCGAGCCCCACATCGGGCTCCCCGCTCCGCGGGAAGCCTGCTTCTCCCTCTCCCACTACCCCTGCTTGTGTTCCCTCTCTCACTGTGTCTCTCACTGTCGGATAAATAAAATCTTTAAAAAAAAAAAATATTGAGGTCTAATTCACCTACAACATTATATTAGTTTTAGATGTACAATATAATATTTTTTTCCCTAAGACTATTTAAATTCAAGCTAGTTAATATATAGTATATTATTAGTTTCAGGGGTAGAATTTAGTGATTCATCAGTTGCAAATAACACCCAGTCCTCATTAATCAGGTCCCCTCCTTAATGCCCATCGCCCAATTACCCCATCCCCCCACCCACTGCAACATAACTGATGCTTGTATATATTATGAAATGATCACTACAGTAACTCTAGTTAGCATCTGTCAACACACATGGTTAAAGAACTTTTTTTTCTTCCAGTGAGAACATTTAAGAACTACTCTCTAACAGCTTTCAAATATGCAATACGGTATTCCTAACTGTAGTTTCCATGCTGTACATTACATCCTCATGAATTATTTTATAATTGGTAATTGTACCTTTGACCCCTTTCACCCATTTTGCCCACACCCCAACCCCACCTCTGGCAACCATCAGTATGTTCTCTATCTATGAGCTTGGTTTGTTTAAGATTCCACATAGAAGGGCGCCTGGGTGGCTCAGTTGTTAACCATCTGCCTTCGGCTCAGGTCATGATCCCAGGGCCCTGGGATCAAGCCCCGCATTGGGCTCCCTGCTCGGCCAGGAGCCTGCTTCTCCCTCTCCCACTCTCTCTGCTTGTGTTCCCTCTCGCTCTCTCTCTCTGTCAAATAAATAAAATCTTTAAAAAAAAAAGATTCCACATATAAGTGAGATCATACATTAGTTGTCTTTTTCCTACTTCTTTCACTTACTGTAATATCCTCAAGTTCCATCCATGTTGTTGCAAATGGCAAGATTTCATTCTTTTTAATGGCTGAATAATACTCCATTGTATGTATGTACCATATTTTCTCTATTCATCTGTTGATGGACATTTAGATTGTTTCCATATCTTGGCTGTTGTAAATAATGCTGCAGTGAACATGGGGGCACATATATCTTTTTGACTTAATGTTTTCATTTTCTTTGGATGTATAACCAGAAGTGAATATGGTTAGTTCTATTTTTAATTTTTTTTAAAAGATTTTATTTATTCATTTGACAGAGACACAGCGAGAGAAGGAACAGAAGCAGGGGCGTGGGAGAGGGAGGAGGCTTCCCGCGGAGCAGGGAGCCTGATTTAGGGCTCGATCCCAGGACCCTGGGATCATGACCTGAGCTGAAGGCAGATGCTTAACGACTGAGCCACCCAGGTGCCCCTATTTTTAATTTTTTGAGTAACTGGCATTGAATTTGTTATCTTTTTTTTTTAATTTTATTTTTATTTTTATTTATTTTTTAAAGATTTTATTTGAGAGAGAGTGAGCAAGAGAGAGCAGGGTCAGAGGGAGAGGGAGAAGCATACTTCCTACTGAGCAGGGAGCCCAACGTGGGGTTTGACCCCAGGACCCTGGAATCATGACCTGAGCCAAAGGTAGACACTTAACTGACTGAGCCACCCCGGCGCCCCTAAGATTTTATTTTTAAGTAATCTCTGTACCCAACATGGGGCTCAAACTCAGAACCCCAAGATCAAGAGTCTCATGCTCCACCGACTGTGCCATCCAGGTGTCCCTGAATTTGTCTTTTTTAAAGCTTCTTCCGGGTCGCCTGGGTGGCTCAGTTGGTTGGGCAACTGCCTTCGGCTCGGGTCAGGATCCTGGAGTCCCGTTATCAAGTCCCATGTCAGGCTCCCTGCTCGACGGGGAGTCTGCTTCTCCCTCTGACCCTCCCCCCTCTCATGCTCTCTCTCTCTCTCTCTCTCAAATAAATAAATAAATAAAATCTTAAAAAAAAAAATTCTTCCGGGAAATACTTGTCACTTGGGCTTATATTTCATTGGCCAAACAGGTTAGCTGGCCATGCCTGAGTTTGCTGGGTGAAGTACTATAATCCTTCTCCAGTAAGATGACCCTGTTAATTAGTGAATAATACAGTCTAACTTCCCACTCCCCATCTTAATTTCTGAGGAACTTTTTGTTTCTTGCTTACAGAACTGGATTATTGTTTCACTGATAAATATCATCTGTCTGATTGGTTTTAGGTTTTGTTGTTATCTATTGTTCCTTACCTATATTCCTCAGACATTCTTATTTTTTCTTTTGATGTTGATCTGTCTTATTGGTAGGGGTTCCTCAAATGTGTGTGAAATATTGGCTGCAACCATATTTTAGACTGATCCACTAAAAGGTGATCACAAGTTCTTTCATGCCTGGTTGCTTCTAGTTATCTGGTAGGTTTCAGTGAATCAAAAATAGAATGCCATGGGGTGGGGTGCCTGGGTGGCACAGTTGGTTAAGTGTTTGACTCTTGGTTTTGGCTCAGCTCATGATCTCAGGGTCGTTAGATCGAGCCCCGTGTCAGGCTCTGTGCTCAGCAGGGAGTCTGCTTGAGATTCTGTCCCTCTCCCTGGGCCCCTCCCACTCATTCTCTCTCTCAAATAAATCTTAAAAAAAAAAAAAATGCCTGGCTGGCTCAGTTGGTGGGCGTGTGACTTTTGATCTCGGGGTTGTGAGTTCAGGCCCCATGTTGGGTGTAGAGATTACTTAAAAATAAAATCTTAAAAAAAAAGTTGGGGGGGGAATGCCTTATGACCAGGGTCTCCACAGAATGATTATACTGCTTTACTCACACAAACCCTGGTGTGTCCAGGTCCTTTGTTTTGACCAAAAAAAAAGAGAGTACAGGTGGCAGATAACATCTTGGAGGGGTATCTACTGAGGTTTTTCATGGGCTTTTCAGGTTTTTCAGAGAAGGAGCCTTTCATACCTGGCTCACAGGTATATATACCTGATGGCCAACCCTTTTTGGCATGAGCTACAGACTGTCCTGGAGGGCTCACCATGTTATGTACAGATTTAATCCCATTGATTTCAGTGTAGCACCTCTCCCTTGTCATCTATTACTGGATGTCCCTGAGCCTGGAGTTTCTCTGATTAAATTTCTGCAAAGAATAATTTCCATTTCATACAAAGGAGTGGTCCTACTGGGAGGGTAGTGCTCCAACTGCACTTTATATAATCTTTTTTTCAGCTACCATCCTTTATTCCTTCTTTTGAGGTACTTGATTCTCTTCATTTCCTTAGTCTTTCTGATATTTTGTGGCATCAATTGGTTTGACATTGGCATGTTCTGCAGTATCTTTATGTACTTAAACTTCCTCAGCTCTGCTGTGTTGAAAATCTTTTGTGTGCTCTTATGTTATCAGGAAATTTGTTAATGTCTGTGTGTATTGATGTCTCCAGTCCTGCCCATTTTTTCTTGTGAACTTCTACCATTTTCCCTTTTCTTGTCTTTACTTGGAGTTTTGGAAGGAAGCAGTTGTTGGTTAATTCCTTTCCTTTTCTTAGACATCCTGGGAGACTTTCTCAATTTTATGTCATCTTTTTATCCTACTTGTTAATTCCTCATTGTTGGTTACATTCAATTTGCTGAACTAAGAAATGGGAAAGGTTACTTTTCAAGAGTAATCCTTAAGCTCTGTGTGCCCATGAATGTTAATTTTCTATGCAGATATCCTCCACAAGCATTTCCTTCTCGAAAGTTATTTGGTGACATTGGTCATGAGGATTTTTTCATACTGTGAGGCGGACTTCCAGAGTTCATCCCAAAAGCACAATCCAAAATTTTATTATTAGTAATGGGAAAACTCATAAATAATGGTAACATAAAGCTAATATTATCGAGTGTTTACCATTTGTCAGCCACAGTACTAACCACTTTATACCTTAACTCCTTTAAATGATGATTCTTTGTACTCCGTTTTAGAAGAAGCCTGAGAAGATGATGAGCAGATAGAGAGGCAACAAGACTTGGGAAGGAAGTTGCATCCATCTCCAGTAAAGACTGAGGAAAAAAAAAAAAGCAGTGAATATAAGAAAATTGGAAAAATACTTTCTTTGATCTCAGACATTATATCTTTTAAGGGCAACATCTTTTTCAACTTACCTAGAAAGAATTTGAAACACAGTTTAGCTTATAATCACAAGGGAAGTTGTGTAGGAAAGAATCATCAACTTAATTTAGTTTGGAAATCCTGCCACAGCTTATTCTTTATGGTAATAACCCCCTTTGAGTGTAAGTCAGTGTGGAAATGCCTTCAGTTAAAAAAGTTTGAACCCCTTCTGAAAACAGAGCATTCATACTGGCGAGAAACCCTATGAATTTACTGAGTGTGGGAAAACTTTCACTCACGTCACACCTCATTAAATGTAGAAGTCAGGCTGGAGAGAAACCCTGTTCTAAGGAATACTGAGGAGCCTTTAGCTAGATGACAGATCTCATTGAGCAGAAGAAAATTTTTACTGGAGAGAAACCAGTGATAACAAAACCTCATTGAGCATTAGAAAATTTATACTTGGAGACAAAGCTTGTAATGTACTGTGTATTATAAAGTTTTCTCTTGAATTTTATCCCTTTACATTTGAAAGGTCATACACACAGAGAAGCCCTTCAAATGTAAGAAATGTGGAAATACCTTCAGCCAAAAGTAAATCCTCATTCATCAAAAAATTCATACTCGAGAGAAACCTTGTGAATGTGGGAAAGCTTCCATTCAGATGTCACACCTCAGTCAGCAGAGAATTTGTAGTGGGGAAAACCCCTTTGCCTGTAAGGTATGTGGGAAAGTCTTCAGCCACAAATCAAATCTCACCGAGCATGAGCATTTTCATAATAGAGAGAAACCTTTTGAATGTAATGAATGTGGAAAAGCCTTTAGCCAAAAACAGTATGTCATTAAACATCAGAACACCCATACTGGAGAGAAGCTTTTTGAATGTAATGAATGTGGAAAATCCTTCAGCCAGAAGGAAAACCTCCTTACCCATCAGAAAATTCACACTGGAGAGAAACCTTTTGAGTGTAAGGATTGTGGGAAAGCTTTCATTCAGAAGTCAAACCTCATCAGACACCAGAGAACTCACACGGGAGAGAAGCCTTTTGTATGTAAGGAGTGTGGAAAAACCTTCAGTGGCAAGTCTAACCTTACTGAGCATGAGAAAATTCATATTGGAGAGAAACCATTTAAATGTAGTGAATGTGGAACAGCCTTTGGCCAGAAGAAGTACCTCATAAAACATCAAAACATTCACACTGGAGAGAAACCCTATGAATGTAATGAATGTGGAAAAGCCTTCTCTCAACGAACATCACTTATTGTACATGTGAGAATTCATTCAGGTGATAAACCTTATGAATGCAATGTATGTGGAAAAGCCTTCTCTCAAAGTTCATCTCTTACTGTGCATGTGAGAAGCCATACAGGTGAGAAGCCCTATGGTTGTAATGAGTGTGGGAAAGCTTTCTCTCAGTTCTCAACCCTTGCTCTGCATTTGAGAATACACACAGGTAAGAAGCCTTATCAATGTAGTGAATGTGGGAAAGCTTTTAGCCAGAAGTCACACCACATTAGACATCAGAAAATTCATACTCATTAAAAACCCTGTAAATATCTTAAAAATTGGAAAGCGTTCATCAAGAATTTAAGCCTCGTAGCACATCAGAAATAATCATGCTCAAGGGAAATATCACAAATGAGGAAAACAAAAGCGATAAACGTCCTGGACACCAGGGAATATATACTGAAGAGAAAGACATTTGTATGATAAAAATCCTGCACCCAACAAAAAAGCTGATGGTGCAGGTAAGGCTGAAACTTTAGATGCATTTCCGCTAAAATTGGGAATGGAAAACATGCTTCTTATTGCTGTCTGCATAGATCTGGAGATGTTCACCAATAAATAAGTTGTAAGTATTGGAAAGGAAGAGACTTTTATATTGATTTAGCAGAACAGAAGAGATTCTGGAAATACCTATGCATTTATTAGAATTTAGAATATGATAGAAATGACAATGGGAGGTGAGAAGATAATGAGACTATGTGAACAATGATTTGGAGGTAATCTGTTCTCCAGGGAAAAAAAAACATGAACTATATACACCAAGGTAAGATACAAGAGGATAAAAGCAGGAATATGAAAAAGCTATATACTGAAATGGTTATGACCTTGGGAGTAGGGAAACATTCCTTATAACAAGTTCAAGAATACCTAGCAATTCTGAGTTTGTATGCTTAGGAAATATATACCAGTCTATTTACTGTGGCATGATTTGTAGTAGCCATAAGGTGGAAACAACTTAAATGCCCATCGGGAATAAAATGGAAAATACTTAATGATGAAATACTGTATATCTGTAAAATTTAACAAGTGAGATCAACATGTATTACAGATAAAGATCTCAAAAATAATGTTGAAGGGGGAAAATGAAGTTGCAGAATAACATATATTACAATGACATTTTTGTAAATTTTGAAACTTTTCTCACAAAATTCAGTACTATGTATTGGTAATGGATACATATATGTATGTATGTTTTTAAAATGTTTTTGAAATGGATTGGAAGATACAGACCAAACTCTTGATAGTGGTTGCTTGTGAAGAGTGGAGAAGGGAAAGGGGATGAGTGTGGGAGGGATGGGGTGGGGACTGTTAGAGGGGACTTCAATTTTATATATAAACATCCATTTCTCTTAAAAACTAAAAAGACTGCAAGTAAATATATCAAAATACTGGATAATTCTGGATTGTGGTATATGGATATCTTGTCTTATTTTTTGTACTTTTCTGTATTTTTAAATTTTCTCAAAATTAATAAGAATGGGGGTGAGGATGGGAACACTGTACCTGTAGAAATCATGTTCTAATGGATTCATTCCCAATCAAGTACTAAACTTTTTATAGAAAATATTTCTAAAATTTTATCAATGATGAGTGGGTGGACTTGCTCTCTATGTAATATGAAATTATCTATTTTATTAAAATTAAAAATGACAGCATAATTCAAATCTGTTTTATTTTTACATGTTGTGGTGTGCACTGTATGGTCTGTCTTTACATTTCTAACATTACTTTGCAACATAACACTTGAGCTTAGAAATTTTTAAGAACTTTTAGTTAAATAAGTGTACATGCACATACTTGATATAACTTGTCTTTTTCAGATAGACTGATTTTGGAATACCAATTTTGCTGTCCTATACATTTTCATGAGAACAGCTTAAGTTTTGGGGGAACCTGGGTGGCTCAGTTGGTTAAGCTTCCAACAATGATCTCAGCTCAGGTCTCCCCTCCCCCCTTAAGATTTATTTATTTATTTTAAAGAGAGCGGTGGGGTGCAGAGGAAGAGGGAGAATATCTTCGAGCAGACTCCTAGGTGAGTGTAGAGCTCAATGCAGGGCTTGATCCCCAAACCCTGAGATTATATCCTGAGCTGAAATCAAGAGCCGGGTTCTTAACCACCCAGGCACCCCAAATCTTAGTCCTTTTTAATATGAAGTCCCCCACCCCCCTTTTTTTATTTTTTAAAGATTTTATTTATTTATTTGGCAGAGACAAAGCGAGAGAAGGAACACAAGCAGGGGGAGTTGGAGAGGGAGAAGCAGGCTTCCTGCTGAGCAGGGAGCGTGATGCGGGGCTCAGTCCCAGGGCCCGGGATCATGACCTGAGCCGAAGGCAGACACCTAATGACTGAGCCACCCAGGTGTCCCCCCCCACCCCCTTATTAAAAAGGATGTTCTATATTTATCTACTGAGGAATTATACCGCATGTTTGTACACCATTTTAAAGTTGCCTCCATTTTATCACCTGTCAGTTAAAAAAAAATTGTATATAAAGATTTTAGTCCTAAAACATTTTCCTAAAGTATTTTTTTCTCCGTAATCTGTCTTGCTTCACTTAACTCTTAACTCTGCTCCTATGTTTGTGCAGCTTTGGAGTCAACAGAGTAATTAAAGCCTGACCCTAAGACAAAACCAGGGGAATGCCTTATGTGTTCACTGGCTATGGCCTAGGACTCCTCCCCCACAGAGCAACACTGGTTGTATCGACCCATAGAGGAAAATTGAATCTGAAGTTCAGAATTGTTATTACTCAGCATGTCAGGAGGTGGGTGATCTGAACCCCCAAGTACGTCTGTCTGTCTTCATTCTAATTGATAAGTGACTTGACAGTTAGACACCTGAATCATTAGACAAGATTTGTAAGATAAATCTTGGTTAATCCCACATTGCCTGGATAAACAGTGCTACTGTCTGTAATACCCAAGCCATGTAATGGCCACAAAACAGTCTCCTTTATTTATATATTCAAGCACAACAAAAAACCTCTAAAATGTCCTAATTATCAGTCAACCTTATATCTACCATTTAAGGTATTCCTTAGTTGTGTCTGTTATGTAAGCAACACTTTCTTTGCTTTCCTTGATTGCATATGTGTTTCAAATTTAAGGTGTTCTGTGTCTAAAATACTAGCACCAACACAAGCTATTTTGTGAAAAAATCTGGCTTTGTGATGTTACTATTTTCCACCAATGAATAACAAATGTGATTTTGTCATACAAAGTAATGATAACATAAGCTGGCATTTAGCCTTACTTTTTTTCCCCATAGTGTTTTCATCAAAATCAGTGATTTTTTTTTTTTTAAGATTTTATTTATTTGACAGAGACACAGCAAGAGAGGGAACACAAGCAGGAAGAGTGGGAGAGGGAGAGGGAGAAGCAGGCTACCCGCCAAGCAGGGAACCCGATGCGGGGCTCGATCCCAGGACTCTGGGATCATGATCTGAGCCGAAGGCAGACGCTTAACCATCTGAGCCACCCAGGCGCCCCAAAGTCAGTGATTCTTAAACTTCAGTGTACATTAGAGTCACCGAAAGTGCTTGTTGCTTGAGCTTTACCTCCAGAGATGCTGATTCAGTAAATCTGAAGTGCGAGCTGAGAATTTGCATTTCTAACAAGTTCCCAAGTGATGCCGGTGCTATTGTGCCAGGGACCACACTTTTGAGAACTGATAATCTAAACCTTTTTATCTTCAGAACAGCTCTATTAAGTAGTATTCATATTTTTCCATGTCTTAAAAAAAAAGTGACAAGCTTAGTGTTTTACATCTTAGTGGGAGAGCTAAGACTATTTCAGTGTAATAGATCAGAGAGAAGGCTCTTGCAAACTTTTTTTTTTTTTAAGATTTTATTTATTTGACAGAGACACAGCGAGAGAGGGAACACAAGCAGGGGGAGTGGGAGAGGGAGAAGCAGGCTTCCCGCTGAGTAGGGGGCCCCATACGGGCTCGACCCCAGGACCCTGGGATCATGACCTGAGCCGAAGGCAGACTCTTAACGACTGAGCCACCCAGGTGCCCCTTTTGCAAACTTTTTTGACAAATACTTGCTTACCACCTATTACATGCTAGATATTAGATACACAGTATCAAGACAACATGCTGCCCTTTTGAGATTTTACTAGTGCTCCTGTCGGGGGTGAGGAGTTGTTACATTTTTCATTTTGTGATAAACAAGGAAAATAATGCACTAGTAGGAAGGGAAAGTTTTGTGGGATGTGGTTGAAGATACAGATATGGAGCATAAGATGTAAGGATCATAGGTCGTGTTGAACAAAGGCTTGGATTTTATTAAATGCAACGAGAAAATGAGTATGGCAGTGATATGACTAACATTTTGACACTTGCTCATTTGATGCTTTTGAAGAGTGGATTGAAATGGGAACGAGTAGAGGCAGGGTGACCATTTTAGAGTTGAATAACCACTGACATGAGGTGATAGAGGTTAGGACAGAGATGTTTCATTGGAGATAGAAAGGGATAAATCTGGGATTTTTTTTGGAGGTGAGCTAACAGGACTTACTGAGGTGCATGATAACAGGAAGACCTCAAGCACAATGCCAACTTTTTTTAAAAAATATTTTATTTATTTATTTGAGACAGAATGAGAGAGAGAGCACACATGAGAGGGGGGAGGGTCACAGGGAGAAGCAGACTCCCTACTGAGCAGGGAGCCCGATGTGGGGCTCGATCCCGGGACTCCAGGATCATGACCTGAGCCTAAGGCAGTTGCTTAACCAACTGAGCCACCCAGGCGCCCCACAATGCCAACTTCTTAAACGTATAACTGGTTAATTAAAGAATGTTGAAGGCTATGGAGAAGCATTTCAGGAGGGAAAATAATCATTATGGTACATTAGATTTGAAAAGCTTGTTTGATACTATGTGGAAATAAGAGACCACTCACTAACTTTGGAATCAACCTTTTAGATAGTGTTAGGTGATAGGATAAGATCACTCAGGGAAAGTATGTGTTTAAGAAAACAAGAAAGCTTAGTTTGGAGCCTTGGCACTCCGATGTTTAGGAGCCATGTAGAAAAAGGGAAAGTGGCCAATCTCCTGTGCTAAGGAGAAAGGATATCTATAGAGTTTGGTGTCTCAGAAGCCAAGAGAGAAAGATAATCGTTCTGTTGACAGCTTCTACAAAATTGAGTATGATGAGCACGTGATGTCCTTTAGGTTTGGCAATATGTAGGCCATTGTAGACCTTTTGAAAAGCCTGTTCGGTGGACTGCTGGGGTCCTAAACCAGACTGGAGCAGCACAAGATAAATTGGTAAGAGTTATAGCTCTGTTATCAGCCTACCTGCTATTATTTTTTATTATTACTATTTTTTTAAGATTTTACTTATTTGACAGAGACACAGCAAGAGAGGGAACACAAGCAGGGGGAGTGGGAAAGGGAGAAGCAGGCTTCTCGCAGAGCAGGGAGCCCGATGCGGGACTCCATCCCAGGACTCTGGGATCATGACCTGAGCCAAAGGCAGATGCCTAACGACTGAGCCACCCAGATGCCCGTGCTACTATTTTTGAGGCTTTCTGCAAGTTTTGTAACATTTGTGCCTCAGTTGCCTTTCCAATAGTGCATCATCATCTCATACAGTTGTAATTAAATAATTAACATTAAAGAAAATCTTAGTACTCTGTACATAATAAATGCTCAATAAAGGTTTATCACTATTAGACTGAGATAGTGAACAGAGATAGGAAGAGGTGACAGCAAGTATAGAGTACTTGAGATACCTTGCTGGAAGCCCAGAGTGAGTCAGGTTGAGGCAGATGTGAGATTAAGGAAGGGATTTTGGCTCTTTATTTTTGGTTTGATATTAAAGATAGAATATATAGAGTATATTTATAAACGGATGGCAACGACCCAGTAAGGTAACTCAGTACAAAATATTTGAGTGGCTAAGAGAAGATGAGCTATTGCGTAGCTGACCCAGCTGGTGGCTGATAGGAACTGGCTTATTTTATCTGAACAGGAAGGAAGAGAATATGAGCATCAGTGCAAGCACATCTGAAAATATGGGAAGAATAAAAGGAGATCTTATCTGATTGTATTTTCTCAATGAACTATCAGATAAAGTTGTTTAGTTAGAATGAAAGCTGGAATGTGTAAGATTTGAGGAGATAATAGGAGGTATGTTATACTTAAGGGTGAAACATGCTCATGGATCCCCAATAAAATGAAGGCTGTTAAATTTTTCATTAAAAATCCCCTTTTCGGGGCACCTAGGTGGCTCAGTCATGGGGCGTCTGCCTTTGGCTCAGGTCATGATCCCAGGGTTCTGGGATCGAGCCCCGCGTCGGGCTCCCTGCTCAGCGGGAAGCCTGCTTCTCCCTCTCCCACTCCCCCTGCTTGTGTTCCCTCTCTCACTATGTCTCTCTCTGTCAAATAGATAAATAAAACCTTTAAAAAAAATCCCCTTGGGGCGCCTGGGTGGCTCAGATGATTAAGTGTCTGCCTTCGGCTCAGGTCATGTTCCTGGGGTCCTGGGATCGAGCCCCGCATCAGGCTCCCTGCTAGGCAGGGAGCCTGCTTCTCCCTCTGCCTCTCTCTCTCTCTGACTGTCATGAATAAATAAATAAAACATTTTAAAAAATAAAAATAAATCCCCCTTTCCTCATCAAACAATCCTCATTTCATACATCCCTAAAATGTATCCAGTTTGAACCCTGGGTTTTATGGAGTTGACCAAGAACATACTAATGGTAACTTTTCTCCAATGATTTCAGATGTTACCGCATTTGAGAAACCTCAGATAACCTGCTAAATGAAAGGGAATTAATGAGAGTTTGTTATTGAATGAAAGTTCTATATAATTAGATTATTCTCCTACAGAACAAAAAGATAAAATGCAGATGGTTGGAGGAATGAACTTTTGGGCAAATCTTCATTAGCTGTAGAATTATATGGAGCCAGGGAATTTTTGGCAATGCTACATCAGGAATCTTGGAGGTAATAAGTTGATATGTGAGAAGAAGAAAATACTGGAGACCAGACACAATATACCAAGGGTTAAATATTTATGCAAAAAAAATTTTCAACATAAATATCTTAAGGAATAGTGACTATGCAACATGTTAATGTCCACTTTGTGGAGTTAACAAAAGAACTAAAATTTTGAGAAGCACGGGCACCTGGCTGACTCATTCAGTAGAGCCTGTGACTTTTTTTTTTTTAAGATTGAGAGAGCGCAGAGGGAGGGAGAGAGAGAATCCTCAAGCAGACTCCCCTTTGAGTACAGAGCCTGAAGTGGGACTCAACTTCACAACCCTGAGATCATGACCTGAGCTGAAATCAAGAGTCCATCGCTTAACTGACTGAACCACCCAGGTGTCCTGAGCATGTGACTTTTTTTTTTTTTAAGATTTTATTTATTTGTTTGAGAGAGAGAGAATGAGAGATAGCACGAGAGGGAAGAGGGTCAGAGGGAGAAGCAGACTCCCTGCTCCGAAGGCAGTCGCTTAACCAACTGAGCCCTCCAGGCGCCCCTGAGCATGTGACTCTTGATCTCAGGGTTGTGAGTTCAAGCTCCATGTTGCGTGTAGAGTTTACTTAAGAATAAAATTAGAGGGGCGCCTGGGTGGCTCAGTCAAGCGTCTGCCTTCGGCTCAGGTCATAATCCCAGGGTCCTGGGATCAAGTCCCACATCGGGCTCCCTGCTCGGCAGGAAGCCTGCTTCTCCCTCTCCCACTTCCCCTGCTTCTGTTCCCTCTCTCGCTGTGTCCCTCTCTGTCAAATAAATAAAATCTTCTAAAAAAAAAAAAGAATAAAATTAGGGGCACCTGGGTGGCACAGTCAGTTGAGAGTCTGCATTCAGCTCAGGTCATGATCCCAGGGTCCTGGGTTCAAGTCCTGCGTCGGGCTCCCTGCTTAGCGGGGAGGCTGCTTCTCCCTTTCCCTCTGCCCCTCCCCCCTGCTCCTGTCCTCTCTACCTCTCTCTCTCAAATAAAGTCTTAAAAAAAAAAAAAGAATAAAATTAAAAGGGAGCACCCGAGTGGCTAGTCAGTTAAGCGTCCGACTCTTGGTTTTGGCTCTGGTCATGGTCTCAGGTTGTGAGATTGAGCTCCGGAGCCCCGTGTCAACCTGCCTGAGATTCTCTCTGTCTCTCCTGCCCCTCCCACTTCTCGTGCTATCTCTCTCTAAAATAAGATCTTAAAAATAAAATTAAAAGGGCACCTGGGTGTCTCAGTCGTTTAAGCATCTGACTCTTGATTTCAGCTCAGGTCTTAATTTCAGAGTCATGAATTCAAGCCCTGTGTTGGGCTCCATGCTGGACGTGGTGCCTACTTAAATTTTTTAAAATCTAATTAAAAATAATGAAGTTTTGAGAAGCAAACTTTTATGAGCAAGTTATTAGGTTAAAGCACTCTAAGGTCCTTTTATTTCAAGAGGATGGCATACATATTGTCTTAAGTGTGCATGTTAAACTAGCCAGGGTAGCCACTAAGAGGGAGAGGCAGCAGGGAAAGAGAACTTCTAAAGTAGAAAAAAATGGAATGAGAAAAGAACCAACCCAAAGAAAGGCAGGAAGGTGGAAAAAAAAAATAAGTAGAAACCACAATGAATACTTGAAATAAATCTAAATGTATCATTAATCCCAATAAGTGTAAATGGGCTCAACTTCTCAGAATCAAAGATTGTGAAAGGATGGGTTTTGGGGTTTTGTTTTTTTTTTGCTTTTTGTTTTAAAGCAGCTATATGCTGGGGCGCCTGGGTGGCTCAAGAGTTAATCGTCTGCCTTCGGCTCAGGTCATGATCCCAGGGCTCAATCCCAGGACTCTGGGACCATGACCTGAGCCGAAGGCAGATGCTCAACCATCTGAGCCACCCATGCGCCCCTTAACTTAAGTTTGTAATCCACATGATATGTTCTCATTCATCACTGTTCCTTACCACTGTGAAAATATCTGTGAGAAGAGGACTGGCCAATTGGGTAAGTTTTCCATGCAGATGATGATGAACTAAAGATAGAGGAAATTGAAAAACGAATGTAAGGTTTTCAGCGAATGAGGAGTGTTTGTATTCTAGGGCTGCCAGAGTAAAATACCACAAAACTTAAAACAAGCCATCAAGTTTGTGGTATTTTGCTATTCTCGCCCCATTCTGGAGGCTAGAAGTTCAGAACCAGTAGGTGTGATCTGGGTCATGCCCCCTGTAGTAGGGAAGAATGCTTCCTTGCTTCTTGTGGCCCCAGGCATTCATGGTTTTGTAGTTTCATGGTCCCCTCCCCCTTGGCTCCTCTGTCTGTCTGCAAACCTCTCTCTCTTTATAAGGACATGAATTATTGCATTTAGGGCTTATTCTGATGCAGTATGATCTCAACTTTATTACCTCTGCAAAGACCCTGTTTCCAAATAAAGTCACATTCATGGATACTAGTGTTAGGACTTAAACATATCTTTTTGGAGACATAATCCAACCCACAACCTGGAAATCAGTAAACCTAACTGAAACAGCAGTTTCTGTGAAAATAAGCTTAGATACATAAGTCCTTAAAATTGCCAGCATGAGTTTGAGCAAATCTAGCTGGAAGGCATCAGTTTCTTTAAAAAAAAAAAAAACCTTAGATCCATGAGTTTTTCTCAAATCTATATTCCCAGAATGAGTTTTGAACATTACAATATTTCAAAACATAGGAAGGGGTGTTAACATGGGACATAGCTCTCACTGAAGGACCTTCATGGTGAGGATGAGGGATACAAGTGTGTAAGCAACAAGACAATGACAACTGGGATCCATGTGAGGCATGGGGAATGAGCAACATCAACTCTAGCAGACGATAGGGGAAGAGAAATCCTTAGGAAAAGCTTGGCTAAGTTAAGGCAGAAAGTGGAGGTAGAACTTTTAGTGTTGAGGTTTAGCACGTATGCAATGTTTGTGATATGGTTGGCAATTTTAAGGGCAAAATGAAACGATAGGTCCATACAGTCGTAGAGGGGAAGTGTGAGTTAGGAAAGTTGACTACAGTGGCTATGCTGACAGGTCTGAAAAGTGGGGGTGCAGGGGCTTCACAGCTCTGTTTGGTTGGCTTTCTTATGTAAAGTCTCTGAAACACTGCAGTCACACCCATCTTTTTCACCTGGAACCAGAACAAGTTTTAATTTTTCCTAACTTCATTTAAGTGTAAATGGTTAAATGTCTGGTTGCCTGGGTTACTGAGATAATTCATGGATTCCTGTCAGATACATAATCTAGGAAGGAAAGGGCAGGAGAAGCTAAATTGTCCTTAAAGATTTATTTATTTTAGACTACACGAGCAGGGGGTTAGGGCAGAGGGAGAGAGAAGGGGGGAAGCTGACTCCCCACTGAGCATGGAGCACGGAGCCCCTCAGGGGGGCCCTATCCCAGGAACTGAGATCATAACCTGAGGTAAACCAAGAGTCAGACATTTAACCGACTGAGCCACCCAGGTGCCCTGCAAAGTTTTTAAGATGATAGAGCCATATAGAATGTGGTCATTGGTAAATGCAATCTCCACGTATCTCCCAGAGAAATCTAAAAGATGGCTTTGGTTATCTCATTGCCATTCAAAGAATAAATGTTTATAATTCTTCAATTCTTTTTTTAAAAGATTTTATTTATTAGAGAGGGAGGGAGAGAGAGCACAAGCAGGGGGAGTGGCAGGCAGGGGGAGAACCAGTCTCCCCGCTGAGCAAGGAGCCTGATGTGGGACTCAATCCCAGGACCCTGGGATCATGATCTGAGCCGAAGGCAGATATTAACAGACTGAGCCACCCAGGTGCCCCTAATTCTTCAATTCTTATAAAGAAAAATCTGAATTCCTTATATCATTATTCAAGTTCTTTCATGTTTTGTTCACTTTCTACTTTTCCAGTTTTACCTATCACTAATTTAAAGCATGTGCTTTATATATTAACTAAAAATAGATTGCTGATGGTCCCAGATCTTGCTTTGCACTTTTCCACATTACCAACTTTTCTTAGCTTTTTCCTCTGCTTGGAATGTCCATCCATTATAATTCTTAATTACCAGCTATCAAAATGTATTTGCCATCAAAGGCAGAGTTTGTAATAAAGGCTGTTATTCTTTTTTTTTTTTTTAAGATTTTATTTATTTATTTGAGAGAGAGCACATGAGAGGGAGGAGGGTCAGAGGGAGAAGCAGACTCCCTGCTCAGCAGGGAGCCCAATGTGGGACTTGATCCAGGGACTCCAGGATCATGACCTGAGCCAAAGGCAGTCACTTAACCAACTGAGCCACCCAGGTGCCCTCAGCTGTTATTCTTCCATTGAGCCTTTCCTATTCCTGCTTTTGTACACTTAGAGCTCATAGGTGTCTAAATAGTAACTACCAATAATTGAGTCTTTAATATTTGCCAAACACTGTTCTAAAAACTTCTAATCTATCAAGTCTATGAAGTGTGGTCACTCATTTTCATTTTACAGATGAGGAAATAGAAATTTACATAGCTAGTAATTAACCATTAGTTCTTAAACCATTATTGTAAAAGAGCATCTTTAGAGATGAAAGGGAAACTCAAGACTATTCCAACCCCTTTATTTTATTTTTTTCCAACCCCTTTATTTTATAAGTGAACAAACTGAGACCAATACAATGAAGCAATTTGACTGAAGAACTATAATTAGCATAATGACTAGATAGGCAAAGTACCAAATTAATCTTAACAGCTTAGTAAGTTATCACAAGATCAAGAAAAATGACACTGAAATTATGAAAGGGAAAAATATAAAAATAGACCTAGAATGTCCTCTATATAATAGACACATAAAAGGGCAAGAAAAGGACAGATGTACAAGGTGGAAGTAATAAAGCAAAAATGGAAGATTCCCTGCCTCAGGGAGGATTGAGTAGAGGTAGTTTTCCCTGTTTCTCCTAAGTACAAATAAAAACCCTGGATGCTTAGAGAAAACAAACGTAAGATTTTGAAAGTGGAAAGAAGACAGAGGGTTGGGACCATGGGACCTAAGGAATAATATGGTGATGAGATTCTTGGAGGTTTTTTTTTTTTTTGCCTCATATGTCACACACTTGGAGCTGAAGAAGTTGGCAACTCTGAAATGCCAAGTGGTGTAGACAGGAAAAAAGCCCCAGCAAAAGCCTGCTCTCTAACCAAAGAACAAGGAAAGCGACAGCTTAGTAAGACAGGAAACTTTTTATTTATTTATTTATTTATTCATTTATTTGACAGAGAGAGACACAGCGAGAGAGGGAACACAAGCAGGGGGAGTGGGAGAGGGAGAAGCAGGCTTCCTGCTGAGCAGGGAACCTGATGCGGGGCTCGATCTCAGGACCCCGGGATCACAACCCGAGCCGAAGGCAGACGCCTAACGACTGAGCCACCCAGGCGCCCCAGACAGGAAACTTTTATATAGTGACTGCTCTACTCCAGGAAAACATCATAGGAAAAAATGGGCCCTGCCCATACCAGTGAGGACTGCATGGGGAGCGTAGATTTCCACACTTGCCAGGCTATAAAAAGGTTCTCCAACCCTACCTTCCCTTCACAGAGGTGGTGTCAGAAAAGGATACCACCCACACCGGGTGTGAGACAGTACCCCTCCCTTCCGTGATGTCAGTGTAAACCATTTGGAGAGGTGAGACTTCTCCCCCGCTCCGACTCAGCGGTAATGAGGTACCCAACCTCAACCTCCCTACTGGTAGTGTGAGAGAGGCCTACAGGGAAGTCAGGAGTTTCACCACTGCCCAGTGTTAATGAGGCAGCACACATCCCTATAGTGTCAGGTAGAGACCACCTGGGAACCAGTAATGATACAGTCCAATCTGTCCCAGCCAGGGAGGTTACCAGTGGATGCCTAATGGAGAGCTGGAACTTTTGTCCCTGTTCAGCAATAACTAGGAGCCCTTCCCCTTCTCAGGTATCAAAGAAGCCTGAGTGGAGAACCTAGACTTCTACCCACATTTGGCAGAGACAAGGTGGTATCTCTGCTCTCTCAGCCATAACAACGTCAGAGGAAGCCAGCTAAAACTGAAGGTTTAAATAAGATCTAGTCTCATAACATAATGCCCAAAATGTCCACATTTCAGTAAAAAATCATACCCAAACCAGAAAAATCTCAACTCGAATAAAAATCAATAGATGTTTTGTCATGAGCCTAAAACTGCTTTAAAAAATAGTCTATCAAAAATATTAATAGATGGGGCGCATGAGGTGGCTCAGTCGTTAAGCATCTGCCTTCAGCTCAGGTCGTGATCCCAGGATCCTGGGATAGAGCCCCGCATTGGGCTCCCTGCTCCGCTGGAAGCCTGCTTCTCCCTCTCCCGCTCCCCCTGCTTGTGTTCCCCCTCTCACTGTGTCTCTCTCTGTCAAATAAATAAATAAATAAAATCTTTTAAAAATATATTAATAGAGGGGTGTCTGGGTGGCTCAGTTGGTTAAGCGTCTGTCTTCGGCTCAGGTCATTATTCCGGGGTCCTGGGATTGAGTCCCACATCGGGCTCCCTGCTCAGCAGGGAGACTGCTTCTCCCTCTCCCTCTGCCTGCCGCTCCCCCTACCTGTGCTCTCTCTGTCAAATAAATAAAATCTTCAAAAATAAAAATAAAAAATACCTTAAAAATTAACAAAAAATATTAATAGATGCCAACACAGATGACAGAGATCTTACAATGATCTGAAAAAGCTTTTAAAGCAGCCATTATTGGGGTACCTGGGTGGCTCAGATGGTTAAGCGACTGCCTTTGGCTCAGGTCATGATCCCAGGGTCCTGGGATTGAGCCCCACATCGGGCTCCTGGCTCCTGGCTTGGCAGGGAGCCTGCTTCTCCCTCTCCCTCTGCCTCTCTCCCTGCTCATGCTCTCTCTCTCTGTATCTCTGTGTCTCAAATGAATAAATAAAATCTTTAAAAAATAAAAAAATAAAGCAGCCATTATTAACATGCCCTAATTAGCAATTGTAAAAACACTTGAAACAAATGAAAAATAGAAAGTAAAGTTCGGCAAAAAATGGAAGACATAAAGAGAAGTAAATGGAAATTTTAGAATTGAAATATACAATAACTGTTATAAAAAAAAGAAAACGATGGGCTCAACAGCAGTATGGAAAGTACAGAGGAAAGATTCATTAAATTTTTTTAAGATTCATTAAATTTGAAGACAGACAATAAAAATTATTCAGTCTGACAGCAGAGAGAAACTAGACTGAAAACAAAACCTCAGATAAACAAACGAAACAGAGCCTTAGAGACCTGTGAGATTATAAGAAAAAATATAATATTCCTGTCACAGGAGTCCCATAGAAGGAGAAAAGGAAGTCAGGGCTAACTAAGTAGTTGAAGAAATAATGGCTGGAAAATGTCCCAAATATGGCAAAATACATACATCTATAACCTACAGATTCAAGAAGCTGAGCAAAACCCAAACGGGGTAAGAAAAAAAAAAACCCAAAGAAATCCAAGCCAAGACACATTATAATCCAATTTCTGAAAACTAAATATAAAGAAAAAAAATCTCGAAAGCAGTGAGAGAAATGACACCTTACTTATAGAAGGAAAACAATTTGACAGCAGATGGCTCATCAGAAATCATGGAGAAAATGGCACAACATTTTTCAAATGATGGAAGAAAAAAACTGTTCAACCCAGAGTTTCCCTGTTACCAGCAGCAGTGAGCCACAGACCCCAGTTGGGCATGAGGGTAATCAATCAATTCACTTGGAACCATTCTGTTTTTCACTTTCAGTACAGTATTCAACAAATTATGAGATATTCAACATTTTGTTATAAAAATAGGCTTGTGTTTGATGACTTTGCCCAACTGTAAGTGTTCTGAGCATCTTTAAGGTAGGCTAGGCTAGGCTAGGGGCGCCTGGGTGGCTTGGTCATTAAGCGTCTGCCTTAAGTTCAGGTCATGATCCCAGGGTCCTGGGATCGAGCCCCATATGGGGCTCCCTGCTCCACAGGAGGCCTGCTTCTCCCTCTCCCACTCCCCCTGCTTGTGTTCCCTCTCTCTGCTGTGTCTCTCTCTGTCAAATAAATAAAATCTTAAAAAAAAAAAAGGGTAGGCTAGGCTAAGCTGTGTTTGATAGGTTAAGTGTATTAAATGCATTTTTGCCTTATGATGTTTTCAATTTATGATGAGATTATCTGGATGTAAACCCATCACAAGTCAAGGAAGATATCTAAGTTCTCCCAGTCCATGTAGAGTTGATATTTTACTACTTTAAGTAAAATGTAAGCCTCACAACCATAAAGTCCCTTTAAAATCTCTATGTTTAGTGTTATATCTATATACACTGACAACTCTTAAAGGGATGAATAATGTTTTTATATTTATCCAGGTATGTACCACTCTTGTTGGTCATCTTTTATTTCTTAAGTTCCAAGTTTCCCATTTATTTTTCTTCAGCCTGATGAACTTTAGCATTTCCTTCAAAGTAGGGATATTGGCAATGAATTCTCTTCCTTTTCCTTCCAAGAAGAAAATTCATCAAGGTATTCACCAAAGGTATTCTCCAAGAACACCTTTATTTCACCTTAATTCCTAAAGGATATTCTCACTAGAGAATTATTGATTGGCAGTTCTTTTTAAAAAATATTTCTCAGAGAATGAGAGAGGGGTGGGGAGGAGCAGAGGGAGAGAGAGAGAATATCAAACAGACTCCCTACTGAGTGCAGAGCCTGAAGCAGGGCTCAATCTCAGGAAACATGAAATCATGGCCTATGAGATCATGACCTGAGCCAAAATCACCAGTCAGTTACCTAACTGACTGAGACACCCCGGCGCCCTGGATTGGCAGTTCTTTTTTATTTTTATTTTATTTTATTTAAGATTTATTTATTTATTTGAGAGTGAGAGCACAAGCAGGGGGAGCAGCAGAGGGAGAGGGAGAAGCAGACTCCCCTTTGGGGCTTGATCCCAGGACCTGAGCTGAAGGCAGATGCTTAACCGACTGAGCCAGCCAGGTGCCCCTCTGATGGATATCTTTAGACAATATATAGTTGGGCATTTTTTTTTCAATATAATTAGAGAAAATCTGCCTTTTATTTGGTGTATTAGGATCCTTTACATTTTTTAAAAAAAGATTGAGAGAGGGAGAGCATATGCAGGGGGAGGGGCAGATGGAGAGGGAGAAACAGACTCCCTGCTGAGCTGGGAGCCAGACATGGGGCTCGATTCCAGGACCCCGAGATCATGACCTGAGCCAAAGGCAGACGCTTAATCGACTGAGCCATCTAGCTGCCCCAGGACCCTTTACATTTAATGTAATTATTGATAAGGTTAGATTTAGGTCTATCATTTTATTATTTGTTTTATGTTGGTCCCTCTGTGCATTGTTTTTCTATTCCCTCCATCCTGTTTTCTTTGGATTATGTGAATTGTGAGATAGTAAAAAATATCTATTTGGTCTCTGTCTGTAGTACCTACAGAGAGCTCCTAAAACCCTTGTAATTTCTTGAGTGACAGGGGTGCTAGAAGCATCTTTTGTTCTGATGAGGTGACTCTTGCTGGGCTTCTAGATAGCTGCAGAATGGGGGCTGCTTACTAGGAAGACCAAACCATGATTAGAATCTTGGAACTTTCAGTCCCACCCTCTCGTCCTCCAGGGAGGGGAGAGGGGCTAGAGACTGAATTAAGAATCCATCATGCTTCTATGATGAAGCCTCCATTAAATTCCCTAAACTAGGGGGTTTGAAGAGCTTCTGGGTTAGTGAACTGTCGGGTTTGGCCAGCAAACCCTGCGACGGCAAATGAAAGGGATTTCTCCCAACACCTTAGTAGGAGAAAGGAGAGGCCCGAGGGCCAGATGCTCTAGGGGCGAAAGGCCTTGAAGCCAACCTCTGTCTCTGCTTTTATTGTGAGTTTAATTAACACACCACGTGCAAGGCAAAGAGTTCGTGAAGTACGTGACCACTACAGGTGCCTGTATTTAAGCATTTACTCCCTGGATGAGACCCTTGAGCCGAAGTAAGAATCCGGCGCGTTCAGCCAAGAAACTTCAGAGGACGCCCAGTATTCTGGGCACTCCTCCTTTGCTTTTCAATTAGTCTCGTCCAGGGAGGCATATACAAGTCAGGTTTTATCTATCCAGGCACTGTGAATCCACTCAGTGAATATACCCATGTGCTGGGAGGGTAGTACACCCCAGCTCCACAGGAACAGAAGCTCTTGCACTCAGGACTCTTATAAACCTTGCCCTGTGTATATCTTCAACTGGCTGTTCATCTGTATCCTTTATAATAAACCTGGACACATAAGTAACATTTTTCTGAGTTTCCTGAGCCATTCCAGCAAATTATTGAAACTGAGGGGGGTGTATATGGAAACCCTGGACTTTGTAGCCAAGTTGGAGAGAAATGTGGGTACCCTGGGGACCCACTACTTGAAAATAGTGTCTGAAGTGAGGACACTCTTGTGGGATTCAGCCCTTAAACCTGTGGAGTCTGACCCTAAATTAGTGTCAAGGATTGGACTGAATTATACCAGTTGCTCTCCAGAGTTGGAAAATTGATTGATGTGCGTGGGGGGAAAACCCTACACATTTGGCATTAGTTGTGTTGTGAGTGGAGAAACAGTTTTGCATTAGAATACATTTTACATTTGAGTTTATGTATTGTCTGTTTGGCTTTATTTCTTTGTATTTTTAAAAGTGGTTCCTCTAGGTATTACAACATATATTCTTGTGTTGTCACAGTTTACTTAAAGTTAATATCTGACAACTTCAAGTACAATGTATAAGCTTTAAAACCTCCCCACTTCATTTTACAGCTGTCATTATGTACTACATCTACATATAATGAAAACCCTACTAGACAATGTAATACTTTTTTTTAAAAAAAAGATTTTGAGGGAGAGCACAGAGGGAGAGGGAGTGGGGGAAGCAGACGTTCCACTGAGCAGAGAGCCCGACGTGGGGCTCTGTCCCAGGACCCTGGGTATCATGACCTGAGCCGAAGGCAGACGCTTAACCGACTGAGCCACCCAGGTGCCCCATGTAATACTTTTTGAAGTTATACATATTTTAAATAATTTCAGAAGGGAAAAATAGTCTCACACTTTCCCAGGTATTTACCATTTATGTTGCTTTTTCTTTCTGAAGTTCCAAGTTTCCCCCTTCTTTCATTTCTCTTCCATTTTAAGAATTTCTTTAGCAATGCTTTTAGAGTAGGGTGCTGGCAATGAATTTTCTTAATATTCCTTCATCTAAGAATGTCTTTATTTCACCTTATTTCCCAAGATATTTCCACTGGTGTTATAGATTGGCACTTTTTTTTTTTTTAATCAGCACTTTAAGCATACTGCTTTCCTGTCTTCCGGTCTTTAAGGTTTCTGATGGGAAATCCACAACCATTTGAATCATTTTTCCCCTATTTGTAATGTGTTCTTTTTCTTTGGCTGCTTTCAAAATATTTTAAACAATTTGATGTGTCTGGGCATGATTTTGTGTTTATCCTGTTTGAGGTTTACTGAGCTCCTTGAACTTGTAAATTTATGTTTTCCACTAAATTTCAACCATTATTTTTTTACATATTTTTTTCTGCATCAATCTCTCCCTCCTCAATTTCTGGAACTCCAATGACACAAATTTTAGAGCATTTGCTCTTGTCTCTCAGGTTGCTAAAGGATCTGTTTTGTTATTGTTGTTTTTCAGTCTTTTTCTCTCTGTTCTTTGGATTGCATACTTTTTTTTTTTAAGATTTTATTTGTCAGAGAGAGAACACAAGCAGGGGGAGTGGCAGGTAGAGGGAGAAGCAGGCTCCCCACTGAGCAAGGAGCCCGATGCAGGACTCGAGCTCAGGACCCTGAGATCATGACCTGAGCCAAGAGCAGATGCTTAACTGACTGAGCCACCCAGGCATCCCAGATTGGATACTTTTTATTGATCTTCAAGTTCAAGTTCACTGACTCTCCTGTTATCTCCATTCTGCTATTGAGTCCATCTAATTTTTTTTGATTCCAGGTATTATATTTTTCAGTTTTAATATTTCCCTTCGGATCCTTTTATAGTGTTTGTCTTTTTTGAGAACTTCTGTATTTCCATTCAGTTAAAGAGTCAAATGTAGCATAGTGTTAACTGTCTTAAAGTCTTTATCTGATAATTTGTCTAATAATTCTAACATTTGAGTCATCTTATTTTTTTTTAAAGATTTTATTTATTTATTTGACAGAGACAGAGATAGTGAGAGCAGGAATACAAGCTCGGGAGTGCCGAGCAGGGAGCCCGATGTGGGGCTCGATCCCAGCACCCTGGGATCATGACCTGAGCCAAAGGCAGACACTTAATGACTGAGCCACTCAGGCACCCACATTTGAGTCATCTTGACTTTGGCATCTGTTGGTTTTTCTTTTCCCTTGATAATTGACCATATTTTCCTGGTTCTTTTTGTATCAAGTAATTTTTGGATTATATCCTGGACATTTTAAATATTATCTGGGACTCTGTATTCTGATAAAATCATATATATATGTGTGTGTGTGTATTATATATATATATTTAATATAATATAATATAAATTTAATATAATATATATATATTAAATTTAGCAGGCAGTATACCCAGTTAGGTTCACACTGAATGTTCCGTTTAACCTTCTGTGGGTCATGGATTCAATATCAGTTCAATTTTCAAAGGCTTTACTGTACTGCTTTGGGCATGCCCACACATATGCCACTCTAAGCTTAGTCTAGGACTTGTGTAGTGGTTTATATCACAGCTCACTTCTCAGAGCCTCTATTATGCTTCTTTGAGTCTGTTCCATTCCTGTACAGCTTGAGAGGGAGTATGGGTCTCCTACCAGTTCATTCAGAGTCAGGGGATCCCCTTCTCTAGGTCTCTCATCCAGGACTTCCCCCCCATCTATGACTGCCAGGGGCCACTTTTGCCAGTCCTCAGGTTAGGAAGAGTGGGTTTCTGTCAAAGTTTTGGTTGTCCCCCCTCCCCCAAGCTGTCATACAACTCACCTTGTGGTGAGGTGTCACAAGTAGAGAAAGAAAAGAATAACATACCCCTTTTGGACCCTGTGGGCCTCTTGGTTCTGCTGACAGCTACTGTAGTGGCCCTGCAGCCTCGGGACCCGCAGTGATGGTGTTGGTGCAAAGTCCGTAGAGAAAAAAAAGAAAAGAGAAAAAAAGGGGAAATTTCACCCCACTCCCATTCAGGAGCCTCTTTTTTTAGTCCTCTGCCTAGAGAGAAGGGATTTCGCTTACAGCTTTTGCTGTTTGCACCAATTATACAGTTCTGGGACATGCCCTCCTTCCAGGCAAAACCAGGAGATGGGGAAGAAAAATACCCCAGCTAACATACCTCTGCATTGTTCATTCTTCAAATTTTTATCCACCCCCCCTTCCACTTGCAATTATTTACATTTCTGAGTCCTTGGATGGTTGCTTTTTGTACCCTGTCCAGAGTGTTAAGTAGTTGAGTGTAGTTATTGGATACTCTGTAATGGCTTTATTTCACGTTGGGTAGTAGTGGAAGTCAGCCATCCCTGATGCTTTGATATTGTCTAATTACATGCCTTAGAACGGATCTTTTTCATTCACTAATGCTTGGTACTCCATGGACTTTCCTCTTATTGACTCATGTCTGTCAATTTTAGGACATTTTCTTGTATTGATAATTTTCAGTATTTTATTTCCTCTGTTCCCTTTTCTTAAATTCCTGTTATCCTGTTCGGTGGCTAGAAAACTGAAATTCTAATTCTCTTATTTGACTTTTTTTTTTTTAAGATTTTATTTTTAAGTCATCTCTACACCCAACCTGGGGCTCAAACTCATAATCCCGAGATCGAGTCCCCTGCTCCACCTTTGAGCCAGCCAGCCGCCCCTATTTTATTTCTTCTTATTTTTTGACCCAGTTTGAAATGGAGCCTCTCTCATTGCCCCCTACAGATGTAATGTATCAATATTTACGCAGAGTCATAGGGTCTGTCGCTAAGGATCGCACACTCTCCTTTGAATCCCTATGGCAGTTGCCTCCCTCCACTTCCCATGACCACAGCCTCGGTTTAGAGCTGCACGCGTTTTCCCCTTCCCTGGGAGTACCGCAAGTCTTCGCAGCGCACTGATTCGCTTCCAGGGGGCGTGAATTGTCCCAGCCGAGGGAAGAGGCTCAGTTCTGGGCGGAGGGGCCTGCTGGGCGCGGGGACAGCCACTGCAACGTGGCAGGTGCCGCGGAGAGGATAGCAGGCCAGGCGGGCGAGGCTGGCTCCACTCACGATTCCATTTCACAGGGTCCACCGCGCCTCTAAGTGACATCTAGCCCTGGCCTCCATTTCCTGGAACCTTCTCCTTCTCGAGGCCACCACCTGGCCCAGTTCGTGCTTTGGCTAAATCTCTGGTGCCCAGGATGAGTGAAGTCAGGGTCTCCTCACGCCCCGCAGTTCAGGGCAACTCCCGTCTCTGGGCCGAATCTACCGCCCAGCTTGGCGCGGTCCGCGGCTTTCGGGGCTCCGGGCTACGTTACCGAGAAGCCTCTGTGCCCAAGGCTACTCTCTGTCCCAGATCCCTCGCCTAGGAGCCAGGCTGCGGCCTCGCGGGAGCTTCGTTTGTGCAGTTTGAAGCCGGCCCAACAGATCCTGGAGAGGCGGTCTGTAAGGGAGCGCGGAGCCGGCGGCGGGGATGTGCGTGCGCGCGGGGGTCGGGTGGGGTGGGGAACTGGCTGGCTGTGTGACTCCTGCATGATTGTGACTGCAGGATTATGCGTGTGACCATTTGTGACGACGTGGACTGTGTGTGTCTCTTGTCTGTGTTATTGACTATGTATTGGAGGGGTTGCTTTATATCTGTACTGTTCCGCTAGTGGAAGTGTAGTGTGGTACGGCTGTGTGAATGGGATTGTATGTGACTGCATGCGACCATTTGTGTTATTTATTCTGGTAAGGGTTTGGAGGTGAAGGGCGGTGGAGATGGTATGAGCATAATCTCCATACCTGGGGTTTATTTTTGGTTTTTACGATTTTAAAGATTTTATTTATTTATTTGAGAGAGAATGAGATAGAGAGATCATGAGATGGGGGGAGGGTCAGAGGGAGAAGCAGACTCCCTGCTGAGCAGGGAGCCCGATTTGGGACTCGATCCCGGGATTCCAGGATCATGACCTGCGCCGAAGGCAGTTGCTTAACCAACTGAGCCACCCAGGCACCTGGTTTTTAAGATTTTAAAGTAATCTCTCTACATCTAATGTGGGGTTCGAACTTACAACGCCAAAACCAAGAGTCGCATGCTCCACTGACTGAGCCAGCCAGGTGCCCCATTTTTTTTTAAGATTTTATTTTTATAAATCATAATTGTGTCTCAGGGATATATGTTGGTTGGATTATGACAGCGTGATAGTGTTTCTGTGGATCTTTGAGAATGTGTGCAACGTCTATGTGGCTGTATGTCACCATTTGTGTTACTGAATGGGTAGAAATTTGGCTGGGAATGGACTGGGAATGAGGAGGCTGTCCTCATTTCATTGTTTCTAATAATGATGGGGGTTTGTGGCTGTGTGCTGATGCTTTTGCGTCTCTGTGAAGGCGACTATGAGTGTGGTTACCCTGTGTCACAATATAAGAGTTTGGCTGTGAGGCAAGTGGGTGTGGGACGTTTCTGTCTTCATTTCAGTGTTTCTGGGATCTCTATTGGCTGTGCAATGGTACTTTTGGGGATTTTGAAGACCGCGAGGGAAGTTGTGAGCATTTGACCATAGGAATGTAACTGGCAGGGGATGGGTACAAATTCTTATTTCTGTGTTTCTGGGATTGGTATTAGTGCCAATCCCCTGTTTTTCTCCCAGGCCTGTCCCCTCACATCACAACAGTGCCTCAGGCGAGCAGGACCTGTACAGTTTTCTCTTGGCATCTCCAAGCCGTATCCTATTAGGAACTGTCACAGTTTGGGCATTATGGGAGTGATGTGCACCCAGAGGCTAACTGTGAGTGTTAGATTTCTAGAAGGTTCTGACTGTGCGGTCTCTGCTGCCCCTCTACCCTCTCACCTTATAGTGACAGGAGAGTTTCATAGAAATCACCCCCAAGGAAGAACATGAGCCTAGAGTAAAATTTTCAGGTGAAGAGTCTCCATGCTCTATACCAGGTCTTAAAATGAAACTTAGAGTTGGAGGTTTCCACCAGTTTAACTCTGGAATAGGAGGAGGGGATCCCCTACAGCCTCTGAATTGCCCTACCTTGGACCACCTTGTAGAGGAATTTGGTTCTTGTCTAATCCTGGGAGGGCCTGCTTGCCCAGATTCCCTCTGTGGGTCTTTGACAAGTGGGGAAAGATTGAGGCTGTGATTTTTCTGGGTTACTGTGGGTTACAAGCAGGGGCCCATATTTCATGATTCCTTCTCCTATTTCTGCCCATTTCCAAGAAAGGTGCCCAGAGGACAAGGAAAAAAATGGTGATCTATAAACTCTGAGGTTAGTGGCTGTTTTCTTTCCTGAAAGTGACTTCTTATTTTTCAGAGCATGAGAGTGTTTGTTTTCCTTCTCCTGAGAATTCTTAATCAAGATCTATTCAGTAATTTTTTCCCTAGGTGTTCCTGTCAGAGTGAATGATGTGCTGTGCAATATGGTAGCCACTGGCCACAAATGGCTATTGAGCACTTGAAATGTAACTGATCAGAATTGAGATGGGCTATAAGTATAAAATACATTCAGATTTCAAAGACCTAGTAGGAAACAAAGAATGTAAAATATCCTATGAATAATTCTTTTATATTGATTGCATGATGAAATAATATTTGAAAATATTCGATTAAATGAAGTATATTATTAAAATTCATTTTATCGGGCGCCTGGGTGGCTCAGTTGGTTGGGCGACTGCCTTCGGCTCGGGTCGTGATCCTGGAGTCCTGGGATCGAGTCCCGCATCGGGCTCCCTGCTCGGTGGGGAGTCTGCTTCTCCCTCTGACCCTCTTCCCTCTCATGCTCTCTATCTCTCATTCTCTCTCAAATAAATAAACAAAATCTTTAAAAAAATTCATTTTATCTTCTGTTACTTTAAAAAATATGGCTATAAGAAAATTTAACATGTATGGCTTGTATTATGTTTTTATTGGACAGTGTTTAGGTGGACCCCAAAAGTCCAGTTCCATCTTAGGAGGAAAGAATCTATATTTTCATAATATCCACCAAAGGGAGTCTAACCTCAAAAGATTTAGAATGATTTGTTTAGAATCAAAAACTATGTAATACCTGGGAATGACCTTTAACTTTCAGTGATTTTACTTCTGGATATTTTTTTATGGATATACTTAGAGATAAGGAGAATTATGTAGTATAAAGACCTGGCCCAGAATTCACATACAATAATAGATAGAGTAAATCATTCTGCATCCACATAATGGAATAGCATGGGGCTCCTACTCATGACCCTGAGATCAAGAGTTGCTCTCCTCCAACTGAGCCAGCTAGGTGCCCCTCAATATCCTTTTAAGTAGGAAATAGTATTTAGGAGCCAGAACCTAAGCATCTTTACTTATTTCTATATTTAACTGTATATATTGGAAACCACGAGTTCACACTGATTCCTCTAATTTCATTCTAACACCACAGTATTTATTCTAGTTTTTCCCTTCTCAATATTTGTAACTCCCTTCTCCAACAGTGAGAAACCATGAATCCATACTGATATAAAAAATAAATATATTGAAAATTTGATGAATGGAATATTTACTTACATACTCTTAAGCTTTCTTCCTTAGCTAAGTCTGACAGACACCACCTTAATTTAATGATCTAAGTGAATATCATCAGTAATGGGACAAGTTGTGTATAACGTGATACAATACACTGAGAACGTAGTATTACTTCTGTGACCTTCCCACATAATCTGAATCTAATCATGAGGAAGTATCAGGCAATACTAAATTTAGGGTTATTCCACAAAGTAAGTGGCCCATAATCTTCAAAATTGTCAAATTCATGGAAGTCAAAGAGTACTGAAGAAGTGATTCAGATGGAATGAACTAAGGAGACATATGATATTGAACTCATTTTGCCATGAAGGACATTATTGGGACAATTGGCAAAATTCATATGGTATGTTTGAGGATAGGTAATAGTGTATCAATATTAATTTCCTGATTTTGATGGTGATGGTTGTATTGTGTCATATGTGAGAATGTCCTTGTTTGTGAGAAACACACTCTAAAGTATTCAGGTATGGGGCATGTCTTTCCACTGTACTTCCAACTATTCTGTAAGCTTGAGATTGTTTTTTAAAAATTACAGTAAAATGAAGGCCCAGCCTTCATCTTTCCAGTTCTGAAGTTCTCTTGTTCCCAGACCCAGCCATGTTTTTTTTTTTTTTTCTTAAGATTTTTATTTATTTGACAGAGACACAGCGAGAGAGGGAACACAGCAGGGGGAGTGGGAGAGGGAGAAGCAGGCTTCCCACCGAGCAGGGAGCCTGATCTGGGGCTCGATCCCAGGACCCTGGGATCATGACCTGAGCCGAAGGCAGACGCTTAATGACTGAGCCACCCAGATGCCCCCCCAGCCATGTTTTTATTCCTGGTTCTAATTCTGTTTTCCAAGAAGGAAATTTTTATTATTATAAGATGTTATGGAAAAATCCTTTTTCTTCTTTAGTTCTTCATGGGAGATGAGGAACTCATGTTTTTTTTTAATAATTTGTTTATTACCAAGCCTATAGTTTGCTTTGTATTTCATAAACATTGTTTTTTGTTTTTATTTATTTTTTTTAGAGAGAGAGCAGGTGCACAAGTGGGGGTGGAATGGGGTGGGGAGAGGGTGAGGGGGAGAGGGAGAGAGAGAATCTTTTTTTTTTTTAAAGATTTTATTTATTTATTTGACAGAGAGAGAGACAGCGAGAGAGGGAACACAAGCAGGGGGGTGGGAGAGGGAGAAGGAGGCCTCCCGCCGAGCCTGGGACATGGGGAGGAGATAAAATCTTTCAGCATGTCCTCTCTGTGTCCCGATGACTATTCTCTGTGCTACCTTACCTGTTTCTCTCTCATTTCAAAAAGGGAGGTGCCCTTGTTCTTCCCCAATGGACATCCTTTCCCAGTCCTTAAGTTCTTGTTCTTTTTTATTTGCTCTTTTGCATTTATTTATACTTATGTGTTTTCATCCCTCTCAAATACCTACTTTTTAAAAACACTTCTGGGGCACCTGGGTTGGTTAAGCGACTGCCTTCAACTCAGGTCATGATCCCGGAGTCCAGGGATCGAGTCCCACATCGGGTTTCCGGCTCAGCAGGGAACCTGCTTCTCCCTCTGATCCTCTCCCTTCTCATGCTGTTTCTCTCTCTCTCACAAATAAATAAATAAATAAAATCTTTAAAAGAAATAAAAACACTTCTGATCATTTTTCTTACGGTCCAGTGGCTTATTCTTTTTTTTTCATGAGTTAATTTTGATTCAGCAATCCATGTATTCATTTATTCACTCATTTTTTAAAGTATCCATTTATTGATTTTTCTAATTCATGAAAGTCTCTTCTAGGGTCTTGTATGAGAAGAAATAAAGCATAGTAAGAACCAGGCTGCTGGGGTTTGATTTCTAGCTCTTATCATTTGCTAGCTTACCTTGGACAACTTGCCTCAGTTTCCTTATCTGGAAAATTGTGATTATGATAATACCTGCATCATAAGGATCCAATGAATTAATATATAGAGAGTATCATTAAAATTTTTTTTGTATTTTTTCAGTTTTAAAAAGATTTTATTTATTTAGAGAGAATGAGCATGTGAGTGGGGGGAGGGGCAAAAAGAGAGGGGAGAGAGCATTTCAAGCAGACTCCATGCTGAGTGTAGAGCCCAACACAGGGCTTGATCTCATGACCCTGAGATCATGATCTAAGCCAAAATCAAGTGTCAGACATTTAACCAACTGAGCCACCCAGGTGCCCCTCTGATTTCAGTTTTAATAAATTAGTTGAGTAATTTTACATAATAAGCAGTTAGAAGTTTTCAGAAATATGTTCTATTAGAAAAAGATTTTTCTCCCCTACTAAAAAACAAAACTGCATATAACTGAATCTAACAATTTTGAGTAACTACCAAAACTTCACCACTATAAGAAGCATTGGTATAAGCAGCTAAGAGCTATAACTTAATTTTTAAAAAATTGACACTTCAGGGGCACCTGGGTGGCTCAGTTGCTTGTCGGCCTTTGGCTCAGGTCATGATCCCAGGATCCTTGTACGATATAAGGCCCTGCATCAGGGTCTCTGCTCAGCGGGGAGCCTGCTTCTCCCTTTCCCTCTGCCTGCTGCTCTGCCTGGTATGCTCTCTCCCTCTGTCAAGTGGATAAATAAAATCTTTAAAAAAAATTGACACTTCAAAAATCATATCACTGATGTCGAAGACAAAGTTCTTCCAGGATTCAGAAGAAAGGGACAAAAGAAAACCCATGGATACAAATTTTAAAACATAGGCATGAAAAATACAAATATAATCAGAGTTGGGTAAATCTTAGAATTTTTTAGAGAACAAAACACAACAAAGAAATGGTTTGGTGTAAAAACTGTGAATCAAAACATGGTACCTTAATCAGTTTCTGAGCAAATATTTAATGGTCATTAAATACAAATGATAATATAATTTAAAATCTTTGGGGTCACTAAACAAATACACGGTATGAATCTTCTTCCACCCCAACTAACATCACCACATCCACCACCCTGTTAGACCAGTTTTGGAAAATCAGAATTCTTTCAACCACAGCTGGTGTGAATGCTAGTCCATCCATCTGTCCCTCTGCTCCCCTTTGACATATGACTAATTAGAAAATGAATGTGTGGAATGGTCTTTGAGGGGCGGCTGCAGACTCTCTGGATTTCTTGAACACAGCCCCTCTGCCTGTCTTACTGCACTCTCCAGTGCTTGGCTGAGCTCCTGTGGCCACACCAGGGCATGGCAGTACGTGGTGGTAAACTCCTTCTCACACAGTTAAGTGTGAGGAGCGAGGAAGGAGGAGGTGCCAGACTAAAGAAGTTCCTGGGAAAGTGTTGTGTGGAGGAGGTGGCCTGAGAGGTCTGCTTTCTTTCTATGACAGAGCAGGAAGCTGCATATGTATCGAGGCCAACACACAGCTGGAAGACAGGATCACTTAATAAGGACTGGTATTTACTTATTTACTTAAAAAAAGATTTATTTATTTGAGGGAGAGAGAGCATGAGAAGGGGAAGGGTAGGAGAGACAAGCAGACTCCCCACTGGGCGTGGAGCCAATGCAGTGAGGCTCAATCCTAGGACCCTGGGATCATGACCCGAGCTGAAGGCAGATGCTTAACTGACTGAGCCACCCAGGCACCCCCCAAAATTCTTTCAAAGTTTATGGTTTGTGATGTTCAATAAACCTAACAGCTTACAAAAACTTATCAAAAAATACACCTTTAGTATCTGATTGGAAATGGAGACCACTGTTACATTATTTCTATTGGTAATATAAATCCACCTTTTCAACTATGAAGAACTTCACAAACACAAAAAATAGCAAGACAAATATGTGTATTACCACCATATAGAAGTAAAATATTTTATGTTTCTTTGTAGTTTTTATTTATTTATTTTTAAAGATTTTATTTATTTGAGAGAGAGAATGAGAGAGAGCACGAGAGGGAAGAGGGTCAGAGGGAGAAGCAGACTCCCTGCTGAGCAGGGAGCCCAACGCGGGACTCAATCCCGGGACTCCAGGATCATGACCTGAGCCGAAGGCAGTCGCTTAACCAACTGAGCCACCCAGGCGCCCTCTTTGTAGTTTTTAAATAACATATACATATTTAGATGTGAAGCCAAAATCTCTGTAACCATCACCCCATCCCATTCTTCTTCCTTGTCCCCAAATCACCATCACAAATTTAGCATACAATCATCCAATCCTTTTTTATACCTTTCCATACATATCTATACCCATAACCAATGCACAATCTAATGTTTTATTCCAGTTCCAGTTAGAGATATTATTATATTATGTGCATCATCTGCCCTTTGATTTGTTTTTCACTCAAGATTATGGTTTTTAGATCATCCTTATTAATCCATATAGATATGGTTTGTTGCAGTAAATTGCTGTACATTATTCTATCATATAAATATAACACATTTTATTCAACTTTTACCTAGTGACAGGCATTTCCAATTCCTTCCACCCCCAATATTTGGCTGCTAGAAATCATGCTAATAGTTTTGCTGCCAGAAATCACACTGCAAAGAACATTATGGTACACATCTCTCTCTATTGTATTGGAGTTTCTCTAAGGCATAATACTAAAAAAAGAAATTTTGGGGTGTTTTGAGGTATACTTTAGGAAAATCTATTCAGGTTTACTAAGTCATTTTCCTAAAGTTTCAGATTTTTTTTTTACAGCGGATTTTTCTTTTTTCAATGTACGATATAAGGTAGGAATCTTTTTTTCTACAGAGAAAGGCAATAATCACCCAAAACACTGTTTAATTAGGTCATAATTTCTTTACAGAATTGAATTGTATGTAGGGTTCATATTCCATTCTATTAACCTAATATCTATTAATGCATATCACAAAGTTTTAATAATCATAACTATATAAAATTATATATGAAAATATGTATTCCTTTTCAATCCTTATACTTCTTCATTTTATTGCATTGGCTCTGGTCTCTAGGATTATACTGACTTGTGATATCAGGCATCCATGCCTTGTCTCTGACTTTAATGGGAATGTTTCCAAAGGTTCAGCATTAACTATGATGTTTACTGGAAATTTTGTTGGACTCAGGATTTTCATTATATTAATGTTTCTCCTCATAAGAATGTTCTGATATCTCGTATTTTGAGCTCCTGCTAAAGGCTTTCCTACATTCATAATGTTTTACCCCACAATTAATTCTCTGATGTGTAGGAAGTGTAAGTTCCTACTGGAGGCTTTACTATCAAGGCATTAATATTATCATTAATGAGTATGAATTTTCTGATGCCTAACGTGGTGTGACTTCTGGCTGAATGCTTTCCCACAATCTCTATGCTGATAAGGCTTCTCACCTGTATGTGTTCTCACATGTAAAGCAAGAGCTGAGAGTTAACAGAAAGCTTTCCCGCACTGATTACATCCATAGGGTTTCTCATCTGTATGACTTCTCGTATGTACAGTAAGAGATGAGCTTTGTGAGAAGGCTTTCCCACATACCTCACAATCATAAGGCTTATCACCTGTGTGAATTCTCACCTGTACAAAAAGTGATGTAATTTGAGAGAAGAATTTTCCACATTTATTACACTCAAAGGGTTTCTCTCCTGTATGAATGTTGTGATGTTTAATGAGATATTGCTTCTGGCTAAAGGCTGTTCCACATTCATTACATTTAAAAGGTTTTTCTCCAATATGAATTTTCTCATGCTTTGTGAAATTTGATTTGCTGCTGAAGGTTTTCCCACATTCTTTACATGTATAGGATTTTTCTCCAGTATGCATTTTCTAGTGTTCAGTGAGGCTTGACTTCTGAATAAAAGCATTCTCACAGTAATTACATCCAAATGGTTTCTCACTAGTATGACTATTCTGATGGGTAATGAGATTTTCTATCTGATCGAAGGATTTTCCACATTCCTTATGTTTGTAGGATTTCTCTCCAGATTGAGCAGTGTGATTCTTGGTGAGGTATTGCTTCTGAGGTCTTTCCCACATTCATTACATTCAAAGTGTTTCTCTTCCATATGGATTTTCTCATGGTCAATGATATTTGGTTTGTGGCTAAAGGCTTTCCCACATTTCTTGCATGAATAAGGTTTCTTTCCAAAAGGAATTTGCTGGTAACTTATAAGGTTTGACATCTGAATGGAAGCTTTCTCATATTCATAAGGTTTAAATTTTCTCATGTTCTATGAAGTTGTGCTTCTGGCAAAACAGTTCTCCAAACTTGTTACAATCATTGAGTTTTTCCACAGTTTGAATTTTCTCATATTCCTCCAGTTTGAGTAACTGGCTAAAGGTTTTCCAATAGCCTTACATGTACAGGTTTCCTTTGCTGCATTATTTCTCTAGTGACTAATAAGATGAGTGTGAATATAAGCCCTCACACGGAGAAAGTTAGTTCATAGGGTTTCTCTCCACAGTATATTCTCAGGTATTTGATGAGCTTTATTTATGAATCCCTGTTATACAGATTTCAATTAGCAGGGGTTACTGCAAAATAGGATGAGTTATAATATACTTACAATATTCATAGCATTTCTTTATTACATGGATTCCTTCATAATATGTTAAGTCTAAATTAAGCTTTCAACTCTCAAATAAATAGATAAAAATTTTTAAGAAAAGAAAAGGAAAAGCAGATGGCAGGGAAAGGCACCAAACTGAAATCAGGGGGATTAATTTTTTTTTTTTAAGAGAGAGAGTACATGCAAGTGGGGGGAGGGGCAGAGGAAGAGAATCTTTTTTTTTTTTAAGATTTTATTTATATGAGAGGGAGAGGTTGAGAGAGCACAGCAGGGGGTAGGGGTAGAGGGAGAGGGAGAAGCAGACTCTCCACTGAGCAGGAAGCCTGATGCAGGACTTCATCCCAGGACCCTGGGATCATAACCTGAGCCAAAGGCAGATGCTTAACCGACTGAGCCACTCAGGTGGGGCTCTAGCTCATGACCCTGAGATCATGACCTGAGCCGAAATCAAGAGTTGGATGCTTAACTGACTGAGCCACTTTCAGGCACCTCAAATCAGGGGGATTAAATAAATGGTGGGTCCTCGTTACTGTTGGACCTCCAAAATTCTGGTATTCAAGAGATGAGAAGGGGCGCCTGGGTGGCTCAGTCCTTAAGCGTCTGCCTTCGACTCGGGTCATGGTCCCGGGGTCCTGGGATCGGCCCCACGTCGGGCTCCCTGCTTGGTGGGGAGCCTGCTTCTCCCAAAAGAGATGAGAAGACTCCTCCGGAAAAATGGAACAGCCCAGAAGAAAACCTGTCTAATACTAACATTTTGAGACTGACAAAGAAATGTCTGAATTCTTTTTTAAAATTTTTTAAAGATTTTATTTATTTATTTGACAGAGAGAGACACAGTGAGAGAGGGAACACAAGTAGGGGGAGTGGGAGAGGGAGAAGCAGGCTTCCCACGGAGCAGGGAGCCCAATGTGGGGTTTGATCCCAGGACCCCGGGATCATGACCCAAGCTGAAGGCAGACGCTTAACGACTGAGCGACCCAGGCTCTCCAAAAATGTCTGAATTCTTGACCAATAGTTCTATAAAGAAGCTCGCAAGTTGACGAGTCCTCATTATATACAGATATTACAGTCATCTTTTTAGTGCATTATTAAGAAAAGATGAAAGGACAGCTATTAATCTGTAAATTAGGGAAAACCTAATAATGTTAATGTAAACCTAGTAATACGAAAGACAAATGAAAACAATGAAAAAAAATTTCCAAGGAAATGGATACATGTAAGGAAGAGAAAAAGACACAAAAAAACAGGAACAACCCACCAACCCCCACCTCCCCACAATACCACAGAGAGATAAGATATTATATTAAGGAAACAAATAACAGGTACTATAAAAACTGCTCTTTTTAAAAAGTTTATTCTTTTTTTTAAGATTTCATTTATTTATTTGACAGAGAGAGAGAGCACAAGCAGGGGGAGCAGCAGAGAGAGAGAGAGGGAGAAGCAGGCTCTCCACTGAGCAGGGAGCCCAATGTGGGACTCGATCCCAGGACCCTGGAATCACGACCTGAGCCAAAGGCAGACACTTAACTGACTGAGCCACCCAGGTGCCCCTAAAAACTGCTCTTGAAATTAAAAAAAAAATAGCTATTAGTAAAAATTTAATAGATATGGGAAATAGTGTTGTGGAAATCACTAAGTTGTAGGGAAAAAAAGTTTAATAAAGGTAGTAAAAGATGAGAAGGATAAAAGATAAAATTAGGATTTTCAATACCCAGATAAAAGGAGTTCAAGAGAGAGAGGAGCAAACTGAATGGAAGAAACTTTCAGAGAACAAATATAAGCTTTCTAGAAATATAGGTCATGGTTCTTCAAAATAAAGAGGTCCCTGTACAATTCACAAAAAAGACCCATACCAAAGCACACCTTTGTGAAATTTCAGAAAACTAGGTATGAAGAGATCTTAAGTGCTTCCAAAGAGAAAGAACAAAACACAAATCAAACTGTCATCATATTTTAAGATAAAAAACTGTAAACTTTGGTATAATTCTCTCAGAATTCTAAGGGAAAACAATGTCTAACCTAAAATTTCAAACCTAGTTAAGCTGTCATCCAAAAAAGTGTAAAATAAAAACGTTTTTAGACTTGTAAGGACCCAAAGTTTTTACTCCAAATTAACCTTTCTCAAGGTGCTAAGGGAGAGATTAAACCAAAAATAAAAGAAGACGCAGCTCCAGAAACCAGTAATCCAACATAAGAAAGAGATGGAGGTCCGCAACCACAGCTGGGCCTCTCAGTCGACAGTCCCAGGGCAAGCTCTGCCCACCAGGGCACCCACCATAGTCATTCCAGGTTTTAGGGTGGCTGAGGGCAAGTGCGGGGCTGGCAGCTGTCCAGGGCAGCCATAACAGAGGGGCACAGGCAACCCACACAGGGCAAACCTCTGGAGCACCTGATTCTGGTGACGGGGTGGGGAATGCACTACTGGAAAAGAAAGAAATAAATAAAAAGAGGTGAAGGAAATTCAAAAGATGATCATGTGCTGGTTATTAATCTATTATTTTTCAGTCCCACATTGAACCTTCTATAGGTTTTTCTAATGCTGGCACTGCGAGTCTGAAAACGGCATTTCCCAAACTCCTTTGCCAGTTGGCTTCCTTTTTTTAAAAATTCATTGATAAATGCAACAAACTCATTAATTAACTCTACAGTGGAGAAAGTCATGGACACTATGTAAACTAAATAATAAAAATTAACATCACAGGTAATGGAACATATTAACGTTGTGTGTCTCCAGATAGGATAAACTGATAATAGCATAGCATCACTTTTATGGGGTAATCCCCAAAATGTATAAATGATGAGGGGCACCTGGGTGGCTCATTTGGCTGAGTGTGGGACTCGGTTTTAGCTCAGGTCGTGATCTCATGGGTCCTGAGACTGAGACCCTGGCGCTCTGTGCTCAAATGTGGAGTCTGCTTGAGATTATCTCTCTTGGGGCGCCTGGGTGGCTCAGTCTTTAAGCGTCTGCCTTCGGCTCAGGTCATGATCCCAGGGTCCTGGGATTGAGCCCTGAGTCGGGCTCCCTGCTCAGCGGGAAGCCTGCTTCTCCCTCTCCCACTCCCCCCGCTTGAGTTCCCTCTCTCGCTGTGTCTCTCTCTGTAAAAAAAAAAAAAAAAGATTCTCTCTCCCTCTCCCTCCACACACTTGCAGGCTCTCTTTCTCAATAAATAAATAAATCTTTTTAAAAATGTATAAATGATGAGGAAACATCAGGTAAACACAAATTGAAGAACTGCAAAATAACCTGTATTCTGAAAAGGTTAAGATCGTGAACAGGTGGAATAAACAGATAACAAAGAGGTGGTAGAGTTAAACCTAAATATTTTAGTAGTTTCATTAAATGTACATAAGAAAGTATGTTTCTAAACTTGAGGGTCTCAACTGATAAAATCAAGCATTTCATAACAATTATTTTGCAACCTTCTTTCTTGCTTTAAAAGCATGTTACATTAGCATTTTAATTCATACTAAACATGTCTATTTTAACATAAAAACCCATTTTATGTTGTCTATCATATAATAGGTTACCTTTTCCTCCTGTCAACCTTCAAAGAAAACTGATGCTCCAGGAAGATGCCTTCTTACCATTTTACGGATGAGGCTTAGGGGTTAACTGGTGATAAACAGATACGATCCTGCTCTCCCAAATAGGTGACCCATATTTATATATACACAACACCCAGTCACACCTGCGGTCGCAACACAGCATCTCCGGACTCACCTCTGCCCCGCCGCCTTCTTCACCTGAGAGCGTCCCTCGGGCGCGTCCCCACTTCCCCCTGCAAGACCGTGATTCCTTCCCTGTCCCCGCCTCCACTAGGTCCAGAAAGAGACGACTAGGTCCCACCTTCACTCACCCTCAGCGCTGAGCGACCTAGGCTTGCTCTCATCGACAAAGATGAAATGTCATCCCTTTGCATGCAGAGGGCGAACTAGTACCTCCAGAAATCTCCCGGGTGCCGCGGGTCGGATTCCGGCGGCCAGGACCAGGTGTCCGCTCGCATTCTGGCCTGAGTGGCAGCTTTTCTGGCCTGGACTACATTTCCCACAGACGCTGCGGCTCGAGGCTGCGTCGGCCGAGAACCGGGCGTCCCGTCCGGTGCCTACGGCGACGCTCCAGCTGCCCGGGGTGAGGCCCCTGAAGGCCTGGCGGTTGCCTCCCGCCGACCCGCTCCGCCTACCAGCCGCCCGCGTCGGGCCTCGCGGTTCTGTTTGGCGCCGAGAAGCTGTAGATGAGCACGAGCCCAGCTTGCGCGCGGAGAGGAATCCGGAGGCCTGCTGCCCGCTTCCGGCCTGCATTTCCCGGAGGACTCGCAGGCGGACGCTACATTCCTCAGGATTTCGGCCGCTTTGCGGGATGGCGAGACCGTTGGCTTCCCCGAGTTAGCTGCTGCCGGGCCTTTGGAGTCCGGTGCAACTTGGCCAGTTTGGGCCAGCCCGCAACTAGGGAAGGACTAGGGTGAGGAGTTCAGGTAGGAGCATTTCGTGTCCGGAGCCGGCTGAAGAGAGAGAGAGAGAGAGAGAGTGAGTGAGTGTGTGTGTGTGACAGAGAGACAGAGAGAGAGAATAAGAGAGAGAGGAGGGAGGAAGGGGGATGGGAGGGGGAGAGAGAGTAATTGTGATTGTTACCGCGTGTCGTCGTGGTGTGTGATTGTGACTGTATGTGGTGATAACTCTGGGTGATGGAGTAGGGTGCTTGGGACTGTGCGTGTTCCCAGAATGGGTATGTGATTGTGAGTGCATGACTGCACCATCGTGCACAGGGATGTAGAGGGCCGGTGACTGTGCAGTTGGGGCTGTGTCCCGCGGTGAGGGAGTGTGTGTGATTTTGGGAAAGTGTGCGGCACCGTGTGTGTGTGTGGGGATGGGTGGGTTTGAGTCTGTGACTGTGTAGGTGTGACTAGTGTGACCCCCTTGGGGGATGTGTGTGTGTGTGTGTGTGTGTGTGTGTGTGTGTGTGTGATTGTGATTGGCTGTGGGGCAATGGGTATGTGGGTGTGGGGAGGCTGTGTGATTCCGACTTTGTGTGTCCCCAAGGTGTGGGATTATATGTAAGTGAGTGACCTGGTACAGCACCATGTTTGCACATGGGGTGGAGGGTGTGACTCACCACTCTATCCAGGAGACATCTGTGATTCTGGCCCTTTCCTGTAACTACATTAGGCTGGACTCTATAGTCTTCCCTGACTTTCCTTTGTATGTGTGTGGGGACAGTGAGGGACTGGAGTCCCTAAAGTGTGTGTTCCAACCTGGTCAACTGGAATTCCAAGAAAAGCCAGTGTCTCATCAATTTCTTCTCTCTTTCTACAGTTTCTATTGTTAAGAGGAAGAGTAAAGAACGATTATTGAACATCTAGAGGCCAAGATCAAGGTGCTTTGGGTTTTTTTTCGTTCTTCCCTGAAATAGTTCTTGTTTCTCAGAGCATAATTTTTTCCCTCTCCTGACAGTTCCTGACTACCAAAAGCCCATTCAACAAACCTTGTCCATAGTACTTCCCATTTGGATTGGGTCCAAAGACTCAATTTTTTATTTATTTTTTTAAAGATTTATTTATTTATTTGAGAGAGCGAGAATGAGAGAGAGAGAGAGAGAGTACATGAGAGGGGGGAGGGTCAGAGGGTGAAGCAGGCTCCCCGCTGGGCAGGGAGCCTGATGCAGTACTCAATCCTGGGACGCCAGGATCATGACCTGAGCCGAAGGCAGTCGCTTAACCAACTGAGCCACCCAGGTGCCCCAAGACTCAATTTTTTAATCTATCCCCTCCCTCTTAGTATTAATTGGGCAGTTTCTTCTGTGTGCCAAATCTCTGCTAAGATCTCTGCTGGTCTAGTGAGGCAAATACAAGAGCCTTATCCTAACAGAATTGTTGGAAATAAGATTACCTTGTATGTAACATCACACACCACAGTCCTGGTACTGAAAGCCATGCAATTTATGGGATGGTGTTGGTTAGTCTCAGTCGAAGTAAGTGATAAGATCTTTCACTTTGGCAGTATTTTTGAAGTATAAATGAGATTGGGGGCTTGATCAAGGAGTTCTATACTAATAAGACCAGGATTTACCGTGTAATCTATGAGTAAACACTTGGATCAGTTTCCAGGTCTGTTTTGAATTAAATGCTCAAATGGTCCTCACTGGGGTACTCAACCTGGAATCCATGTCCATCATTGACTTCTAAACTTTTTTTTTTTTAGATTTTATTTATTTATTTCACACAGGGAGAGACACAGCAAGGGAGGGAACACAAGCAGGGGGAGTGAGAGAGGGAGAAGCAGGCTTCCTGCAGAGGAGGGAGCCTGATGCGGGTCTCGATCCCAGGACTCTGGGATCATGACCTGAGCCGAAAGCAGACGCCTAACAACTGAGCCACCCAGGTGCACCCATCATTGACTTCTAAAGGGAAAGAGACTATAATGATACTAAGGATTACAGAAAAGAAGGATAGATTTAAAAACAACACCATAGGACAATCTTTGAGATAATAATAGCCAAAATGAGTTTCATAAATAAGGAAATTTTAAGTAATTCCTGCTATAAGGGGATTTTATGCAGTTAATTGAAACTGTGTTTGAGATAGAGCATATGCATTTTCAACATTGTGACTAACACCTATGCCCAGGTGAAAGGGCAGTTCAGATATTGGAAGCCTTTGCGTGTAAAAGTTCAGCTGGTCCACATCTAGGCCACAGTCTTCTCTCATTTGATCTGTGCAGTAGCCTATTAACTGGTCTCTACTTCCTCCAGTGCCTGCCTAAAATTATTAACACAATAGCCAGGGTGATTCTTCCAAAATGTGGGTCAGATTATGTCACTTCTTGACTTAAAGCTTTCTGTGCTTTCCCATCTCAGAATAAAAACCAAAATCTCTACAGTTGTTTATATAGCCCTATGTGATCTGGCTCTCTGTTAACCTGACTGTATCTTCTGTAAATTTTTTTGTAACTTAATTCTGACCCCTCTGCGTGTGAGTTTGATGATTCCCCTGCCTGGAATTTTCTTACTCCTGATATTGGCATCACTTAACTCCTTCACTTTCTTCAAGACTTAACTCAGATGTCACCAAATTGGAAAAGCCATCCTTGACCACCCTATATAGAATAGCATCTCAACCAATGTACTTCCTATCACTCTTGTCCTATTTAATTTTTCTCCATAGCTCTTATTATCATTTTTTTACTGAGACATAATTGACATATAATGTTAGTTTCAGGTGTACAACATAATTCAATATATATATATTTTGTGAAATGATCTCCTCATAAATTTAGTTAACATCCATCGCCACAGTTTTTTTTTTAAAGATGTTATTTATTTGCCAGAGAGAGCACAAGCAGGGAAGTGGCAGGTAGAGGGAGAAGCAGGCTCCCCACTGAGCAGGGAGCCTGATACAGGTCTCGATCCCAGGACCCTGGGATCATGACCTGCGCCAAAGGCAGACACTTAACTAAGCCACCCAGGCATCCCCATCACCACACATGGTTAATAAATTTTTTTTTCTTGTGCTGAGAACTTTTAAGATCCACTCTCTTAGCAACTTTCAAATAGTGTATAAAATAAAGTTATTAACTATAGTCAACATGCTATATATTACATCACTAGGAGTTATTCATTTTATAACTGGAAGTTTATACCTTTTGATCACTGCCACCCCCATTTTGCCTTCCCAGCTTCCCACATCTGGAAACACCAATCTATTCTCTGTATCTCGAGTTCAGTTTTTTAATTTTTAAATTTTTTTGAGATTTCCACATATAAGTGAGATTATACAGTTTCTTTCTCTTATTCCATTTAGCATAATGCCCTCAATGTCCATCTATGTTGTTGCAAATGGCAGGTTTTCCTGCATTTCTTTAAAAAAAATTAATTCTGGTATAATTAACATTCAGTGTTAATTAGTTTCAGGTGTACAATATAGTGATTCATCAATTCTCTACATTATTCAGTGCTCTCAAGATAAGTGTGCTCTTAATCCCTTTCAACTATTTCACCCAACCTTTCACCCACCTCCCCTCTGGTAACCATCTATTTGTTCTCTGTAGTTAAGAAGCTGTTTTTTAGTTTGTCTCTTTTGTTCGTTTGTTTTGTTTCTTTAATTTCACATATGAGTGAAATCATACAGTATTTGTCTTTCTCTGACTGCCTTATTTCACTTAGCTTTATACCCTCTAGATCTATCCATATTCTTGCAAATGTCAAGATTGCATTCTTTTTTTTATGACTGAGTAATATTCCATTGTGTGTGTGTGTGTGTGTGTGTGTGTGTATACACACCACATCTTCTTTATCTATCATTGGACATTTCCATAATTTGGCTATTGTAAATAATGCTGCAGTAAACATAGGGGTGCATATATCTTTTTAAATTAGTATTCTCTGGGTAAATATCCAGTAGTGGAATTACTGAGTCATATGGTAATTCTATTTCTAATTTTTTAAAAATACTTATTTATTGGGGCACCTGGGTGGCTCAGTCATTAAGCATCTGCCTTCAGCTCAGGTCATGATCCCAGGGTCCTGGGATCGAGCCCCGAGTCGGGCTTCCTGCTCCACAGGAGGCCTGCTTCTCCCTCTCCCACTTCCCCTGCTTGTGTTCCCTCTCATGCTGTGTCTCTCTGTCAAATAAATAAAATCTTTTAAAAATATATTTATTGATTTATGAGAGAGAGAACACGAGCAGGGGGAGGAGCAGAGGGAGAGAATCTCCAGCAGCAGACTCCCCTGTGTGGAGCACCACACAGGGCTCAACCTCATGACCCCAAGATCATAACCAGAGCCAAAATCAAGAGTTGGATGTCCACCCGATTGCACGACCCAGGAGCCTATTTCTAATTTTTTGAGGAAACTTCATACTGTTTTCCACAGTGACTGCACCAGTATGCATTCCAACCAACAGTGCATAAGAGTTCCTTTGTCTCCACATCCTTACCAATACTTGCTGTTTCTTGTGTTTTTCATTTTAGCCATTCTGACAGGTGTGAGGTGATATCTCATTGTGGTTTTGATTTGCATTTCTCTGATGACCAGTGATGTTGAGCATCTTCATGTGTCTGTTGGCCATCTGTATGTATGTCTTTGGAGAAATATCTGTTCATGTCTTCTGCCCTTTTTAAAATTGGATTATTTGTTTTTTGGGTGTGAGTTGTATCAGTTCTTTATATATTTTGAATACTAACCCTTTATCAGATATGTCATTTGCTAATATCTTCTCCCATTTGGTGGGTTGTCCTTTAGTTTCATTGTTTACTTTGCTGTGTAGAAGTTTTTACTTTGGCATAATAAATTATTATTTTTAAAGATTTTGTTTTTAAGCAATTTCCACACCCAGTGTGGAGCTCAAACTCACAACCCTGAGATCAAGAGCCACATGCTCCACCAACTGAGCCAGCCAGGTGCCCCAGTTACAATACATTATTCTTCTGTTTCCCTTGCCTTAGGGAAAAATGTTGCTATGGCCAATGTCAGAGAAATTACTACCTGGGTTCTCTTTTAGGATTTTTGTGGTTTCAGGTCTCATATTTAGGTCTTTAATCCATTTTGAATTTATTTTTGTGTATGGTGTAAGAAAGTGGTCCAGTTTCATTCTGTTGCATGCAGCTGTGCAGTTTTCCCAATACCATTTGTTGAAGGAACTTTTTCCCATTATATATTCTTGCCTCCTTTGTCAAAGATTAATTGACCATATAATCGTGGGTTTATTTCTGGGCTCTCTATTCTCTTCTATTGATCTATCTATGTTTCTGTTTTTATGCCAGTACCATATTGTTTTGATTACTACAGCTTTGTAGGGTATCTTGAAATCTGAGATTATAATTCCTGCAGTTTTGTTCTTTCTCAAGATTGCTTTGGCTATTTTTTTTTTTTTTTTGTGGTTCCGTACACATGGATTTCAGGATTATTTGTTCTAGTTCTATGAAGAATGCTTTTGGTATTTTGATCGCAATTGCATTAAATCTGTAGATTGCTTTGGGTAGTATAGACATTTTGACAGTACTTGTTTTTCCAGTCCATGAGCAGGAATATCTTTTCATTTCTTTGTGTCATCTTCAGTTTCTTTCATCAGTGTTTTATAGTTTTCAGAGTATAAATCTTTTACCTCCTTGGTTAAGTTTATTCGTAAGTATTTTATTATTTTTGGTGCAATTATAAATGGGACCACTTTTTAAATTTCTCTTTCTGCTGCTTCATTATTAGTGTATGGAAATACAATAATATTTTGATTTTGTGTCCTGCCACTTTACTGAATTCATTTATCAGTTCAGGTAGTTTTTTGGTGGAATCTTCCAGGTTTTCTATATATAGTATCACATCATTTTCAAATAGTGAAAGGTTTACTTCTTACCGATTTGGATGCCTTTTATTTCTTTTTTGTTGTCTGATTGCTGTGGCTAGGACTTCCAGTACTATGTTGAATAAAAATGTTGAGAGTGGACATCCTTGTCTTGTTCCTGATCTTAGGGGAAAAGCTTTCAGTTTTTCACTGTTGAGTATGATACTAGTTGTGGGTTACTTGTATATGGCCCTTATTATGTTGAGGTATGTTCCCTCTATACCTACTTTGTTGAGGGTTTTTATCATGAATGGATGTTATACTTTGTCAAATACTTTTTATCTATTGAAATGATCATAGGGTTTTTATCTTTTCTCTTGTTGATGTTGATTTATTATATTGATTGATTTACAAATATTGAACCACCCTTGTATCCCAGGATTAGATCCCACTTGATAGTGGTATATGATTTTTAATGTATTGTTGGATTCAGTTTGCTAATATTTTCTGTTTTTGTTTTATGATTATTATTTTTTTTTACAAAAGGTTATTCTTAAATGTACAACAGGATCTAAGACAACACTTTATTCCAGCTATAGGTAGCAACAGATGCTGTGATAGGGAATCCAGATGTTTAAACAGGAATGGAATTAAGGATCATCATTGCCTCGGGCATAAGGAACAGACTGAGCCACCCAGGCATCCCTTTATTTTATTTTTAAAAAAGATTTTATTTATTTATTTGACACAGAAAGAGTACACAGCAGGGGGAGAGGGAGAAGGAGAAGCAGACTCCTCACTGAGCAGGGAGCCCAACCTGGGGCTCGATTGCAGGACCCTGAGATCATGACCTGAGCTGAAGGCAAACGCTTAACCGACTGAGGCACCCAGGCACCCCATATCTGCTTTTTTAAACTAGTTTTGATGTCCACATTTAAATTTCTGATATTGGTAATTTTGTGTTCTCTTTTCTCTTGACCAGTCTAGTAGAGGTTTATCAATTTTATTAATCTTTCCAAAGAATTTTTTTAGAACCAATTTTTTTCATTTAAATTTTAGTTAACATACAGTGCAATATTGGTTTCTGGAGTAGAATTCAGTGATTCATCACTTACATACAACATCCAATGCTCATCCCAACAAATGCCCTCTTTAATACCTGATATCCATCTAGTCCATCCCTTCCTCCATGAACCCCTCAGTTTGTTCTCTATCGTTAAGGGTCTCTTATAGTTTGTTTCCCTGTCTCCTTTTTTTTTTTCTTTCCCACCTTCCTATATGTTCATCTGTTTTCTTTCTTAAATTCCGCATATGAGTGAGATCATATGGTATTTGTCTTTCTCTGACTGACTTATTTCACTTAGCATAATACACTCTGGCTCCATCCATGTCATTGCAAATGGCAAGATTTCATTCTTTTTGACAGCTGAGTAATATTCCATTGTATATACATTACATCTACATCTTCCTTTTTTTTTTTTTAGATTTTATTTATTTGTGAGAGAGAGAGAGAGAGCACAAGCAGGGGGAGCGGCAGGCAGAGGGAGAAGCAGGCTCCTCACTGAGCCTGATGTGGGACTTGATCCCAGGACCCTGGGATCATGACCTGAGCTGAAGGCAGATGCTTGCCACCCAGGTGTCCCACGTTACATCTTCTTTATCCATTCATCAGTCAATGAACATTTGAGCTGTCTCCATAGTTTGGCTGTTGTTGATAATGCTGCTATGAACATCAGGTGCATGTACTGCTTTGAATCTGTATTTTTGTATCCTTTGGGTCAATACCTAGTAGTGTAATTGCTGGTAGTTCTATTTTTAGTTTTTTGAGGAAACTCCATACTGTTCTCCAGAGTGGCTGCACCAGTTTGCATTCCCACCAATAGTGCAAGAGGGCACCCCTTTCTCTGCATCCTCACTAACACCTTGTTTCTTGTGTTTTTATCTTTAGCCATTCTGACAGGCATGAGGTGGTATCTCATTGTGGTTTTGATTTGTATTTCCCTGATAATGAGTGATGTTGAGCATCTTTTAAATGTGTCTATGAGCCATCTGGATGTCTTCTTTGGAAAAATGTCTCTTCATGTCTTCTGTCCATTGCTTAACTGGATTATTTGTTTTTGGGGGGTTGAGTTTGATAAGTTCTGTATAGATTTTTTGATACTAACCCTTTATCAGATGCGTCGTTTGCAAATATCTTCTTCCATTCTGTAGGCTTCCTTTTAGTTTCGTTGATCGTTTCCCTCACTGTGCAGAAGCATTTTAACTTGGAGTCCCAGTAGTTCATTTTTGCTTTTGTCTCCTTGCGTCCAGTGACATATCTAGTAAGAAGTTGCTATGGCTGAAGTAAAGAGGTTTCTGCCTGTGTTCTCCTCTAGGATTTTGATGGTTTCCTGTCTCACATTTAGGTCTCTAATCCATTTTGAATTTGTTTTTGTGTATGGTTTAAGAAAGTGGTCCAGTTTCATTCTTCTGCATGTTGTTCCCAACACCATTTGTTGCATATATTCATTTCTGCTTTGTCGAAGATTAGTTGACCATAGAGTTGTGGGTTCGTTTCTGGGATCTATACTCTGTTCCATTGATCTATGTGTCTGTTTTTGTGTCAGTACCATACTGTCTTGATGACTACAGCTTTGTAATACAGCTTGAGATCTGGAATCATGATGCCTCCAGTTTTATTTTTCTCTTTCAGGATTGGTTGGACTAGTCGGGGTCTTTTGTGGTTCCATACAAATTTTAGGATTGTTCTAGCTCTGTGAAAAATGCTGATGGCATTTTGATAGGGATTTCATTAAATGTGTAGATTGCTTTGGGTAGCATAGACATTTTGACAATATTTGTTCTTCTAATCCATGAGCATGGGATGTTTTTCCATTTCTTTGTATCCTCTCCAATTTCTTTCATAAGGGTTGTATAGTTTTCAGAGTAAAGATCTTTTAGTTAGGTTTATTCCTAGGTATCTTATTGTTTTTGGTGCGATTGCAAATGGGATCGATTCCTTGATTTCTTTTTCTGCTGCTCTGTAATGGTGCAACAGACTTCTGTACATTGTTTTTATATCCTGAAACTTTGCTGAATTCATGTATAAGTTCTAGCAATTTTTTGGTGGAGTCTTTCAGGTTTTCTAAATAGAGTATCATGTCATCTGCAAGTAGTGAAAGTTTGACTTCTTCCTTGCTAATTTGGATTCCTTTTATTTCTTTTTGTTGTCTGATTGCTGAGGCTAAGACTTCCAGTACTATGTTAAATAACAATGGTAAGAGTGGACATCCTTGTCTTGTTCCTGATCATAGGGGAAAGGCTTTCATTTTTTTCCCCACTGAGGATGATATTAACTGTGGGTCTTTCGTATATGGCCTTTATGATGTTGAGATATGTTCCATCTATCCCTACTTTGTTGAGGGTTTTTATCAAGAATGGATACTATATTTTGTCAAATGCTTTTTTTGCATCTATTGACAGGATTGTATGGTTCTTATCCTTTTATTAATGTGGTATGTCACACTGAATTGATTTGCAAATATTGAACCACTCTTGCAGCCCAGGAATAAATCCCACTTGATTGTGGTGAATAACTGTTTTAATGTACTGTTAGATTTGGTTTGCTAGTATCTCGTTGAAAATTTTTGCATTCATGTTCATCAGGGATATTTGCCTTTAATTATCCTTTTTAGTGTGGTCTTTGGTTTGGAATCAAGGTAATGCTGGCCTTGTAGAATGTGTTTGGGAGTTTTCCTTCCATTTCTATTTTTTGGAACATTTTGAGAAGAATAGGTATTAACTCTTCTTTAAATGTTTGGCAGAATTCTCCTGGGAATCCATCAGGCCCTGGACTTTCGTTTTTTGGGAGATTTTTGATTACTGATTCAATTTCTTTGCTGGTTATGGATCTCTTCAAATTTTCTATTTCTTCCTGTAGAATGAATTAATTTTTAATTGATTTTTCTCTATATCTCTACTGTTCTCTTTCACTGGTTTCCATGCTGTTATTTTTCTCTGCTTTGGGTTTAATATGCACTTTTTAATAATTTCTTTCTTAGATCATTTATTTTGATCACTTTTTAAATTTAGTAATACAGGAATTTGAAGCTAGAAATCTCCCTCCCCTCTATGTAGTTTTATTCAGCTGCCTCTTACAAATTTTAATATGCCCTATTTTCTTTATTGGGTCAAAAGTTTAATTTTTCCTCATGATTTCTTCTTTAACCTATGGATTCTTCAAAAATATGATGTTTGAATATCAATCATTTTGTAGATTTTTCAAATATTTTTATTACTGATTTCAGGCTTAATTCTTTTCTGCTCAGAGAATATATTCCAAGCCTTTAAATTTATAAGGACTTGTTTTATGGCCCCAAATATGATGTTTTGTGATGAATGTTACATGCTGCTGAAAAGAATATGTATTCTGCTGTTGTTGAATACAGTATTCTATAAATGTCAAAGTGATTGACAGTTGGTCAACTCTATTTTTATTGATTTTATGTCTGCTTATCCTATCAATAAGAGAAGTATGTTGAAATCTCCAACTGTGATAATAGATTTCTCTTATTTTTTTTTTCCAGTTCTGTTTTTGCTTTACATATTTTGGAACTCTGTTACTAGGTACATACATATTAGGATTTTTTGTCCCCCTTTACATTACAAAATTCTTTGTTCCTGGTAATATTCCTTGTTCTGAAGTCTACTTTGTCTCATATTAATATAGCCACTCCTGCCTTTTTATGATTAGTTTGCATGTTATATATTTTCCTATATTTTATTTATTATTTTTTAAAGATTTTATTTATTTACTTATTTGGCAGAGAGGGGGAGAGAGAGAGAGAGCACAAGCAGGCAGAGCAGAGAGCCCAATGCAGGGCTCAATCCCAGGATCCTGGAATCATGACCTGAACGGAAGGCAGATGCTTAACCTACTGAGCCACCCAGGAGCCCTTCTTTTCCTATATTTTAAACTGTCCATATGTTTATATTTAAAGTGGGTATCTTTTAGACCGTTTATAGTTTGGTCTTATACTTTCATCCAATCTGACAATCTCTGCCTTATAATTGGAGTGTTAAGACCAGGAATTGGCAAACTGGTTCCTGGACTAAATCCTTTTATAAAGTTTTGTTGGAATACAGTCATCAGATTTGTTTACATGTTTGTAGCTGCTTTCATGCTGCAACTGAATAGTTGAATAGTTATGGCAGAGACCATATGGCCCCCCAAACCTAAAACAGTTAGTACCTGGCCCTTTACACATAAAGGTTGACGACCCCTGGTTTAAATCATTATCTTTTAAAGTAATTACCACTGTGGTTGGACTTAATTCTACCATCTTGCCATTGGTTTTGTTTGTTCCATCTGTTTTGTTTGTTTTGTGATCCCATTTTATTCCACCATGGCTTATTAGTTATACCTCTTTGTTTTTGTATTTTCTTTAGGGCTTCCTATAATGGCCATAGTACCATCTTTAACATACCACAGTTTTACTTCAAATAATATTATATTATTCCACATACAGTTTAAGAACCTAACAGCAGTACATTTCCATTTCCCCTCTCCCATTCTGTGTGCTATTTTTGTCATATATTTTACATGTATATGTGTTTCCTTTAAGCAGTGAAATTTTACCCTCATGTTTTTCATTTCCCATGTTTTCCACATCATGGTGTAGATCCAAATATCTACCTGTTAGTATTTTCTTTCTGCTCAATGAATTTCCTTTAATATTTCTTGAAGTTCAACAGTGAATTCTCAGCTTCTGTTTGTCTAAAAAAGTCTTTATTTCATCTACACTTTTGAAGGATATTTTTTACTGTGTATAATGTTCTAGTTGACAATTTTGTCTTGTAACTTGTGTAGTTTCTAATGAAAAGTCATCTATAGTTCTTTGCTCCTTTGTATGCAAAATATCTAGATATCTTTTTTCCTCTGGCTCCTTTAAAAATTTTTTTCTTTATCACTGTGTTTCAGCAACATTATGATGTGCCTGTGTGTGTGTGTGTGTGTGTCTCTATGTGTGTCCATTTATGTTTCTTCTGTTTGGGGTTTGTTCAGATTCTGGTATCTATAGGGTTTTTATATTTTTTAATGAAAATATTTTAAAGCTGGACATTATTTCTTGAAAGGTTGTTTCTGTTCACCTTCTTTTTGCTCCTTCTTAGACTCCAGTTACACATATGTTGGACTTTTGGTATTATCCCACAGGTAATTATTGCTGTTTTTGTTTTGTTTTTTCAGGTTTTTTTTTTTTCCCCTCTGAGCTTTGTTCTAGATAGGTCTGTTGCTATGTTGTTCAAGTTCACCGGACTTTTTCTGCTACAATGTCTAATCAGCTGTTAATTCCATACAGAATGTATGGAAATACTGAGATATTCTGTTTTCATCTGTTCTGTCCATTTTGGTTAAAAAAAATATCAAGTTCATGTTTTCCTGTACATTGGATCTTATTTATAGTAACTGTTTTTGACATCTTTGTGTGATGTTTCTATTATCTCTGTCTCTTGCATCTATTTCTATGAATGGATATTTTTCTGGTTTATGGCTCATGTTTATCTGATTCTTCAGATGTCTAATTCTTTTTTTTTTTTTTAAGATTTTATTTATTTATTTGACAGAGAGAGACACAGCGAGAGAGGGAACACAAGCAGCGGAGAGTGCAAGAGGGAGAAGCAGGCCTCCCGAGCAGGGAGCCTGATGCAGGGCTTGATCCCAGGATCCTGGGATCGTGACCTGAGCTGAATGCAGACATTTAATGACTGAGCCACCCAGGTGTCCGGCAGATGTCTAATTCTTTTTTTTTTTTTTATGTTATGTTAATCACCATACATTACATCATTAGTTTTTGATGTAGTGTTCCATGATTCATTGTTTGTGTATAACACTCAGTGCCCCATGCAGAACGTGCCCTCTTTAATACCCATCACCAGGATAACCCATCCCCCCCACCCCCCTCCCCTCTAGAACCCTCAGTTTGTTTCTCAGAGTCCATAGTCTCTCATGGTTCGTCTCCCCCCCGATTTCAGATGTCTAATTCTTGATTAAAAGTTGGATATTCATTTTCTGTTGGCACTCAGAGATTTCTTTATTCTGCTTAGATTCCCCTTCTGTTCTGCAAAGTATGGGGTTCTAAATGCAAAATTATTTTCCTTCCTGGGATCGAGCCCTGCATCGGGCTCCGTGCTTGGTGGGGAGCCTGCTTCTCCCTCTCCCACTCCCCCTCCTTGTGTTCCCTCTCTTGCTGTGCCTCTCTCTGTCAAACAAGTAAAATCTTTCAAAAAAAATAAATAAAATATTTAGTTTTCCTCACATATTTGTAACTGATGAAAGTCTGATTAATCTGATTCTTATTCTCTTAAAAGCACACAGCTTTTTCTCTTTTTGAAACATTCACAATTTTTATGTTCATCTTTCAGGTTCTGAATCTCTCTTTTTTTTTTTTTTAAAGATTTTATTTATTTATTTGACAGAGAGAGAGCAAGAGAAGGAATACAAGCAGGGGCAGTGGGAGAGGGAGAAGCAGGCTTCCCGCCGAGCAGGGAGCCCAGGACCCTGAGATCATGACCTGAGCCGAAGGCAGATGCTTAACGACTGAGCCACCCAGGCGTCCCTCTCTCTCTCTCTCTTTTTTTTAAAAGATTTTATTTATTTCAGAGAGAGAGCAAGAGCACAAGTGGGGGGACAGAGGGAGAGGGGGAAGCAGGCTCCCCACTGAGCAGGGAGCCCCACAAGGGGCTTGGTCCCAGGACCCTGGGATCATGACCTGAGCTGAAGGCAGATGCTTAACTGACAGCCACCCAGGCGCCCTATGATTCTGAATTCTTTCTAAGAACTTTGTTTTATTTATTTTTTGCTTTTTTTTTTTTAATACATGTGATTGAATTGGGGCACCTGGATGGCTCAGTTAAGGTTGAGCGTCTGCCTTCAGCTCAGGTCTTGATATCAGGGCCCTGGGATCGAGACCTGCAGTGGGCTCCCTGCTCAGTGGGGAGTCTGTTTAATCCCTCGCCCTCTGCCCCTCCCCCAGCTCGTGCTCTGTCTCTCAAATAAAATCTTTTTTTTTTTTTAAGATATCATTTATTTATTTGACAGAGAGAGACAGCACAAGAGAGGGAACATAAGCAGGGGAGCAGGAGAGGGAGAAGCAGGCTTCCCCATGAGCAGGGAGCCTGATGCAGGCCCTGATCCCAGGACCCTGGGCTCACGACCTGAGCTGAAGGCAGATGCCCAATGAATGAGACACCCAAGCGCCCCTCAAAGAAATAAAATCTTAAAAAAATAAAAGAGGGGCGCCTGGCTGGCTCAGATGGTTGAGTCTACCTTCGGCTTAGGTCATGATCTCCAGGTCCTGGGATTGAGCCCCATGTTGGGCTCCCAGCTTAGTGGGGAGTGGCTTCTTCCTCTGCCTCTCCCCCTGCTTGTGCTCTGTCTCTGTCTCAAATGAATAAATAAAAAATCTTTAAAAAAAATAAAAAATAATAAAAGAACAAAAAGGCTTAGTAAGATTATTTAAAAATACATTTGATTGAATTTAATAAACCATTGACTGTAATTCCACCATTATTTTATTTATTTATATTAAAAATCACTACATCACGGGATGCTTGGGTGGCTCAGTTAAGCATCTGCCTTCAGCTCAGGTCATGATCCCAAGGTCCTGGGATTGAGTCTGGGCATCAGGCTCCTTGGCTCAGCGGGGAGCCTGCTTTTCCCTCTCCCACTGCCTCTGCTTGTGCACTCTCTCTCTCTTCTGACAAATAAATAAATAAACATCTGTTAAAAAAAAAAAGAATTCTTATGCATGTATGTAAGGAATGTGGGAAGGCCTTTAAGCTTCATGGGAACTCAACATCTGAAAACCTATAAATGTCTAGAATGTGGGAAGGCTTTTAGTTTTGGCAGAGATCTTAGAGTACACCAAAGTACTCATCCTGGTGAGAAATCCTATTACTGTGGAAAGACTTTTAGTTTGGGCAGGTAATGTAAGAGTACACCAGAAAATTCATACTGGTGAAAAACCCTATAAATGTAAGGAATGTGGGAAGGCCTTTAGAATACATCAGCATCTCACTCAACATCTAAAAACTCATAGTAGTGTGAAACCCTATAAAAGTAAAGAATGTGGGGCGCCTGGGTGGCTCAGTCATTAAGCTTCTGCCTTTGGCTCAGGTCATGATCCCAGGGTCCTGGGATCGAGCCCTACTTTGGGCTCCCTGCTCAGTGGGAAGCATGCGTCTCCCTCTCCCACTCCTCCTGCTTGTGTTCCCTCTCTTACTGTGTCTCTCTCAAATAAATAAATAAAATCTTAAAAAAAAAAAAAGACTGTAGGAAAGCTTTTAATTTAGGCAAAGAACTTAAAATAATACCAGCATACTGGGGCGCCTGGGTGCTCAGTCGGTTAAGCGTCTGCCTTCGGCTCAGGTCATGATCCTAGAGTCCTGGGATCGAGCCCCGCATCAGGCTCCCTGCTCCGCGGGAAGCCTGCTTCTCCCTCTCCTACTCCCCCTGCTTGTGTTTCCTCTCTCGCTGTGTCTCTCTCTGTGAAATAAACAAATAAAATCTTTAAAAATATATATATACCAGCATACTCATTTTGGTGAGAAACGCTATAAATGTCAGGATTGTGAGAAGATCTTCAGCTCTTTGAGATACTTTAGAGTACACCAGAAAATTCATACTGATGAAAAACCCTATGAATATAAGGAATGTGAAAAACCATTTATATTACATGAACAACTCAGTTGACATCTAAAATTCATAAAGGTGAGAAATCTTATGAATGTAAGGAATGTAGGAAAGCCTTTAGACTGCATTCACACCTTAAAGGTCATCACAGTATACATACTGGTGAGAAGCCCTATGAATATAAGAAATGTGGCAAGGTCTTTAGACAGAATTCAACTTACCCAACATCACTATGTACACTAAAGAGAATGTACACTAAAGAGAAACCCTACAAATATAAGGAATATGAGAATGCCTGTAGATGAAATTCAACATTTAATCAACATCAAAAAATGCATACTAACGAGAAATTCTGTTGAAGGTATATGGAAAGGCCTTTCCACTTCATTACATCCTTACAGATCATCAGATATTTCACAATGCTGAGAAACCAATTCTATAAGTGAGGAGTGATGTGGGAAGGCCTTTAGATAAAATGTACATCAGTGAATGTACACTAAGGAGAAACCCTGTGAATGTAAAGAATGTGGGAATACCTTTAGATTTTGTTTATTCCTTAATGAGCATCAGAGAATTTATAATGATGAAAAACTCTCTAAAAAGGTGAGAAATGTATGAAGGCCCAATATTCATGCCACTATCAAATCTGAGAATTCATAACCTTATTGAGTACATATGAAAGTACTTTTTCTTTTACTCCATTATTCATAGAATATTATTAATACTAGGGGAAAATGTTTAGGGAAACCCTTTTCCGGGGAGGGGGGGCGGTCAATCTTACAACTTATTTGGCATAAAAAATTTCATACCAGATGTCTTAAATCTATTGAATATACGAGATTTCTAAAATCACTCAGTTCCTGTTGGATGTCAGCAGATTCACATTAGAGAAGAATTTCTTACTCTTATCAGTTGTGGAACTGAAGGAAAGCCTTTAGTCACAGCACGTACTTAGCCCATCATCATCTTCAAGATATTCAACAATATACTTATTAGCTCTGTGCATCAGTTGTAAAATGGTGAAGTTAATACCTATCTAATAGTGTTTTTGTGAGGATTAACTCCTGTAAACCCTTGTAAGATTATTTGGCAACTAAAGATTAGCTACTGTTCTTCTGGTAATAATAGCGTAACTGTTAGTAATTCTTATGAAAGAATCTATATTGGTAATGAACTTAGAAAGCCTCCAATCACTACCCACCTCCTATTGAACTTCAAATAATTGATTCTGAATAAAGTATAGTAGAATATAAAGAACATGGGGGCACCTGACTGGCTTAGTCAGAAGAGCACACAACTCTTGACCTTGGGGTTGTGAGTTCAAGCTCCACATTGGGTGTAGAGATTACTAAATATATAAATAAACTTAAAAAAATAAAGAACATGTGAGACAACTTCATTCCTAAGTTGCAACAGGAAATTAATGCTGGAATACTTTGGAATTAATGGCTGTAAATATATATTGAGAATATAGCTCATTGCTGAAGAAGTAGAAAAGGGTATTATGCAGTTTGCAGTCAAGTCCAAATAACACGTATTCTGTAATCTACACTATCTTCTTAGAATTCAAAATTTATTAGAAATTATCAAAAGGATAACAGGGAGAAAACTGCCCATTAAACTTCCCCATCTTGTCATTATGAAAACTTCCAAACACAGAAAAGTTGAAAAGGATAATGAACAGGCATTTACCATCCAAACCCCACCCAGTTTAAAAGCTAACAGTTTAGGGGCACCTGGGTGGCTCAGTGGTTAAGCGTCTGCCTTCGGCTCAGGTCATGATCCCGGGTCCTGGGATAGAGCCCCCCATTGGGCTCCCTGCTCAGCGGGAAGCCTGCTTCTCCCTCTCCCACTCCCCTGCTTGTGTTCCTACTCTCACTATCTCTCTCTGTCAAATTAAAAAAAAAAAAAAGCTAACAGTTTGTCATATTTGCTTTATCTTCCTATAATTTTCTACATAACCATAATATAATCACACCTTCTAAAATATGTCAAGTGATGCATATTCCAAATTTTCCCAGTTGTCCCAAGATTGACTTTAATAGCTATTTATTTTTCTTTTTATCTAGAATCAACTCTAGGTTCATAAATTACATTTAGTTGATATGTCTCTTTTAGTCTAGTTTTGTTCTTTACCTTTATTCCTTTTTTCCATGATGCTGGCTTTTTCTTCTTAGAGGCCATGCAGTTGTCTTGTAGGGTGTTCCATATTTTGGATTGTTGTGCTTGTTTCCTAATGTTCTCATTTAACTTACTCTGCCATCTACATTGGAAATTAAGTGTAGAGAAAAGATTGAGTTTGGGTTAAACAATTTTGCAAGAATATTTTATCATAAATGATGTTAAATATTTTGTATCGTCATATATTAAGAGGCACATATTGATACCATGAAACTAAATTTGATTGTATGGTTAAGGTGATGACTGTTAAATTTCTCATTTTAAAGGTCCTTTTTAATCCTTACAATTAGAAAGTAATCTGTGAGGTGATTCTAACCCCCTCTTGGAAATTTATATTTTATTTGTTTGATTCAAAGGGAAGACCAGAGTTGAAATAGGATACCATTCAGATATGAGTGATAATGAGTTGCTATATATCAAAACCTGTAGGAGGTGATCAAAATCATTTTTGGAAAGTAATCTTGTGGGAAATTAGTACTCTTTAATAAATGCAGGAAATGAAAATTTAGGGCCAGAATTTTGATTTGCTTAACAGTCACCATCCAACAAATGATTATTGCCCCACATGATTACACTTATAATCCTAGTTCTAATACAGTGTCTGTCACATAGTGGAGAGTTGATAAGCTGTCAAAGCAATCCAAACCTAAGAAACTAGGAAAAGGGGGCACCTTGGTGGCTCAGTTGGTTAAGCGTCTGCCTTTGGCTCAGGTCATGATCCTGGGGTCCTGGGATGGAGCCCCGCATTGGGCTCCCTGCTCATCAGGAAGCCTGCTTCTCCCTTCTCCTCCCCACTCGTGTTCTCTCTCACTATCTCCATCTCTCTTTCTCTCTCTCAAATAAATAAATAAAATCTTAAAAAAAAAAGAAACTAGGAAAAGAACAGATTAACGTAAATCCAGCAGAAGGAAACCATTCATACAGTTAGAAGTTAATGGAGGAAGAGTAAAACATCTATTTTCTGTGGAAAAAACATCGATCTAAACTAGACTTAGAAATTTGATCAATGTAAAGATGAGAAATACAATGGCTTTAATAAGGTGGCATACATATATTTATGGAGAGTTTTAAAATAGCATGGTAATACTATGTATATAAAATATTTTTTTTCAAATTGACTCAAAGTAGAAATTGGCCTGGTCTAATAAATGTGGTGGGAAAATGAAAATTTGGTTCAAAATCTCTCTTTTAAAAAAATACATAAATAAGTCACCAGGTAAAAACTGCAGAGATAATCTGTAAAAGAATTTTACAAGCTAATTCTATAAGGCTAACACTCTGAAACAATACTGGATGAGGATTGTTTCTAAAAAAAAATAGATTTATGAATATGAATACAAATACCCTAAGGAAAACATTAGCAATGAAACCAAGAATTGAGGAAATCATGATTTGAGAGCTAGAACTTTGCTTATCAGTCACCATTTTAAAATTTATATAATTTATATGATCGCACTCTATTTACAGCTTCTTAAGCAAGATGTATTCAAACTCAAGAAGTTAAAAAAACAAACAGAAGGGGCACCTAGGTGGCTCGGTCGGTTGAGTGTCTGACTCTTGGTTTTTGGCTTGAGTCATGATCTTGGGGTTGTGGGATTGAGCCCCAGGAAGGGCTCCACGCTTGGTGGGGAGTCTGCTTGGGACTCTCTCCTACTTCTCCCTCTGTCACCCCCCGCCCACTCACATGTGCACTTTCTCTCTAAAATAAATAAATCTTAAAAAAGCCAATACCAGTTAAGATAGAATTAGTATATTCTTCCCTGTGTCTCCCACTGAATGCAGGTAAAATCCTAGAGAGAATGGATGGGCAGCTATTAGAGAAACCTGAAAGTAAATTTTAGTAGACTGGAGAAGGAAACCAGAATTTGGATGTTTGACTAATTTGGTGGTTAAGTGTTCTTGCCTGGACTAAAACACAACCTGAATCCCAGAACTGTGCACCAAGCTCAAATAGAAAGAACCTCGAGAGAGGCTCTTTCTGGTCAAATGAGTGGGAGAAGAGGATTTTGTGGGGTAATGTCTAAGAAATTTATGTTGTTTTTGTTTTCTTTCGGGTCTCACCCCAGGCAAACAATAGTCCTGAAAGCCGCAGTACTGTAGTGGGCAGGTGGTAGTTGCAGCAGCTGGCAGCAAGTACTTAAACCCTGCGGAAGGAGAATTCTACCTTATGAGTGAAAGTCTGTTTTGAATAGAATAGAAGAAATCCTATTACTTTTTTCCTCTTTATTTTCTTACTGCTTGGCACTGGAGGAAGACCTAGCTGTGGGAAGGGCACAGCAGAATAGGAAAACTAAAGGAGTGCCTGGCTGGCTCAGTCTGTAGAGCATGTGACTCTTGATCTCTGGGTCATGAGTTGAAGTCCCAGGTGGGCTGTGGAGCCTAGTGTTAAAAAAAAAAAAAAAAAAAGGATAGGAAAACTAAAGCTCTTTAGACCTAACTAGATCAGGAAGGGGACCTCTGGGAACTAAAGAGTTCTGGGGAGACAGAGGCGAGGAGGCAACTCAAGTCAGGGGTCCCATAAGGTGTATGGACTTGAGGGAGCACTCTCAAGCTGTACATGTGTAGATCTGACACTAGGCAGCATACGAAAGGCCTTGAGAACTGAATCAGAAGGTAGATCATCATCTGGGTCCCAAAATGGATAGTGGGTGAAGCACACATAAAACATAACAACACTGCAAATGCTTTGAAAACTGAACTGACATTGGAGCCTCAAGGCACAGAAAGTAGTTTGGAACTTGCATACTGAATGAAATAAATTGCCTGCTAAAACCAACCAAAATTATCAACTTCTATAGGATTTAATCTAGGCCAAGAGAATAAAATTATTCAAAATGTCCAAGAAACAAAAATGTCTTCTACATACAAAGAATGAAGAAAATTTCAACTCACAATGGGGGAAAAAAGACCCAACACTGAAGTCACACATGTTCGAATTACCAAAGACTTTCAATGCTACGAGAACCATGTTTCAGGAAGTAAAGGTGAACACTCTTGAGAGAATGACTAAGCAGAGAAATAGAAGATAAAAGCTATAAAAAAAGAACCAAAAGTAAATTTTAGAACTGGAAAACTTGATGGGCTCAGTAACAAAATGGAGAAAACAAAGGAAAGATTGAAGTGAATTTGAACATATATCAATAAAAATTATCCAACATAAAATATATATTTTTAAAGATTTTATTTATTTCACAGAGAGAGACAGCGAGAGCAGGAACACAAGCAGGGGGAGTGGGAGAGGGAGAAGCAGGCTTCCTGCTGAGCAGGGAGCACGACGTGGGGCTTGATCCCAGGACCTGGGATCATGACCTGAGCTGAAGGCAGACTCTTAATGACTGAGCCACCCAGGCGCCCCCCAACATAAAAGATTTTTAAAGAAGATTTTATATATATTTTTTGAGAGAGAGAGAGGGAGAAAGAGAGGAGCACCGAGCAGTGAGCCCAACATGGGGCTCAATCCTAGGACTTGAGGATCATGACCTGAGCCAAAGGAAGATGCTTAACTGACTGGACCACCCAGGCACCCCTCCAAAAGAAAAGATTAAAAAAATTTAACAGAAACTTTAGGACCTAAGGGACAATACCAAAAAGTTTAACACTTGTGTCATTTGAATTGTAGAAGGAGAGAAGAAAGTGCAATGAAGAGAAAATATTTAAAGAAATAATGGCCAAAACCTACCAAATTTGGCAAAAGATACAAACTTACAGATTCAAGAAAGAATATATGGGCATGCCTTGGGATATTTCGGGTTTGGTTCCAGACTGCCACAATAAAGTATGTCACAATAAAGAGTGTCAAATGAATTTTTTGGTTTCCTGGTGCATATAAAAGTTATGTTTACACTACACTGTAGTATGTTAAATGTGCAATAGCATTATGTAAACAAATATACATACCTTAATGAACACCTTATCACTAAAAAATGCTAATCATCATCTGAGCTTTCAGTGAGTCATAATCACTGATGACGGATCACTATAACAAATATAATAATAATGAACATTTTGACATAAGACTTAACCAAAATATAACACAGAGACACAAAGTGAGCAAATATTGTTCGAAAATTATTTTGGCACCAATAGATTTGTTCAAGACTGACTTGCCACAAACTTCCAATTTTTATTTTTATTTATTTATTTTTAAAGATTTTACTAGAGAGAACAAGAGTGAGAGTACATGAGAGGGGGGGAAGGTCAGAGGGAGAAGCAGACTCCCTCCTGAGCAGGGAGCCTGCTACGGGACTCGATCCTGGGACTCCAGGATCATGACCTGAGCCGAAGGCAGTCGTCTAACCAACTGAGCCACCCAGGCGCCCCACAAACTTTCAGTTTTCAAAGAATACCTGATCTGCAGGGGTGCCTGGGTGGCTCAGTCGTTAAGCGTCTCCCTTTGAGTCAGTTCATGATCCCAGGGTCCTGGGATCAAGCCCCACATCAGGCTCCCTGCTCGGCAGGAAGCCTGTTTCTCCCTCTCCCACTCCACCTGCTTGTGTTCCCTCTCTCGCTTTGTCTCTCTCTGTCAAATGGATAAATAAAATCTTTAAAAGAAAAACAACAAAAAACCTGATCTGCAAAGCTCAATAAAATGAGGTATGCCTGTAATCCCACAAAAAAGGATAAACTAAAAAGAAACCTTTGCTGAGACAGACCATAATAAAACTGCTGAGAATCAAAGGAAAAAAAAACCTTGAAAACTTCTTATGGAATACTGATGCATTACATATAGGGGAACAATACCTTTAATAACAAAATTTCTCATCAGAAAGTATGAATGCCATGGGTAGGTGGAACTTTTTTTTTTTTTTTTTAAGATTTTATTTATTTGACAGAGAGCGAAAGCAGGAACACAAGCAGGGGGAGTGGGAGAGGGAGAAGCTTCCTGCTGAGCAGGGAGCCCGATGCGGGGTTCGATCCTAGGACCCCAAGATCATGACCTGAGCTGAAGGCAGATGCTTAACGACTGAGCCACCCAGGTGCCCCTGGAACAACATTTTAAAAATACTTTAAGGAAACCACTGTCAGTCTCATTCTATTCAATGAAAATATTCAGGGTCATGAGATCAAACCTTGTGCCCTTGGGCTCCACCCTGGCTGTGGAGCCTGTTAAAATTCTCTCCCTCTCCTTCTGCCCCTCCCATGCCCGCCCCCCTGCCTCTTTCTCTCAAATAAAATCTTTAAAAAAAATAAAAGTTTCCACACAGAAAAATAAAATGAAAAGTTGACCTATAGATTTAAGAAAATATTTGTAAACCATCTACCTGGATAAGGGATTAATATCTAAAATATAAGGAACTCATACAACTCAATAGCAAAAAACCTCAAACAGCAAAAATCTCAATAGTAAAAAATAGGCAAAGAAGACATACAATACCTTTGAATAAATACGTTTCCAAAGAAGACATACAAATAGCCGACATGTACATGAAAAGGTACTCAACATCACTATCAGGAAAATGCAAATTAAAATCAGTATTAGATATCACCACATACCTGTTAGAATAGTATTATCAAAAAGGCAAGACTTAACAAGTGTCGGTGATGATATGGAGAAAACGAGTCCTTTGTACATCATTGGTGAGAATGTAAATTGGTACAGCCACTATGGAAAACAGTATGGAAATTCATCAAAAAGTAAAAATAGTATTATATGATCCAGCAATTCCATTTCTGGGTATATATCCAAAGGAAATAGAATCAGGATCTCAAAGACATATCTGCACTGCCATGTTCATTGCAGCATTAGTCACAATAGCCAAGATATGGAAACAATCTAAGTAGCCATCTATAGATGCTGTGTGTGTGTGTGTGTATATATATATATGTATATATATATATATATACACACACTCATAAATACAGTGGAATAGTTTTCAGCCATGAGAAAGGAATTCTTGCCATTTGTGACAACATGGATGGACCCTGAGTGCATTATACAAGTGAAGTAAGTCAGAGGAAGACAAATACTGTACAATCTCACTTTTATGTGGAATCTAAAAAAGGCAAACTCAGAAACAGAGTGAGAATGGTGGTTGCCAGAGGCTTGGGGATGGGAAAAGTGGGGAGATATTGGTCAAAGGGTACAAACTTCTAGATATAAGATGAGTAAGTTCTGGGAATCTAATATACAACATGGTGACTATAGTTAATACTGAATTATGTAACTGATAGTTGGTAAGGAAGTAGATTAACTGTTTTCACCATACCCACAAAAAGGTAATTATATGGAATGATGGAGGTGTCAATTAACCCTTTGTGGTAATCATTTCACAATATATACATGTATCAAATAATCACATTGTACATCTTTACTTACCCAGTGTTATATGTCAGTTATACCTTGGTAAAGGTGGGGGGGATATATATGTGTCTATATAAAATAAATGCACAAAGCAAAAACTGATAAACTGAAAGTAGATAAATCTACAATTAATGTGGGAGATTTTAACATTTATCTCTTCCTATTGATAGATCAACAGACAAGAAATCAAGGTACAGAAGAACTCAATGCCATCTATAGATTGACAGCAGAGTATGTATTCTTTTCAGTTGCATGTGGAATATTCACCAAGATAAACTATATTCTGGGTCATAAACTAAATCTTCATAAATGTAAAAGAATTGAAATCAGGCCGGGCGCCTGGGTGGCTCAGTTGGTTAAGGGACTGCCTTCAGCTCAGGTCATGATCCTGGAGTCCCTGGATCGAGTCCCACATCGGGCTTCCTGCTCAGCAGGGAGTCTCCTTCTCCCTCTGACCCTCTTCCCTCTCATGCTTTCTATCTCTCATTCTCTCTCTCTCTCAAATAAATAAATAAAATCTTTAAAAAAAAAAAAAAAGAATTGAAATCAGGCCAAACATTTTCCTTACCAAAATGGAATTAAATTAGAAAAAAATAACAAAGATGTTTAGCAAGTCCACAAATACGTAAAAATTAAACAACTGACATGTAATCAATCCATGAGTCAAACAGGAAGTCTCAAACGAAAGTAGAGCATATTTTCAACTGAACAAAAGTAGAAATAGAGGGCGGCGCCTGGGTGGCTCAGTCGTTAAGCGTCTGCCTTCAGCTCGGGTCATGATCCCAGGGTCCAGGGATCGAGCCCCATATCGGGCTCCCTGCTCGGCAGGAAGCCTGCTTCTCAGCCTCCCTCTCCCACTCCCCCTGCTTGTGTTCCCTCTCTTGCTGTGTCTCTCTCTGTCAAATAAATAAAATCTTAAAAAAAGGCATTGTTTAAAAAAAAAAGTGGAAATACAGGATATTAATTTATAGGATACAGCCACAGCAGTACCAAGAGAGGAATTTTTTTTTAAGATTTTATTTGTCAGAGAGAGTGAGTGAGCATAAGCAGGGGGAATGGCAGGCAGAGGGATAAGCCGGCTCCTCGCTGAGCAAGGAGCCTGACATAGGACTTGATCCCACCCAGGGTCCTGGGATCATAACCTGAGCCAAAGGCAGATGCTTAACAGACTGGGCCACCCAGGCATCCCCCAAGAGGGAAATTTTTAGCAAGTAACTGGGTTGGTGTCAGAGTAAGTGTAATATAGAGTCAAGATCTTCACCACCACCCAGGCTAACTAGGCCATTCTTTTCTATGGTAAATATGGAGGGCAAATGAAGAGCAATAAAGAGGCACTCCTACCTCTCTCAACCAGGAAGGTATAAAAAGGAGGCTGGTAGGGTGCCAGAACTCCCATTCACACATAATAGTAAGGAGGACTCCTCCTTCCCCCGTCAATGGAGACTGAGTGAGAAACCTGTGTTTCTGTCTCCCACCTGCCATAACAAGATGGCACACCCCCTTCCCATGTGAGTGGAGCAGAGAATGCCAGCTTAAACAAGGTTTAAATAAGATTTAGAATCTTAACACAAAATGTCCACATTTCAATTGAAAATCCATCATTATAATAAGAACCAGGAAAATCTCAAATTCAGTGAAAAAAGATATTCAAAAGAGTATCAAGATGACAAAGATGTTAGAATTATCTCATAAATACATAAAACTTCATAAAAATGCCTGAAACAAATATACTTGAAACAAAAGAAAAAACAAAGTCTTAGCAAAGAAATGTGAAGTCCAATGAAGAAAATAGAAGATATAAAAAAGAATCAAAGGAAAATTAAAGATTTTATTTATTTATTTGAGAGAGAGAGAATGAGAGATAGCATGAGAGGGAAGGGGTCAGAGGGAGAAGGAGACTCCCTGCTGAGCAGGGAGCCCGATGTGGGACTCGATCCCGGGACTCCAGGATCATGACCTGAGCTGAAGGCAGTCGCTTGACCAACTGAGCCACCCAGGCGCCCCAAGAATCAAAGGAAAATTAACTGAAAAGTATGATAATGGAAATAATAGATGTGCTAACAGCATAAATGGAGGGGACAGAGGAAGGAATCAGAACAGAAATTACCCAATCTGAACAACAGAAAATAGACTGAAAAAAGAGTGAAAAACAATTCAGGAACCTGTGAGATTATAATACAAGATCTAACATTCCTAACATTGATGTCCTGGAAGGAAAAAATACAACAGGATTGAAAAAGTACTCAAAGAAATGATGACTGAAAATTCCCCCAATTTGGCAAAAGACCATAAACGGATTCAAGACACTGAGTAACAAGCTTTCCCCCACCTCTGCCCCCAATCACTATCATGTCATATCATAGTCAAACTTCTGAAAACTAAGGACAAAATAAAAATCTTGAAAGTAAGAGAAACACCACCTTAAATTTGGAGGGGGAAATTCAAACAAAAGCGGACTTCTCATAAGAAACCACAGAGGCCAGAAGAGGTTGTACATTTTAAAGTGCTGAAAGAAAGAATTCCAAATTCCAAATCCTATATCCAGCAAAAAACCCCAAAAAACCCAAACAGAAACATATATATATATAAATCATTCAAGAATAAAGGGAACCAACATCAGTCATTAGGAAAATGCAAATCAAAACCACAATGAGATACCACTTTATAACCACTGAGATGACTATAATCAAAAAAAAAAATAATAATCAATGGCAAGGATGTGGAGAAACCCTTGTGGTGAAGCTGCTGTAGAAAACATGGCAATGCCTCTAAAAAATTAAACATAATTATCATACAGCACAACAATGACAAATGAATTTAAAATAGGGACTAGAACAGATACTTGTATGCGAATGTTCATGGCAGCAGTATTCACAATAGCTAAAATTAAGTAGAAGCAACCCAAATGTCCGTTATTGGATGAATGGAAAAATAAAATGTGGTATATACATACAATGGATGTGTTATTTGGCCTTTAGTAGGAATTAAGTTCTGACACATGCAACATGGATGAAGCTTGAAGATAGCCAGACACAAATGGACATATGATTCCATGATATGAGGTACCTGGAATAGTCAAGTTCATAGAGACAGAAAGTAGAATAGTAGTTACCACTGGCTGGGAGGAAGTGGTAATAAGGAATTAATGTTTGATGGATACCAAGTTTCAGTTAGGAATGATGAAATATTGGAAATGGGTAGTGGTGATGGTTGCAAAACAGTGTGAATGTACGTAATGCCATTGAATTGTACACTTAAAATTTGTTTAAGTGGTAAATTTTACATTAAGCATATTTTGCCACAATTAAAACATTTTTAAAAATATGCTGTTGGGGCGCCTGGGTGGCTCAGACGGTTAAGCGTCTGCCTTTAGCTCAGGTCATGATCCCAGGGTTCTGGGATAGAGCCCCGCATCTGGCTCCCTGCTCTGCGGGGAGTCTGCTTCTCCCTCTTCCTCTCCCACTCTCCCTGCTTGTGCTCCCTCTCTCACTGTGTCTCTCTCTGTCAAATAAATAAAATCTTTAAAACAAAAAAATATGCTGTCGCCAAGAAACGCACTTCAGATATAAAGATATAGGCAAGTTGAAAGTAATAGAATAGAAAAGGATATATCATGCAAACATTAATCAAAAAAAAAAAAAAAAACAAACCCAGGAGTGGCGGTCTTAAAAACACACTTCTAGGGCTCCTGGGTGGCTCAGTCATTGAGCATCTGCCTTCAGCTCAGGTCGTGATCCCAAGTTCCTGGGATTGGTCCCTCATTGGGCTCCCTGCTCAGCGGGAAGCCTGCTTCTCCCTCTCCCACTCTCCCTGCTTGTGTTCCCTCTCTCGCTGTGTCTCTCTCTGTCTCTGTCAAATAAATAAAAATCTTTAAAAAAAAAACCAACCAACCAAACAAACAAACAAAAACACACTTCTAAATAATCCATGTGTCAAAGAGGAAGTCTCAAAAACATGTTGAGCTGATTATGGTTTGGGAACCTAATTTTGGAAATAAATACTACATATATAAATTGGTATATGGTAAAAACCAAAATGTATTTTAGTGAATGATAACCAAAGACACTTATCTGAATTTTAAAAATGAGATGTTAGTGAAAATGGCATTTTCATCAGAAAGAATATTGATAAATAAGTGAACCATATGCAATTTTAAAATACTGCTTTGGTTATTTGATTTTTCTAAGTAAATAAAAATTATTCATAGAAAAAAGACATTGAAATGAATAAAAATTTAAAAAACGGCTGCCTGGGTGGCTCAGTTGGTTAAGGGTCTGCCTTCAGCTCAGGTCGTGATCCCAGGGTCCTGGGATTGAGCCCCGCATTGGGCTCCCTGCTCAGCAGAGAGCCTGCTTCTCCTTCTCCCTCTGCCTGCTGCTCTGCCTGCTTGTGCTATCTGTCAAATAAAAAAAAAAAAAAAAAAGAAAAGAAAATTTAAAAAACGTATCAAAATTTGTAGGAGGCAGATAAAGCAGGGATGAAAGGGAAATTTATAGCACTAAGTGCATATATTAGAAGAGGAAAATTCTCAAATTATTAATCCAACTTCCCAAAACAAGACCTAGAAAAGAAAATAATGGAAAACGAACAGAAGAACAAATCAAAGACAGAAATCAGTGAAACTTAAAACATAAAAAACAATAGGAAAAATCACTGAGATTAAGAGCTGGTTCTTTGGGAAGATCAATAAAATTGACAAACTTCTAGAAAGACCACCACCACCACCACCAAAAACTCAAAAGACACAGATTACCAATACCCATATGAAATAGCGGATATCACTACTTTGCAGACATCAAAAGGATAAGGGAATACTACAAACAATTCTACACATAAATTTGACAACTTAGATGAAATGAACAACTTACTTGAATCACAAAACTACCACAACACACCCAATATGAAATAATGTGAATGGCCAAAATACTATTAAGGAAATTTAGTCTATAATCTGTAATATATTCTCCCCAAAACTTCCAGAGTCAGAGAATTTCATTCGAGAATTTTGCCAAATATTTAAAGAACACAATCTCTTCCAGAAAATAGAATACTAGTATTACCTTGATGCTGAATACAGAGACAGTATAAAAGAAAAAAATACACACTCTACTATACATTATGAATATAGACACAGTAAATCCTTAAAAAACATTAACAAGGAGAATTCAATATTATATAAAAAGAATTTTACATGACCAAGTGGGGTTTACTCCAGGGATTCAATGCTGGTTCAATATTTGAAAATCAATCAAGGTAATCTACCATTTCAACAAACTAAAGAAGGAAAAAAAAATCAACACAATCAAATCAACTGATATAGAACAAACATTTGACCAAATTCAACTGATTCATGATAAAAACTCAGAAAAACAGGAATAGAGGGAAACTTCTTCAAATTAATAAAGTATCTACAAAAAAAATTACAGCTAATATTATACTTAAGAGTGTAATAGTAAATCCTTTACCTTGAAGATCAAGAAGCAAGAATTTATCCTCTCACTATTCTTGACATAATTCTTAAGTTTTGTGTATGCAGTAGGGAAAGAAAGGCAATAAAAGGCCTATAGATAGGAAATAAAACTGTCCTATTTACAGATAACATGATTATGTAGAAAAATTCAATTAAGTCATTAAATTTCTAGAACCAACAACTGAGTTCAGAAAAGTCACAAAGTAGAAGACAAACATACAAAAATCATTTGTATTTCTATATATTAGCAATGGACATGTGGACACTGAAATTAAAAAATATATACTACTTATAATCACTCAAAAATACATAGTAGTGTAAAACAAAACATATGTAGGACTCTTATGTTGAAAACTATACAACAATGATGAAAGAAATAAAATATATAGACACAGTGTGTTCATGGATTGGAACGCCAAGCACAGTAAAGATGTCAATTTACTCCAAATTGATATAGAGGTTTAAATGCAATTCCTGTCCAAATCCAGCAAGAATTTTTGTAAATGTACTATTGCTGCTGTAACAAATGGCTTAAAACACAAATTTATTATTTTACAGTTTTATGTTAGAAGTGCAACATGGGTCTCATTGGGCTAAAAGCAAGTTGTGGGCAAGCTGCATTCTTTTATGGCCTTTTGGAGGCTCAGGTGGCACCTTCTTCTATCTTCTCCTCTATTCTCCTCCTCCTCTTTCTTCTTAATCTTCTTGTCATTTCCAGCTTCTAGAGGCTGCCTGCCTGCATTCTTTGGCACATGGCCCTCTTGGTCTCCATCTTCTAAGCAGGCAACAACAGATAGAGTCCTTCTCAAAAGGCATCATTCTGACTTCCTCTTCTGTCTCTTCCATATTTAAAAAGACCTTTGTGATTACATCATACCCGTGTGAATAATCCAGAATAATTTATTTAAAGACAGGTGGTTAGCAACCTTGATTCTATCTGCAATCCCTTGCTATGTAACCTGGAAATTCACAAGTTCCAGGGATTAAGATGGGGATATATTTGTGAGGCCATTACTTTTTCTATCTTGGTAAATATAAACCAGATTATTATTTTTTTTAAAGATCAGATTATTCTAAAATTTATATGGAAGGACACATGAGCTGGAATGTGTAAAGTCATTTTGATAAAGAATAACAAAGTAGGAGGAATCACTCAACCCAATATCAAGATTTATAGTTTAGATACAATAATAAAGGCAGTGTGGTATTAGTAGAAACTGGCCCTTGGATCAATGGAACAAAACAAAGAACCAGAACTGGATTCACATAAACATGCCCAACTGATTTCTGAGGTATGAAACAAATTCAGTGGAGGAAGGACAGCTTTTTCAATAAATGGTGCTGGAGCAATTGGACACTACAGGCAAACAAAAACAAACAAAAAATCCTTTACCTAAGTCTTATACATTATAACTCAATAATATCTCACATATATGATACAATCATATAACACTAACTCAAAATGGATTGTAGACTTAAAAATGTGTAACATAAAACTATAAAACTTGCAGGAAAAAAACAAAGAAAAAATTGGGGGGATTTAGAGCTAGGTAAAGAGATCTTAGAGTTGATACCAAAAGCATGATTCATAAAAGAGAAATTTGATAAATTAGATCTCATCAAAGTTAAAATCTTCTGCTCTGCAAAAGACTTTGCTAAGAGGATGAAAAGACAACCTACCCACTAGAGGAAAATCCTTGCAAATCACATATCTTGCTAAGTACTAATATCTAATATATATAAAGAACTCTCAATATCCAACAGCATAAACCCCCACATAATCCCCCCAAAAAAGAAAAAAAAAACAGACAAAAGATATAAACATAAACTATATAGATGGTCAATAAACACACAAAAAGTCACTGGTCCCAAGAAAGTTCAAAACCCAGTGGAGTAAATACCATTAGTTTTCAAGGCCTGACAGTAATCCCCTGTGCCCTGAGACTCTACCTTCCAGGTTGGGTCTCTGCCCTCAAGGTCCATGGCTCATGGTCATTTGTCCTCTTTTCTTGAAGGGTAACGCATGTTTATAGTTGAGTATCTTGATCAGCCCATTTCCTGCCTGTAGAATTTTGGAAACCTGACAGCCTTGTTATTTCATCCTGTCTCTGTTCTTGTCAGTCCAAGCTAGCAGTGTTTCTGCTGATACAAAATTTGCAAAGACCTTACGGGTTGTGGGTCTTCTCTGTTTGTCACAGGGATCCACACAATTAGACAGGAGGCAGGACAAACTGCCTACACTCAAAAAAAAAAAAAAAAGCCATCACTGTTGGACAACCATCTCTTCATTTCTACTGAGATGGTTGATTGCATCCATGAATCACATACCTAATCTCTTCAGCTAAAGTTGTCCTGGTACACCCTCTCTCCAGAGCAAGCTTTCTCCAGTGAATCTCCTAATTTCAGCATCCTTTGCAGTTTGGATAGGCTAATTCCCCCAAATAATCAGACTTTGGTTCCTTTTTGCATAATAGTTACTTCCTCAATTTCTCTTTTCTTTCACATTTTAACTATAAGCAGCAAGAATACACCAGGTCCCACCTTCAACATTTTCCTTGGAAATTTCCTCAGCCAAGTATTCAAATTAATCACAAGTTTGCTTTTCACACAACTATAAAACACAATTCAGCCAAGTTTTCTACTATGTAATACAAATCATCTTTCCACCAGTTTCCAGCAACAGTTTTCTCATTTTCTTTTGAACCCTCACCAGAAACACTATTAAATGTTAATATTTGCAGTAACATTCTCCTCATGAGGCTATATGTATCCTCTAAGAAAATAGCTTTCTCAATCTTGCTCTTTTCCTCCTGAGCCTACACCTTACCATCTCTAAGCCTAACAGTCTGTTTAAGGCAATCTAGGCTTTCCTGTCACGTGGCTTAAAATTCTTCCAGCCTCTACCCATTGCCGAAATGCACTTCCACATTTTTAGGTGTTTGTTTTAGCAGAAACCCCATTTCCTGGTACCAAAATCTGTATTAATGTCCTGGCGCTCCCATAAAAATCATCACAGATTTGGTGGTTAAAACAAGAAAATTGCAGTATATTTATAAAGTAGCATACTTATAAAATTAAATTGAATGGACTTGACTTTAAATGGAAAAGTTAAAAATTATAAATTTAAAAACAGAACAATCATACAGAAAACTTCGCTTCTGCCACTTCTTTGAATTTTTGCAGGGACACTTAAAGTAGGTAACATTTTATGGCCAAACATTTGCATGTCTTTTTTGCCCCTTCCCTCTTTAGCCAACTGAGATATATTACATCCCAGAGATTTGCATGAGGAGGGCTTACTATAGGATTGGGAGTAAGGGAAATATAAAATGTGAAATATAGGTTTAGGATATTTGCTGTTTGTCCTATGGTACCAAAGGAGTCTGGGACTGGCCTGTTTTTAGTTTTCATTACAATGAATACAGTAGCAATGTATCTCTTCTAATAACACCATTCCATCCCCTCCTATAAGTGATATATATTTTGGTGGATATAGTAACTATGATAGGAGAGTAGAAATTGGGGGAGATCTTGGGAAATAGTTAAGAGCATAAATATGTAGAAATTCCCAATGATTACTATACAAATACTTTTGACTTATTTATATAACCTCCTATAATGGAAATTCTGAGGTAAGAAAACAGCCTAGTCATCTGTGAGTTCATAATTGTATTTTTAAGTTTAGCCATTTAAAACACTGTCCGTTAGTACACCAGATTTTCTAGTACCTCATACACAAGACCTATAAAACATGAATATTATGTACTATGTATAGCAATAAAATAAGTATATGCATACAGTGCTCTACTGAAAACAAAACATGGCTATTTCAGGACATAATTAGTAAACCAGGAGGCAGGATAGCACATGTAGGAATGCTAGTTAATTTATTTTTATGACGGCCACAGAAATGCATAGGAGAGAAGAAACAAATGAGAGTAGAATATCCAAGAAAAAGTGACTCACACATTCCCAACATCTTTGGTTGGTTGAGGCTAGAACAGATTCAGTTATACCACTACCTCCCCGCTCACTACATACCCAGGAAAAAGGATAGGCTTACATCCTCAGTTGTGAGTATAATTCTTTTGTTAATTGCCAATTGTTAGCATATAATATTTATTCATATACAAATATAGATTTATTCAAATGAAACAATTACTAGATTCTCATAGTTATGAATACAGACCCTATGACTTACCTATTTATTTTATTCTAGTATGTTCAAAGTGCCCACACTCAAAAAACAAAACAAACCCCAAACCTCAAAAAACCCCAAATCCCTGTAAGCATAAATAATTATTTGTTAAGGCTAAATTCCACAATGTTCTGTCTGGCCAGACAAAGCATTATATTTTCTATGACCCTCTCAAGTCTGAATTTTTATCATGTCAGATTTTCCTTATCACCTACTTTTTTTTTTTCTCTCAAGTTATCTGCAAGCCCTGGACAAGCATGTTTCCATTTATTATCCACTGGCAATTGCTGTCCCTTTCTGTAAGACAGAAGGCCTCAACTGAGGGGCAGGGGAAGCTTATTTAAATTTCCACTGCATTTTATTACACAGAGTAACATTGTATACAGTAAATATATATTATAAATAATCAGGGACTTTCAGTAACACTGTTCCAGGTGCTGCTGAATTTACTATTTTCATAGAAAAGATGCTATAGACGTTATTGTTTTAGCAGATTTCCAATTCTCAAACATCACAATCTCTCCAGTGATTTTTCTCTCTCTTTTTAAAAAGATTTTATTTTTTATTTGAGAGAGAGAGATAGCGACAGAGACCACAAGCAGGGAGGAGAGGGAGAAGCAGGCACCCCACTGAGCAGGGAGCCCGATGTGGAATCGATCTCAGGACCCTGGGATTATTACCTGAGCCCAAGGCAGACACTTAACCAACTGAGCCACCCAGGCGCCCCTCTAGTGATTTTTCATTTGAGAAGTTCAGAGACCCACACTTCCTGAGAAAAATCAAGGTATAAAGGCTTACTTATATATCTATTTCATAATTCTGTCTACAGTGACTTATTCTCCCAAATTTTACTCATCTATGTCACTTCTTGGCCTCCCTTTCTCTAGTATGAATTCTTTGATGTTGAATAAGGTGTAAGTTATGGCTAAAAGTATCCCTATAATCATGACAATGGTAGGACTCCCTCCAATATGAATTCTCTGGTTTTGTGTAAGGTTTAAGCCACAGCTAAAGAATCTTTTTAAAATTTATTACATTAATATATTCATGACTAACAGTCTTCTTACAATTATAACATTATATGAATTTTTTTTAGAATTCTCCAGTTGGATGACTGCTAAAAGACCTTTCTCCACATTGCTTACAATCAGAGCTGTTACTCTCCAAAGTGAAACAACTCATAGTCAGAAAGGTCTGAGATGTCTGGCAGTTATCTACCATAGCTGAAGAAACTTGCATATACCCATGGACTGAATAATTCATCTTAATATAAGATTAACAGAAATACACACACACATGAATATTTATAGCATTTATAGCAGTATTTTTATTACAACACAAAATTATAAAAAATACCAATATCCATCAAGAGGATAAATAGTGGTATATTTTAAAATGAAGAGTAAAGAGAATGAAAATGAACACATTACTGCCACATGCAATAATGTATGAATCTTAAAAATGTAGAGTGAAACAAGACACAAAAAAATTCATGACACATGATAAAACAAAGTTTAAAGACATGCAAAGACTACTTCATGACATTATAAGCCAGGTACTTGGTAATCTTTGGGGAAGTAACAACTTTTTTATTCCAGAGCATAAGGAGAAATATATTTCATATTTTCTTTCTTTTATAAAAATTGATTTTATGACCATTTTGTAATTGCCTCTGCATGTAAGTACTTTTTAAAAAAATAAACTGAGTCAACAGAACTTGAAAACTTAAAGATTAGCTTCATTTCTGATAGAGTTCAATAACAATGATCATACCCATTATATATGCTAGTAAACAGTAGTTATGTAGTTGGTACTTTAACTATTATTACATTTGTGATTAAAATTACCTTATTAAAATGTTTTAGCATGCTTTTTTTTTTAAACTAAAGTTTTACAATAACTTGGATAGGCTTTACAAAGAAGTCACATCATTTATTGCATTTCTATGTCTTCTCCCTTGTGAGTTCTCTGATGGACAATGAGGTTTCTCTTGTAACTGAAGGACTTACCACACTCATTACAAATATAGGGTTTCTCCCCTGTGTGAGTTCTCTGATGTACGATGAGATTTGTCTTCTGGCGGAAGCACTTCCCACATTCATTACATTTATATGGTTTCTCTCCTGTATGAGTTCTTTGATGATGAATGAGATATGATTTCCTGCTAAAGGCTTTCCCACACTGAGGGCATTCATAGGATTTCTGTCCTGTATGTATTTTCTGATGTACAGTGAGAGTTGCTTTCTGGCGAAAGGACTTCCCACATTCATTACAGATATAGGGTTTCTCCCCTGTATGAATTCTCTGATGTAGATTCAGATTTGTCTTCTGACTGAAGGATTTCCCACATTCATTACATTCATATGGTTTCTCTCCTGTGTGAGTTCTGTGATGATCAATGAGGTATGACTTCATCCTAAAGGCCTTCCCACAGTGAGGACATTCATAGGATTTTTCCCCTGTATGTGTTCTCTGATGTGCCACAAGGGTTGTCTTCTGGCGGAAGGACTTCCCACATTCATTACAAATATAGGGTTTCTCCTCATTATGAGTCTTCTCGTGAAGAGCGAGGGTTGTCTTCTGGGAGAAAGATTTTCCACATTCATTACAAATATAGGGCTTTTCCCCCGTATGAGTTCTCTGATGTACAGTAAGGTTTGCCTTCTGATGAAAGGACTTCCCACATTCTTTACAAATATAGGGTTTCTCTCCTGTATGAATTCTCTGATGTAAAGAGAGTGTTGTCTTCTGGCGGAAGGACTTCCCACAGTCATTACACTCATACGGTTTCTCTCCTGTATGAGTTCTCTGATGACGAATGAGGTGTGACTTCAATCTGAAGGCATTCCTACACTGTGGACATTCGTATGATTTCTCCCCTGTATGTGTTCTCTGATGATCAGTGAGGGCTGTCTTTAGGCGGAAGGACTTTCCACATTCATTACAAACAAAGGGTTTCTCTCCTGTGTGAGTTCTCTGATGATCAATGAGATAGGACTTCCTTCTAAATGAATTTCCACATTGATGACACTGATAGGGTTTTTCCTCTGTGTGAATTCCCTGATGCAGAATCAATACTGACTTCCTGCAGAAGGACTTCCCACATTCAGTGCATGTATGTTTTTTTTCAATATTGGTTGTTCTTCTCCTTTTATTATACTCAGATGGATTTTCTCTTCTGTAAGCTCTATTATGTGTAATTAAGCCTCCCTTTTTAAGGAAGGCTTTCTCACAGTCATTATATCCAAATGACTGTGCTGGAGTTTCCACCTTATGATATTGCATAAGTACTTCATTATGACTGACAGCCTTGCCACGTTGATTATGGGATTTGACTCCAGGTTGAGCTGTCTCCGCTTTAGTATTGAGGAGTGATTTCCCATATCCATTATACTCACTAAGTCTTCTTCTTGCAGGACTTAGATTACTGATGATTAATTCTGAAACATTTTTAAAAATCTTTCCATGAGTGTCATATTCAGGAGGTAGAGTTTTTGAATTAACAGGGTTTTTGCTTAAAGTAAATGTCTTTTCATATGCATTACTGTTTTCCTTAATCAGTTTTTTGTGGTTGATGAATACAACTGATCTAGAAAACTTATCTTGGTGTTCCTTGAATTTCACTAAAAAGTCTTCCTCTTTCCAATTTTCTTCTACAAAAGAATATAATTAATAACAATTTGTGAATCTTCACATATTTGCTATGGAAAGAAGTTGTACTAGTATCTAGCATATGAGATCAAGAAAGACCCAGGACAAATTACTCCGTGCCTGGGAAAAGACACAAAACCTAAATAAAAACTATGCCTCAGTGTGGAGAAAATAAAAAATTAAGCAATGTACATTAGCCAGTTTTGCACTTTGTACCAGAACTTCATACAGAAAGTGAAACAAATACACCAAGCAGTGAGGAGAAGACAAAGAATGGTGAGAGACCGATGCTTGGATAGGTGGATTCAGAAGCAATGAAGTGAGTCTTTCAAAGACAATAAACTTTAAGTAGGATGGACAAGAAAAATTAGTAGAAAAGCTTCTTCAAGAAAAATACTAGAGGAAGGATTACTTTTGGAGAACACAGATCAGAGCCTGTATTTTTATACATTCATCCCTAGATTGTGAGGCAAAACACTTCCAGTTGTTCCACCAACCCTTTCCATGTAGCTATCAATGGCTAATTAATCTTTCCAAGTATCAATTTCCGAGTGTTTAGAGAGACACTTTTTCTAAAAAGATACATTTTAGAGAGAAAGAGTACACATGCAAGTCAGGGGACAGGGAGAGAATCCTCAAGCAGACTCTCCAGTGAGTGCAGAGCCTGATGCGGGGCTTGATCTCAGGACCTTGAGATCATGACCGGAGCCAAAATCAAAAAGTTGGACTGTCAACCAACTGAGCCACCCAGGCGCCCCTAGAAAGACAATCTTTTTTTTTTTTTTTAGGATTTTATTTATTTATTTGACAGAGAAAGAGACAGCGAGAGAGGGAACACAAGCAGGGGGAGTGGGAGAGGGAGAAGCAGGCTCCTCGCCGAGCAGGGAGCCCTAAGTTTGGCTCAATCCCAGGACCCTGGGATCATGACCTGAGCCAAAGGCAGACGCTTAACGACTGAGCCACCCAGGCACCCCAAAAGACAATCTTATAGCCTAGGCTCTAATCCCCCATATAGCTGGGAATCATTTTCTCTTGTGAGAAAAGAGCTAAGAAAATACTTCCAACAGGAATTATAAAACTGACTGGGGGTATTTTTACTGGCATATTCATATTGCTATTATCTATCCTTCTAAGATGGTTCAGTAACAAAATCTCATGACCATCAATTATAACTATTCCTCTCTGCAGACTCACTTTTTCAGGTTTAAAGACTGCTGCTGCAAGTCTTTCCCCAATATAATAACTTCTCTAAACTCAGTTTTCCATATGTTGGACAAGATTAGATTGTTCATTCTCATTCTAAATCATTAACTTTAACCTTCATTTCTCTTATAATTTTGTAGCTATATTTGACTTCTGTTACTCTGCAATCATCCACATCCAAAAGAACAATGTTAAACCTAGGTTTTTTTCCTTCAGTCCATTACCCTCAACACGAACATACAAGGAACCTCTGTAAACAAGACTTTAAATCACCTAGATTCACTTTTTATACTCAAACAAGCTTTCAGTGTTGTCCACATATCTGACAAATCTCACACAGAACAACAGTAAGGCCTCATATTTATTGCCTTATAAATATCTCACTTAATCACATGCTTTGCTCATGTTCTTTTAATCAGTTGGCTTGCCTTCCAGTCTTACTTCTGCTCATATTTAGATAATTTTCAAGAAAATGCTATCATTCAATGATATGAAAATTCCTTCACTTATTTCCCCCCACCACTTTAAGCACTATTTCTTTATAACTTGAAAATGGTTATCGTCTAGGAAAGTCTTTTTAACAAATCTTTTTACAAGCTTAATCAAGTTATAAATATTTCATGAAAAATGTAGATTTTGATAGTAATCCTTTTTCACAGAAAAGAATACTTTATTGGTTATCGCCTTTGAACTCTTCTGAGTGTACATTAACACTGTGTATCCTACCTAGATAGACAGTGCTTGGCAGAATTCAACCATTTCAATCAGAATCTATACAGCGATGGCCTGAGCAGGTACATCTGAAAGGAATTACCAGTATAAGCTTTCTGAATAGAGGAAAATATACATCCTCTGTATAGCTCCACAGTTAATGAAGCAACTACTGAATACTTAACATATTATATACTACAGCAAAAAAGATTCGAACAGAGGATCTTATCCTCTTAAGGAAAGAATCCTTAAATATAAACCATGTATAATCAGGTATCAAATTATAAAACCATATCTAAGAGTTGTGTTTTAATTAGTAGGTAGCATAGGAATTCAGAAAAAGAATGTGGAGTAGTTAAGGAACATTTTATGGAGAAAAAAATCTCAAGACTTAACTTAAAAGATATATAGTATATGAAAGGGAGAACACAGCACAATGAAAAGTACATACATCTTGACAAATCATAGATGTGTGGAGAACATTGAGGAGACTGGATCAAGTGGAAATTACCGTTTTCCACAGGGAGAAAAATAAAGCTGAAAAGACCAAATGAAGGCTTATTTTAGTAGTCCTTGAATCAAGAATTTCAATTTCATATAATAGGGAACAATAAATTGAAAGAGTTAAGACAAAATTAGAGGAAAGCCAAGATGTAATTATTATAGTCAAGACATGAAATAAGGTAACATCATTTTGTATGACATGAAAATATGGGAAGATATAAATGTATCTCACAGGCTGATAAACATAATACAAATTGTGAAGAGATTCACAAGAGATGGTGATAGGGACAGAAAAAGCTGGTATCACGGTAGAAATAAAATAATTTGAAATAGATAATGAGGAAGAATTTAAAAGCTAGGCAATATCATGATTTTCATTTCAACATAATGTCACAAAATAGATGAAACATCAGAGTGCAGAATTCCTGAAGTACTACAGTGAAGGTGGGAGAAATGTGCTGAGTATGTCGGTGTTAGAGACATCTACATAAAACAAAGAGCTTCAGTCCTCAGAATGGATGAGATTACTGTAATTTAAAGGCAGATCCCTTGAGGTCAAATCAGAGAAATAAGACTGAGAGTCTAGTAAAACAATATACATTTAAAAATATATGTATCAGTGACTATTACATGCCAGGTATTGTTCCAGGCAATATGGCCAGTAATGAAGAAAACAGACCAACTTGGAAATAATCACAAAGGGAATCAGGATAAGAATAAGTAATGTTTTACCCACACCAAGGGTTGACTTCAGGTATGATGATCAGCCATATAAAATGAACCAGAAAAGTTTACTGGCAGAAAATGATAACTGTGGAATTATCAATCTAGCCAAGGCAAGTGAGTTTTAAAACCAACAGCTAGATTTGTGGTGAGAAGGGGAGCTTATTAGACTAAGCACAGCAAACAAATCTGAGGTAATAAAAAGAAGTTTAAAAACCAACAGCTAGATTTGTGGTGAGAAGGGGAGCTTATTAGACTTAGCACAGCAAACAAATCTGAGGTAATAAAAAGAAAAAGAAAAAAATGGAAAGCAGTGAGAAGAAAAACATTAACCAAGAATATTCTCTTCCTTAAAAATAGATTTAAGAATGCCTAAAAGAAATATATACAACAGCAAGAAGATAAAGGACTGAGGCTAGAAAAAGACACAAATCAAGAAAAAAGATCTAAAGGAAGGCTTATAGTACATTTTGATTGAGTGGCAACTATCCTTGATAACATCAAGCAAACTAGAAAAGAATATTATATCAGGAAAATGATATTTAAAAATTTAAATTTTGCAGGCATGATGATTATTTAAAAGTTTAGGAGCCTTTAAAAAGACAAAATATTTCAAAGGTGCCACCCACCACATGACCATTTTAAAATTTATTCTCCACTAGATTTCATCCACCTGAAGAGTCAGAAACTCACCTAAGCAGGCATGACCTGTAAATGATGTCCATGGCTCTTCTCCTCGTTCCAACTTGAGGATCACATCAGGTTTGGTCATGTGACACCCTGATAAAAATTTGTATTAAGTTGCTTAGGCTTCAATACATTTGAAAAATTAGTACAGTACATTTTCAATGCAAATTAAGATACTTGTTCATGTAAAAGAAAACTTAACATCTTGTTCTGGGTAAGTACACAATTATCTTTTCTGTTAACAAATAATTCATCACCTCTTAAGCCTGAAATTCAGAGCATAATTCAGGCACTTTGAAAGGAAATGTATACTACTGAAAGTTTCAAAGAGAGCTTTTCTTACCCACAGAGATGAGATGGCAATAGTTTTCCAACATCACATCCATGTAGAGAGTCTTCTGAGCAGGATCCAGGTGCTGCCACTCCTCCCGAGTGAAGTCCACAGTCACATCTTTGAATGACACTGATGCCTGCAATGGATTGGAACTATGATCAGAGTAAGCTGATTAGATATTGTGGACTACTTTTGATCCTGCTCCTTTGAGGCATTCATATGAATATAAAGAAAGCCAATCATTTTTGTCTTGTTATTTACATAGTAAGATAAAAGTGAAGGCAGAAGTAACTGTCACTGAATTTATTTAATAATTAATTCTAAAAATACTTATGTGAAGTTGCTTTGTACCCCAAAACTGCATTCGTTTACTGGAATGCCAAGACATACAAAGCACAGTCCCTGCATAGCCTCAAAGCAAGGAACACATACCTTTAATAAGGTATGTATAAACATAAACCTGCTAGAAGGTGTTACAGGCACTACAACAAAAGAATATACAAGATGCAATATATTACAAGGGGAGCACAACTGATGAGGTAAAATTTTTCCCTGTCAAGATTATGTTATGTGGGAAGAATATGGTTTTAGAATGCATAGGAACAACTGGCATCCAAAACTAATACAGTGAATTGGTCACGAAAACGATCCCTCAGATAATAATTATTTATAATTAACATAACATATATTTCTGAACATAATATATAATAAATGACAGATGGCACTGGAAAATAATCAAAGCAAGCAAAAACTGAAGGAGAATTTATTCTTAATGGACAGCAACTGCAATGGGTAAGAACTGTTCAGTTCATGGCTTTTTTTTGCATGAAGGTACCAGAAACCCTACAGCTCCTGAGGCAGAATTTAGAACTGGCAGATAAGCTGGAGATTTAGAAATAAATTCATTCATTCATTCTTTCTTTTCTTTTCTTTCTTTCTATCTCTCTCCCTCCCTTTCCTTTTTTCTTTTTCTTTTCTTTTCCTTTCCTTCCTTCCCTTTCTTTCTCTTTCTCTTTCTCTCTTTCTTTTTTTAAAGTAGGCTCCATGCACAGTGTTGAGCCCAATGCGGGCCTTGAACTTATGACCGTGAGATCAACACCTGAGCTGAGATCAAGGGATGCTTGACCAATTGAGTCACCCAGGCACCCCTGGAAATAAATTATTGAAGTGAGAGAACTACAGAAAGGATAAGAACCAAAATCAGAGTATAAATGCTGCCGGAACTCCAGGCTGGTAGTTAAACTAAGCAATTGTTGGAGAAATCACAGAGGACTTAGCAAAAGATACCAGAAAAGAGTTCTGAAAAACAGAAGTGCACCTACACCTAATGAGATTCTGAGATTTCTGCATTTTTTTATTAACAGCATTACATAACCTGCTCATAGCTCAAGCAGAAGAAAACTGAAGCCTTATTGTATGGAGGTGTCAGAAAATTGCAGCTCACAGAGCAGCAGGAAATACAGGGGGTGAAACACTGGAAGAAAGAGACCTACAGAAAGTAAGCCCTAAAATATAAGTATAAACACCAGTTCCTTAATAAAGAGCTAAAGTAAGTGAACACAAAGAGAACTTACCTCCCCTCCCCTAAGGGGACTAGGGTCAAAAGCAGCAGGTGGAAGCTGAAAGAACTGAGCTGATATATCAGCTGCTTTACACTTGAGGGTGGGGGCAGAGTTTTAAAGTTCAATTTCAAGCAAATTAGTTGCCTGCTAAAAAAAAAAACCAATAATCCTCAGAAAAAAAAGACAGAATGAGATTACTCTATTATTCATGATATTCAGGTTTCTAGCAAAAATTACTAAACACACAAACAAAACAAAACAAGAGGAAGGGGGATATGACGTATATTCAGAAAAAGCCAGAGAAACTAATCCCTAGTGGGCCCCAATGTTGGATTTTGCCAAAAAAAAAAAGGCTTCAAAGCAGCTATTTTTAATGTGTTCAAAGAAGTAATGAAAAACCAGGGCATGGAAATAGATATAAGTAAAAAGTCAATACATGAATGAAAATGAACTATTAAAATGTATTTGATTGACACAAGAGACAACATATATAAAAAGAGATGACTAAAAAAAAGGTTGGGGTGCCTGGGTGGCTCAGTCAGTTAAGTATGTGACCCTTGATTTCAGCTCAGGTCATTTTCTCAGGGTCGTGGGATTGAGCCCTATGTCAGGCTCCATGCTCAGTGGGGAATCAGCTTGAGATTCTCTCTCTCCCACTCCCCCTACTCCTCCCTCCCCTAAAATAAATAAAGAAATCTTTAAAAAAAAAAAACCCAAAACAGGTTAGGATAAGAAGCCAATCAGAAAAGGCTGTATGATTCCATATGATTCCAACTATATGATATTTTGGTTAGGAAAACTATGGAGATAGTTAAAAAAAAAAAAAAAGGAAGGGATAAGGGATGAATAGGTGTAGCACAGAGGATTTTTAGAGCAGTGAAACTATTCTATATAATACTAAAGGCAGATATATCATTATATATTTGTGAGAATCCACCAAATATATAAGACCAAGAGTGAACCTTAATGTAAACTACAGATTTTGGGAAATAATGATGTGTTAATGTAGGTTCACTGTAATAACAGTATCACTCTAGTGCAAAATGTTGATAATGGGGAGGCTATTCATGTGTAGGGGCAGGGGGTAAATGGAAACTCTACTTTCTTTTAAAAAAAGATTTTATTTTTAAGTAATCTTTATGACCAATGTGGGGCTTGAACCCAAAATTCCAGATTAAGACTCACATGCTCCATGGACTGAGCCAGCCAGGAGCCCTGAAACTCTGTACTTTCTATACAATTTTGCCATGAACCTAAAACTGCCTTAAAATATAGAATATATTTAAAAGGATTTAAAAAAAAAAAAAGGGTTAGTAAAGACACCTGCAGATTGAAAGTGAGGGGATGGAGAACCATTTATCATGCTAATGGACATCAAAAGAAAGCTGAGTAGCCATATTTTTTCAGGCAAACTAGATTTTATTTTATTTTATTTTAAGATTTTATTTATTTGACACAGAGAGAGAGAGAGAGATCACAAGAGTGGCAGGCAGAGGGAGAGGGAGAAGCAGGCTCCCCGCTGAGCAGAGAGCCCTATGTGGGGCTTGATCCCAGGACCCTGGGATCATGACCTGAGCCGAAGGCAGATGCTCAACCAAGTGATCACCAAGGCACTCCCAAACGAGATTTTAAACCAAAGATTGTAACAAGATATGAAGAAGAGCATTATATCATAATAAAGGGGACTATCCAACAAGAAAATCTAACAAGTGTAAATATTTATGCTCCCAACTTGGGAGTACTCAAATGTACAAATCAATTAACAACAAACATAAAGAAGTTCATTGATAAAAATACAATAATAACGGGATTTTAACACCACTTACAGCAATGGAAAGATATCTAAACAGAAAATCAACAAGGAGACAATGGCTTTGAATGACACACTGGACCAGATGGACTTAATAGATATATTCAGAACATTTCATCCTAACGCAGAATACACATTTTTTTCCAGTGTACATGGAACATTCTCCAGAACAGATCACATAATGGGTCACAAATCAGGCCTCAACAAGTACAAAACAACTGAGATCGTACTATACATATTTTCTGACCACAACGCTATGAAACTTGAAGTCAACCACAAGAAAAAATTTGGAAAGACCATAAATACATGCTAAAGAACATCCTACTAAAGAATGAGTGGGTTAACCAGGATATTAAAGAAGAAATTAAAAAAAAATACATAAAAGCAAATGAAAGTGAAAACATGACAGTCCAAAACCTTTGGGATGAAGCAGAAGTGGTCCTAAGAGGAAATACGTAGCAATACAGGCCTATCTCAAGAAACAAAACTCTCAAATACACAACCTAACCTTATACCTAAAGGAGCTAGAAAAGTAAGAGGAAATAAAGCCTAAAGCCAGCAGAAGAAGGAAAATAATAAAGATTAGAGCAGAAATAAATAACAAATAGTATACAAAAAAAAAAAAAAACCAGTAGAACAGATCAATCAGATTAAGAGCTGGTTCTTTGAAAGAATTAATAAAATTGATAACCCCGTAGCCAGACTTATCAAAAAGAGAAAGGACCCAAATCAATAAAATCACAAATGAAAGAGAAGACATCACAACCAACACTATAGAAATACAATTATAAGAGAACATTATTAAAAATTATATGCCAACAAACTAGGCAATCTGGAAGAAATGGATAAATTCCTAGAAACATAAATTACCAAAACTGCAACAGGAATAGAAAATTTGAACAGACCCATAACCAGCAAAGAAATTGAATCAGTAATCAAAAATCTCCCAACAAACAAAAGTCCAGGGCCTGATGGCTTCCCAGGAGAATTCTACCACTTTTTTTTTTTTTTTTTCAGATTTTATGTATTTGACAGAGACAGACACAGCAAGAGAGGGAAAACAAGCAGGGGGAGTGGGAGAGGGAGAAGCAGGCTTCCCACAGAGCAGGGAGCCTGATGCGGGGCTCAATCCCAGGACCCTGGGATCATGACCTGAGCCAAAGGCAGACGCTTAACCGTCTGAGCCACCCAGGCGCCCCTCTACCAATAATTTAAAGAAGAGTTAATACCTATTCTTCTCAAAATGTTCCAAAAAATAGAAATGGAAGGAAAACTCCCAAACACATTCTACAAGGCCAGCATTACCTTAATTCCAAAACCAAAGACCACACTAAAAAGGATAATTAAAGGCCAATATCTCTGATGAATATGAATGCAAAAATTTTCAATGAGATACTAGCAAACCGAATCTAACAGTACATTAAAACAATTATTCACCACAATCAAGTGGGATTTATTCCTGGGATGCAAGGGTGGTTCAATATTTGCAATTCACCACAATCAAGTGGGATTTATTCCTGGGATGCAAGGGTGGTTCAATATTTGCAAATCAATCAACGTGACATACCACATTAATAAAAGGATAAGAACCATACAATTCTGTCAATAGATGCCAAAAAAGCATTTGACAAAATATAGTATCCATTCTTGATAAAAACCCTCAACAAAGTAGGGATAGATGGAACATACCTCAACATCATAAAGGCCATATACGAAAGACCCAGAGTTAATATCATCCTGGATGGGGAAAAATGAAAGCCTTTCCTCTATGGTCAGGAACAAGACAAGGATGTCCACTCTCATCACTGTAATTTAACATAGTACCGGCAGTCTTAATCTCAGCAATCAGACAACAAAAAGAAATAAAAGGTATCCAAATTAGCAAGGAAGAAGTCAAACTTTCACTATTCACAAACAATATGATACTCTATGTAGAAAACCTGAAAGACTCCACCAAAAAATTGTTAGAATCCAGGAATTCAGCAAAGCTGCAGGATACAAAATCAACATAAAGAAATCTGTTACATTTTAATACACCAATACACCTTTGATCAAGGAATCAAATCCCATTTACAGTTGCACCAAGAACCATAACTTACCTAGGAATAAACCTAACCAGAGTAAAAGATCTGAACTCTGAAAACTATAGAACACTTATGAAGGAAATTGAAAATGACACAGAGAAATGGAAGAACAAATATTGTTAAAATGTCTATGCTACCCAAAGCAATCTACACATTTAATGCAATCCCTATGAAAATACCACCAGCATTTTTCAAATAGGTAGAACAAACAATCCTAAAATTTGTATGGAACCACAAAATACCCTGGATAGCCAAAGCAATCTTGAAAAAGAAAAAGCTGGAGGCATCACAATTCCAGATTTCAAGTTATATTACAAAGCTGTAGTCATCAAGACAGCCTGGTACTGGCACAAAAAGAGATGAAAAGATCAATGGAACAAAATAGAGAACCCAGAAATGGACCCACATTATATGGTAACTAATCTTTGACAAAGCAAGAAAGATTAATGGAAAAAAGACAGTCTCTTCAACAAATGGTGTTAGGAAAACTGGACAGCAACATGTAAAAGAATGAAACTCGATCACTTTTTTACACCATACACAAAAATAAATTCAAAATGGATTAAAGACCTAAATGTGAGACAGGAAACCATCAAAATCTTAGTGGAAAAATAGGCAGAAACCTCTTTGACATCGGCCATAGCAACCTTACTAGACAAGTCTCTAGAGGCAAGGGAAGCAAAAGCAAAAATGAACTACTGGGATTTCATCAAGATAAAAAGCTGCACAGTGAAGGAAACAATCAACAAAACTAAAAGGCAGCCTATAGAATGAGACTTCTCCCATTTGCAAATGACGTATCTGATAAAAGGTTAGTATCCAAAAATCTATAAACTCAACACCCCAAAAATAAATAATCCAGTTAAGAAATAGGCAGAAGAGGGGTGCCTGGGTGGCTCAGTCATTAAGTGTCTGCCTTCGGCTCAGGTCATGACCCCAGGGTCCTGGGATCGAGCCCCACATCAGGCTCCCTGCTCCGTGGGAAACCTGCTTCTCCCTCTCCCACTCCCCCTGCTTGTGTTCCCTCTCTCGCTGTGTCTCTCTCTGTCAAATAAATAAATAAAATCTTAAAAAAAAAAAAAAAGAAATAAGCAGAAGACATGAAGAGACATTTTTCCAAAGAAGACATCCAGATGGCTAACAGACACATGAAAAGATGTTCAACATCACTCATCAGAGAAATACAAATCAAAACCACGATGAGATACCACCTCACACCTATCAGAATAGCTAAAATTAGCAACACATTAAACAACAGATGTTGGCAGGATGCGGAGAAAGGGGAACCCTCCTACACAGCTGGTGGGAATGCAAACTGGTAACAGCCACTCTGGAAAACAGTATGGAGGTTCCTCAAAAAGTTAAAACTAGAACTACCCTACAACCCAGCAATTTGCACTGCTAGGTATTTGCCCAAGGATACAAAAATACTGATTCAAAGGGGTACATGCACCCCGATGTTTACAGCAGCATTATCAACAATAGCCAAATTATAGAAAGAGCCCAAACGGGCATCCATCAACTGATGAATGGGTAAAGAAGATATGGTATGTGTATATATATGGAATACTACTCAGCCATCAAAAAGAATAAAATCTTGCCATTTGCAATGACATGGATGGAGCTAGAGTGTATTATGCTAAGCAAAATAAGTCAGTCAGAGAAAGATAAATACCATATGATTTCACTCATGTGGAATTTAAGAAACAAAATAGATGAACATAGGGGAAGGGGAAAAAAAAGAGGGAAATGAACCATAAGAGTCTTAATGATAGAGAATAGAGGGTTGCCAGAGGGGAAGTGGGTGGGAGATGGGCTAAATGGGTGATGGGTATTAAGGACGGCACATGTTGTGATGAGCACTGGTTATATGTAAGTGATGAGTCACTAAATTCTACTCCTGAAACCAATATTACACTATATGTTAACTAATAAGAATTAGTTAAAAACTTTAACCAAAACAAGTTAGGCATTTGGTAAACAAACAGCAAAATGGTAGCCTTATATCCATATACCTCTAACTGTATTAAATATAAATGGACTAAACACTCCAACAAAATGGCCAGGATTATTAGAATGCATGAAAAAGCAAGACTCATATAATTCTGTCTATAAGAGAAATATTTTAAATACCATAGACACAAATACGCTGAAAATGGAAATGGATGGAAAATTATACACAACCACTAGACATGGGAAAGTTGAGGAGTGTTACTACTACAGACAAAGGGGGCATTTTATAATGATAAAAGAGTAAATACACCAGAAAAATATAACAATTACAAATGTATATGTACTTAAATAAGAAAAGTTTCAAAGTACACTAGGCAAATACTGACAAAAGTAACATGAGACTTAAAAAAAGTCCAAAACCATGGTTGATGTTAATGTTTGTCAGTAAATGAAAGAACTAAACAAAAAGGGGGGGGGAATCTGGACAGATTTAGAATCTCTAAAGAATAATGACAACAACCTAACTCATTTCATATTTGTGGAGCACTATTTATTTATTTATATTCATTTATATTTTTAAAAGATTTTATTTATTTATTTGTCAGAGAGAGAGCGAGCACAAGCAGGGAGAGCAGCAGGCAGAGCAGAGGGAGAAGCAGACTCCCTGCTGAGCAAGGAGCCCAATGTGGGACTCGATCCCAGGACGCTGGGATCATGACCTGAGCAGAAGGTAGATGCTTAACTGAATGAGCCACCCAGGCGCCCCCCCCCTTTTTTTTTAATTTTATTTATTTGAGAGAGAGAGCATGAAAGGGGGGAGGGTCAGAGGGAGCAGCAGACTCCCTGTCCAGCAGGGAGCCCGATGTGGGACTCAATTCCAGGACTCCAGGATCACCTGAGCCGAAGGCAGTCGCCTAACCAACTGAGCCTAAAGATTTTATTTTATTATTAGTTTTTTTTAAAAAGATTTTATTTATTTATTTGACAGAGACACAGCAAGAGAGAGAACACAAGCAGGGGGAGTGGGAGAGGGAGAAGCAGGCTTCCTGCTGAGCAGGGAGCTTGACGCGGGGCTCGATCCCAGGACCCCGGGATCATGACCTGAGCCGAAGGCAGATGCTTAACGACTGAGCCACCCAGGCGCCCCTCTTTTATTATTTTTTTAAAGGTTTTATTTATTTATTTGAGAGGAGAGAGCGAGCATAAGTGGGGGGAGGGGCAAAGGGAGGGAGAAGCAGACTCCCTGATGAGGAGGGAGCCCGATGCGGGGCTGGATCCCAGGATCCTGAGATCATGACCTGAGCTGAAGGCAGATGCTTAACCTGAGCCACCTAGACGACTCTTAAAGATTTTATTTTTAAGTAATCTCTAATCTCTATACCAACCTGGGGCTAAAACTCACAACCCTGAGATCAAGAGTCACATGCTCCATTAACTAAGCCAGCCCAGTACCCCTTACAGTACCAATTTTAATAATCTCCCAACACATTTGTTTTTCTTTTTTAAAGATTTAATTTATTTATTTGAGAGAGTGCGGGCATGTGTGAACACATAAGTAGGGGGAGGGTCAGAGGCAGAGAATCCTCAAGCAGACTCCCTGCTGAGCACCAAGCCCAATGCAGGGCTCTATCTCACAATCCATGAGATCATGATCTGAGCTGAAACCAAGAGCTGGACGATTAACCAACTGAGCAAGCACCCCTAAGTAGACTGTCTTATAGAGATTGATAAGTTGATTCTCAAATTTACTGGAAATGTAAAACACCTAGCATGTCTGAATAAGTTTGAAAAAGACAGTGTTGGAAGATTCACATTATCTGATTTTGTGACCTCATTGACTAATCAAGACTGTGTACACTGGGGGGCACCTGGGTGGCTCAGTCGTTAAGCGTCTGCCTTTGGCTCAGGTCATGATCCCAGGGTACTGGGATCGAGCCCCGCATTGGGCTCCTGCTCGGCAGGAGGCCAGCTTCTCCCTCTCCCAGTCTCCCGGCTTGTGTTCCCTCTCTCGCTGTGTCTCTGTCAAATAAATAAATAAAATCTTAAAAAAAAAAAAAAAAAAGACTGTGTACACTGGTGAAAGGGTAAGTATCCAAATCAATAAAACAGACTATGGAAACACTCCTACACATATATGGATAACTGTCAACAGAGGCTCCAGGATAATTCAGTAGAGAAAGGATGTCTTTTCACAAACAACTCTGGAAAAACTGAATATTCATTAAAAAAAATTAAAAAAAGGAACCTCAACTCTTATGGCATACAAAAGAATTAAGTTGTAATAAATAATTCACTTAAAAAAAGTGTAAACTCATAATACTCATATAGTAAGCAAAAAAAAATATGCACAACGTGGAGTGTGCAAAGAGTTTTGGAATAGGACACAAAAAACACGCAACATAAAATTTGAAAACCTAATGAACTAGATTTTGTCAAAATTAAAAACTTCAGCTCTGAAAGAGATCTTTAAGAAAATAAAAAATCAAATCACAGACAGGGAAAAGATAATTCACAGTACTTTTATCTGACAAAAGACTTATGTCTAGAATATATAAAGAACTCATACAACACAAAAAGAAAACAATGAATGCATTAAAAATTGGAAAAAGCTCTGAACAAGTTCAGAAGATATATAAATGTCAAATAAGCAAAAAATGCTCAGCATTTTTACTTATATCAGGGAAATGAAAACTAAAATAGTGAAATACCATTACACACTCTCCAGGATAATTAAAATTAAAAAGTGACCATACCAAGTGTTGGTGAGGATATGGAGCTACTCTAACTCTCATACATTGTTGGTGGGAATGTAGAATGGCACTACTCTCCATAAATCTGGCAGGTTCTTATAAAGTTAAACATATTTTTCATACAACCCACTGATTCCATACCTAGGTATTTACCCCAAAGAAATGAAAATATAGTTCACATAAGCATCACTTGTAATAGTCAGAAAGCAGGGGAAAAAATGTCTTGGGGCACCTGGGTGGCTCAGTTGGTTAAGCATCTGCCTTGGCTCAGGTCATGATTTCTGGGTCCAGAGACTGAGCTCCATGTCAGGCTCCCTGCTCAGTGGGGAGTCTGCTTCTCCCTCTCCTTCTGCTCCTTCCCCACATTCATGCATGCTCTCTCTCTCTCTCAAATAAATAAAATCTTTTTTAAAAAAGCCTATCAAAACATGAGTAGATAAACAAATTATAGTATATTTATATACTTGAGTACCACTTAACAATACAAAGAATGTTCTGATGTACACAACATGAATAAACTTCAAAAACATTATGTTGAGTTACACAAGCCAATCTCTCCAAAAGCACATATTCTATTATCCCATTTATGTGAAATTCTAGAAGAGGCAAAACTAATTTACAGCAACAGAAGCAGATATATGATTACTGAAGGCCAGGAGTGGCAGTAGAGCTACTGGTTGTATGGGGCAGAGAAGGGAACTTTTTGGGGTAACAGAAATTTTGTAATCTTGACTGTTGTGATTACATAGACCTATATTCTTTTCAAAGTTCATGAACTCTATACTTAAATGAGTGCTTTTATTATATATAAATTATACCTCAATAAAGTTGATTAAAAAATGAGGGTGGCTTTGGGGTTCTGCTTCAAGAATGGCAGAATACCTCTTATTTGACTGTTACTGTAGATAACAAGTATAAATTCCAGATTAAAAATATATATTTAAAAAACTATCTGAAGACACTGCAAAGTGACCCAAACAGACAGAAACTGGAGGGGAGGGTTTACATTTGGAAGAACAGAAGAGCAAGGGGAGAATTGTCAATTTATACTACCTGTAGCCTGAGGGAAAGTACCAAGTAGAGACTGTGTAGCAAATAAAATTGAGGTGGAAACACATGGTCTTACTGGCTTGAAGAACCAAAAGACAGAGTTTAGGGTAACAGCAGCAGCTGGAAGGGAAGCAGGGAAATCCCACAGAAATGAAAGCCAGAAGGGAGCCCCAAAGAGTTTGAATAAACTTTATTCATACCTTTGGCTAATACCCAAATTAGGCATGGGTGGGCCTGAAGCCAAGCACCCTGGTTAAACATAAAGGAAATAAAGCAGGGATTCAAGCTGCCACCAATCAGAGTCTGAGATTTGAGTTGAACCAAATTAACTGTCCAATAAGCAAATCAGTACTCCACACTACCATTTCCATGGACATTAACTGCTTATAGGAAATTCTCTTCTATCATAAACAACTAAAAGACTATAAAGATATATTAAACATCTATTTTCAAGTACTGCACAGCTTACAGGACAAAATGGTGATCCTGCAAGAAGGGAAACAAAGTAAGCTCTATAACCACTCCAGCCTACCACCTAAAAACAGTTTCTAGGTCAGGAACCTGGAGAGGATACACAAACAGAGCCCAGCAGGCTCCCTGAGTTGCAGAAACAGAGATCAGAGTTTGGAGGGTCCAAGAAAACTAGAACCACCAGGCAAAATAATCAGGAGTAAGGTGTAGCAGAGACACACACAACACACCCCAAGACCACTCGAGACATCTGCAGAGTGATTCCCTTGAATCTATGACTGAATATTGATCTGCAAATATATGGAAGTAAAACTCTGTGGAGCTGGGGAAAGAAAAAGAGGAAAGTAATATGGTGAACAATTCCCACAGCTCAAATAGGCCTGAGAACAGTTTGTATTCCCACCAGCCAGAATACAGAGAGCTGATAATATACAGGCTTTGGGCATAGCAGGAGTTGGCAAAGTTTCTGTGTAAGGGCCAGACAGTAAATATTTAGGCTTGTGGGCCATATGGTCTCTGTTACAACTACTCTGGTTGTAGTGCAAAAGCAACCAGAGACAACATGTAAAAAAAAAAAAAAATTGAGTGTAGCTGCATTCCAGTATGATTTTATTCACAAAAACAGGGAGCAGGCTGGATTTGGCTATGAACTCTAAGTTGCTAACCTTAGTAATGGGGCTAAACTAGCCCTAGACCAAATGCTGCTCTACACTAACAAAAGCTTAAGCCTCAAAAGGGTCAAAATGATCTGAAGTAACTTACTCTTTAAAGGAACATAACAAAATACAGCCTTCAGCAATTTGAAAATTCAAGTAAAAAAATTCCAGGTACGCAAAGAAGCAGAAAAATAGGACCTATATTTAGAAGGAAGAAAACAACCAGAAATAACAGGTGATGGATTTAGCAAATAAGGATGTTAACGCAGATATTGGAAACATGATCCATAAGCTCAAGAATATAGAGGAAAAGATGAATATGATGAGAGAAAATGAAGATATAAAAAAGGTTCAAAAAAAAACTTCTAGAGAGGAAAAGTAGATAATATGAAAAAAATCAATGGATGGGAATAACAACAGATTAGACACTGAAGAAGTAAAGAGCAGTAAACTTGAAGAGAAAGCAACATAAGCTATCCAAATGCTTTGGCAACCGGCTGCGTTCCAGTAAAACTTTATTTACAAAAGCAGGTGGCATGGGCGCCTGGGTGGCTCAGTTGGTTAAGCGACTGCCTTCGGCTCAGGTCATGATCCTAGAGTCCCGGGATCGAGTCCCACATTGGGCTCCCTGCTCGGCAGGGAGTCTGCTTCTCCCTCTGACCCTCTTCCCTCTCGTGCTCTCTATCTCTCATTCTCTCTCTCTCAAATAAATAAAATCTTTAAAACAAACAAACAAACAAAAAAAAAACCAAAAAAAAAAACAAAACCAGGTGGCATGACTGATTTAGTCCTCAGGTAATAGTTTGCCAATCCTTGGCCTAGGATAACCACTAAAAAAATAAAACAAAGAACTACTTGTAATATGTGAATAATAGAGGAAAAAATGGAATCATAAAAAAAATTCTGAATCCAAAAGAAAGTAAGAATAGAAAAAAAGGAACAACAGTAAAATAACAATTGGGGAAAAAAGGAAAAATGGCAACATGGTGTATTTAAACCCAACTTACTAATAATTACATTAAATGAAAATGGACTAAAAACTGTAATAAAAAAGTAGAGAGTATCAGACTGGAGAAAAAAGTAAGAACAAACTATATACTACTATAAGAAGCTCCTTATTGGGGTGCCTGGGTGGCTCAGTCGGTTAAGCATCCAACTCTTGGTTTCAGCTCAGGTCATGATCTCAGGGTCGACAGATTGAGGCCCACGTCAGGCTCTGCACTCAGCACTGACTCTGCTTGTCTCTCTCCCTCGGCTCCTCCCTCTGATCCTCCCCCTGCGCGTGCACGTGCACGCACACACACTCTCTCTCTCTCTCAAATAAATAAATCTTTAAAAAAAAGCTCACTATAAGTATGAAAACATAGGAAGGTTAAAGTAAAAAGGATGGAGGGGCACCTGGGTGGCTCAGTTGGTTGAGTGTTCAACTCTTGGTTTTGGCTCAGATCATGATCTGGAATTGAGCCCCCCCCATCAGGCTCCATGCTCAGTGGAGAGTCTGCTTGAGGATTCTCTCCCTCCGCCCTTCTCTCTGCTCACACTCTTTCTCTTTCTAAAATAAGTAAATCTTTTTTTTTTTAAAGGATGGAAAACATGTAAAACTCTGTAACTACTAATCATAAGGAAGCCAAAATGGCTATAATATCAAACAACATAGATTTCAGAACAAAGAATATTATTAGGGATTAAATAAGGCATTTCATAATAATAGAGTGGGTCAATTCATGATAGAATGTAACAATTCTAAATGTGAATGCACCTAAAAACAGAACTTCAAAATACATTAAGTAAAAACTGATAGAATAGAAAAGGAAAAATAGACAAAACCAAAATTATGACTGAAGAGTTCAACTTTCCTCTCAGTCACTGCTATAACAAATAGACTGAAATCAATAAGGATACAGAAGCCTTTACCATCACAATCAACCAAATTGACCTGATTATTTAGAGAATACTTTACCTAATAACACCAGAATAAATACTCTATACACGTGCACATGGAAAAGTCATCTACTTCAACTATATCTGTGCCACAAAAAAAGTCTCCATAAATTTAAGATCAAATAGAATATGTTCCCTGATTGAAAAGAATTAAAGTAGAAATCAATAGGAAGCTATCTGAAAAATCCCCAGGTTTTGGAAATTAAATACATTTCTTCTAAACCAATAGGTTGAAAAAGAACTCACAGGGGAAATTAGAAAATATTTTCAACTGAATCAAAATAAAAATACAACATGTCCAAATTTCTTGAAGACTACTTAAACAGTGCTTACAGGGAAATTTATAGTATTAAATGCTTCTATTAAAAAAAAGTAAGGTCTCATATCAATATAAGCTTCCATCTGCAAAACTAGAACATGATTTAATAAAGTACTGGAAAAAAAAGGAAACAAAAAAGATAAGAAAAGAAGTAAAGAAAGAGGAAACAAAAACAATGGAGTAAACCAATGAAACCAAAAGCTGGTACTTTGAAACAATCAAAGAAATTGATAAACCTCTAGCCAACTGACCCAGTAAAAGAATAAGACATAAATTACCAATAACATAAACGAAAGAGGGGCAATGCTACAGATTGCACAAACATCAAAAGGATAAAAAGTATATTTTAGGGGGCGCCTGAGTGGCTCAGTGGTTAAGCATCTGCCTTTGGCTCAGGTCATGATCCCAAGGTCCTGGGATCGAGCCCCGCATCCAGCTCCCTGCTCCGTGGGAAGCCTGCTTCTCCCTCTCCCACTCCCCCTGCTTGTGTTCCCTCTCTCGCTGTGTCTCTCTCTGTCAAAAAAATAAAAATCTTAAAAAAAAAAGTATATTTTAGACAACTTTATGTGAATAAATTTGATAAATTCCTTGAAAGATACAAACTATAGAAGCTCACAGAAGGGAAAAAACCCAATAACCTGAATATTCCTTTTTTTTTTTTTTTAAAGATTTTATTTATTTGACAGAGACACAGCGAGAAAGGGAACACAAGCAGGGGGAGTGGGTGGGAGAGGGAGAAGCAGGCTTTCCTGCTGAGCAGGGAGCCCGATGCGGGGCTCGATCGCAGGATCCTAGGACCATGACCTGAGCCAAAGACAGACACTTAACGACTGAGCCACTCAGGTGTCCCTAACCTGAATATTCCTAATTCTACTAAAGAAACTGAGCTGCTAGTTAAACACCTAACCACAAAATAATCTCCAGGTTAAGATGGCTTCACTGGTGAATTCTAACAAACATTTTAAGAAGAAAAAAAAACCAATTTATACAAATTCTTTCAGAAAATAAGAGGAGAGAATACTTCCCAACTTATTTTATAAAAATTACCCTGATACTGGGGTGCCTGGGTGGCTCAGTTGGCTGAGCGGCTGACTCTTGATTTCGGCTCAGGTCATGAGACTGAGCCCAGCGTTCAGCTCAGTGGGGAGCAGCTTGAGAGTCTCTCCCTTGCCCTCTGCCCCTGTGCACACTTCTCTTTCTCAAATAAATAAATCTTTAAAAAAAAAAGAATTACCCTGATACCAAAACTAAACAAAGGTATTACAAGAAAAATCAAACCAAATTCTTATGAACCATAAACAAAAGAACTCTTAACAATGTATTAGTAAATTCATTAAGCAGTATATTAAAAAATATGTATCATTACAAAGTGGCATTTATCCTAGGGCTACTTAGTTGGCTAAACATATCAAAA
>NW_027397123.1:3308295-3362148 GCF_003265705.2 Callorhinus ursinus | reverse complement strand
AAGTGGCATTTATCCTAGGGCTACTTAGTTGGCTAAACATATCAAAATCAATATAATTCACTGTGTTAATAGAAAAAAGAGAAAATTCATATAATGGGGAATAACCAATAGATTCAGAAAAACTTGAAAAAATTCAACACCCTCTCATTATAAAAACTATCAGCAAACTAGAACTTTTTTACATGACAAATCTATGCAAAATCTGTAGCTAATATCATACTTAATAGTAAAACACTGAATCCCTTTCCCCTAAGTCAGGAATAAGGTAAAAATGTCTGTTCTCACCACTTTTAATCAATACTGTACTGAAGGTTCTAGACAATGTAGTAAATAAATAGACTGAAAAGCAAGATGGTATGGTGAGCGCTGTGAATTGTGTAAGCCTGATGAATCACAGACCTGTACCTCTGAAACAAATAATACATATGTTAAAAAAAAAAAAGAAGATAGTAGGAAGCGAAAAATGAAGGGGGAAATCGGAGGAGGAGATGAACCATGAGAGACTATAGACTCTGAGAAACAAACAGAGGGCTCTAGAGGGGAGAGGGGTGGGGGGATGGGTTAGCCTGGTGATGGGTATTAAAGAGGGCACGTATTGAATGGAGCACTGGGTGTTATACGCAAACAATGAATCATGGAACACTGTATCAAAAACTAATGATGTAATGTATGGTGATTAACATAACATAATAAAATTAAATTAAAAAAAAGAAAAGCAAGATGGAAAAGTCATTATTCACATATGACATGACTGTCTATGTAGAAAATCGTAAATATACAAAAAATTACTAGAATAAGTGACTAGAAAGATTGTAGGTCAATATACAAAAACCAATTGCATTTTCATATATTAGCAGTAAACAGTGAGAATTTGACATAAAAATGAATAGCATTTACATAAATAAAAATACCCAGGGATCAATAGATCAAAACATGTACAAGAAGGTAAACTAAAAACAACAAAGCATTACTGAGAGAATTTAAAGATCTAAATAAAAAGAGATATACATGAATTGGAAAATCATATTATTATTAATGATGACTATTCTTGAATTTAAACTGTTAATAAGCATTTTAACATCTTCTACCCTAACGGGCCGTTTTTACACATTTTTCTAATGTGCTTTAGGTCTTATGTTATAAAAAGTTTAAGAGAACAGTTATTGATTAATGTTGTAAGTTTCTGTTTGGGATGATGAAAACCTTCTGGAAATACATAGTGGAGCTGGTTACACAACACTGTGAATGTACTTAATGGGACTAAACTATAAACTTAACAATGGCTAAAATGGTGAAATTTTATATTATATTATGTATATTTTACCACACACACAGAGTTAAACAGAAAAGCATAGAAACACAAAGATCCATATGTGAGCATTGGGGTGAGTACTTGGAAGACTGGAAAAGGAGCAAAGGTGTTAAATGGGAAAACAAGTGACCACGGTATGCAAGAGGCACTCAAAATAAAGATATCAGTGGGGATGAAGGAACTGTGTTATAAGGAATAATATATACCACTAAATTGTGCAGTGGAAGAGAGACATTTAACTCAAGCTAGCTGTATTAGTAGGTGGGTATGGGACTGGGGCCAAAAGCAGACTGAAAACAAAATAAGAAAGAAAAGGATGGGCAGGAGATAATGAGATAAATCTTGGCCATATGCCTGAAGTATCTGTGAACATGCAGGTGGTGATATTTATTTGGAGATTGGATATGGTTCTGACAGAGTTTTAGGTTTAAAATTATGTGAGCATCATTAGACTAGTGGTAGATTGTGAATAGGAACAGGAGACTAAAGAGAAGAGAACCAATAAAAAATCTGGAGGACACTAGTATTTAAGACATCCAGATACAAGGATGAATTTTTTTTTAAAATTTTATTTATTTATTTAGAGAGCATGCACACGTGAGCAGGGGGGGGGAGGGAGGCATAGAGGGAGAGGGAGAGAGAGAATCCCAAGGAGACTCGGACAAGGGGCTCAATCCCATAACACCGAGATCATGCTCTGAGCCGAAACCAAGAGTCGAACGCTTAACTGACTGAGCTACCCAGGTACCCCTAAAGACGAATTTTCTGAAAGAACCAAGAAAGAGTAACAACTTTGAAACCAAGAACAGAGTATTTCAAGAGTTAAACTTGTAATTCAGTATGGTGATCTAAGGATATACATTTACTTCTCCTGCATCCAAATATAAAAGTGTAAGAAATTTAAACATAGGAACACCATTAGCATAATGGGGGAGTATTATTGGCAGGCCACAGATTTTTAGGAATTGTTAGCAGCTATGAGCAAAACTGAAGGATCAGACAGGAGAAAAGTAAGATTCCCAGTTTTGTACAATTTGCCCAGCATAGCTCTATTCTCAAAGCCTCAAGACAAGACTCCTTGCCACTTATTAATAGCAATATATCAATTCCATCTCCCTCTTGACTGTTTTTATCTAAACAAGACAAGCTCATGCAGTAATATGTTCTCATTTGAGGAAACGCTTTTGTCCCAACTCTGCCCCTGGGGGAAGACTGAGAAAGATGTTCAATGATATACCCACTTAATGTGTGAACACTGGTTAAAATTAGAAGGAGCATTTGTGGAAGGAAAGACTTAGCTGGCTGATATGGGAAGAAATGAGGACCACTTCTCTGTAGGGGGAACATAGGCAGGAGGATTTAGTGCAAGAAAGGCAAATGCTCAAATATCCATTAAAAAAAAAAAAAGACGCCTTTGGAAAGGAGAGAGAAATCATCACCTCACCTGAGCCATGGTTTTGAGATCTGCAAGGTGACCAGTCTTCCTTTGGGTTCCTCTTTGGAAAAGAGGCAGTTCCTATGAAGGCAAAGCTGAGATGAAAAGAAGCCACATGACACTACACACACCTTACAACTCTCTTGTGACTTAGGATTCAATTGAAATTGCCTCCATTTCCCTTACTTTGGCCCTTGACCACTCTGCATATTCCACATCATTTATGGGGGGAGAATGAGCTAGACAGATCTTATTTTATCCCCGAATCCAGAGATACAGGCTCTTGGGCAACAGGATAGATTTTGGGCAAGTTCCCCTTCTTTCTAGCACCATCTTTTCTCTCTTAGCAGCCTACCTCCAAGCTGCTCTCCATAAGGCTCTACGATTTATACGATCACCAACGATATAGGAAAATACCTATCACCCCACACCCTGAAATTTGCGGATAGAAACTTCTAGATGCTTGCCTATCTAATAGGTAGAAATTGTAGTTCTAGCTTTTCTTTTCTTTTTTTTTTAAAGATTTTATTTATTTATTTGACAGAGAGAGAGACAGCAAGAGAGGGAACACAAGCAGGGGGAGTGGAAGAGGGAGAAGCAGGCTTCCTGCCAAACAGGGAGCCCGATGCGGGGCTCAGTCCCAGGACCCTGAGATCATGACCTGAGCCGAAGGCAGTCGCTTAACCAAATGAGCCACCCAGGCGCCCCTATTTTTCTTATTATGACAGAAAATAAGCTTCTTTCCATAAGTTTAAAAAACATCCTTAGTTTCTCATGTGAATGGTCTCTTATAATTCTTTAATTACTCTATCATATTTTTATTTTCTAGATTGGTTATTAGATCTTTTTAAAAGGAAGGAAATATTATATTCTTTTTTTAAAAAATATTTTTATTTATTTATTTGATAGAGCACAAGCAGGGGGAGAGGCAGGCTCTGCAGGGAGCCCGATGCGGGATCCCAGAACCCTGGGATCACGACCTGAGCCGAAGGCAGACGCTTAACCAACTGAGCAACACAGGCGCCCTGGAAATATTGCATTCACTTAAAATAATTTTTTATAGTTTCTCGATTGACTTTCTATGCAAAAATAACATAACAGATTATTGACCATCTGGTTTAGTACTGTTAGGTGTTCAATAACATTATTTCCTCCCTTCATCAAAACTGCCATCATGTACTTTATTTCCTTTATATATTTGAGTAGATTTGGATTTTATATTTAGTTTCACTGATCTGTTCATTTAATTGTCTGGATGACTCTGCAGTTACTACAGTTTTATATTTTAGTATCAGGTTTGGGCTATTTCCCCCTTCATTATTTTCTTTCAGAATTTCTGGCTTGTTCATATCCTCCTAAGAATTTTAGAAAGTTCGAAAATTTTACTGAAATTTTAATGGAACTGCACGATGTTAGGGAGTTTTAACACTTTATCACTTTGTGTCTTCCTGTTCTTTTATTCAAGTCCGACTTTTTGAGTCCCTTAGGAACATTCTTTTTTCACAGATTACAAAATCCTTTGTATCTCATATTTTTGATGGCCACTGGCCATTTTCCATAGTTTTCTGATACATACATATAAGCACACATAGGAAGCCTATTGATTTGTCAATGTTTTTTCCAACAAACCTCTGAGTTTTCTAATTGTTGTCATTGTTTTTAACAGCATGGTAACTTAGAAATTTTTCTCTCAGTCTCAGCAGATGTCCCAAAGCTGGTGAGCAAAACAAGCTTCTAAGTGTCCCTCATTCTAAAATAAAATCTTGTAAAAAACATAATGTTTGCTATCATTAATTTAACCCCAACTTCAAGAGGCTGGAAAGGCTGAGAGAAGGAAATGTCTAGGAGAGTAAAAATTGTTTTTAGGGCATAGTTTTCCAGGGGAAGAAAACAAGGGGCCCCTCAGAGGCTGACGCCACTGGAAACCAAAGTGGTGAAATGAATTTGGGGGAAATGTACATATTTCCAGGATTTGAGAGGGCAAAGTGACTGAGAGGGCTAATTCTCACCTGAGCTCTAGATGGCAACCCATGGATGGAGCCTGCCTGGGTTGACTTGGATCCTCTTGTCCAAGAGGACTCACTGGAGAGATAAGACCCACCAGAGCAGGTGGACTACTGCATGCTCAGAGAAAACACTGAGGAGACAGCTAGAGAAGTGGCTGCACCCATGAGAAGGGAAGTGTATCTGGAAGTTCCCAGCAGTGGGTTCTCTCAGAAGGTTAAGAGATGACTTACACTAAATTATAATGGTACCAATCATGTTAGTCTCTTCTTGTCCCTGACTTCTGACTTGTCTCCTGTTTTCCAGTTCCCAATCCATTCCAGCTAGAGACTACCCACCTAGAGGAGGTAAGGAGGAGACAAAATAGAGGTTGAGGAATTAAAGAAGAAACTGATCATGTACTCTTTTCCCCAGCAGGCTTCCAGGAGGAGGGAGAGTTTTTACTTTTAAAAACAAGTTTGAAGTATTGATTTCTATAGTGACTATCTTATTTAAATAGCTATTGGAAGATGAGACTAATCTTCTATTTGAATGTTCAACAGATTCAGTCTTCAGAATGACTGAAGAAATTACTGAATCTGTCTAGGAATGCCTCCAGCAGCAGGGAAAAAAAGAGATTCACCCAAATAGAAACTATGAGTGGCAATTATGGGAGAAATTTTTTATGTGTGTCTTTCCAAATGGTGTTCTACTCATTTGAACATACAAGTTATTAGTCAGTGTGGGGTTTCCCAATATACAATCCTACCATCTGAAAATTATTTTTATTTTACTTCCTTTTATCCATTAAAAAAAAAAGTCTCTATTTCACTTGTCTAATTGCCACAGGGTCAAATTTTACAAGCGTATAAAACGACCAATATTCAGATAACCTAAACACATATTTAACTGGTCATGCATCCAATTTCTCAAGCGCTCCATCTCAGTCACACAATAAACAATATTCATGAATTACCGCGGATTGTGCACACAAAACACTCTAAAAATTAGACAAAGACACAATTGTATCACCCACGACACAATCACAATCCCATAAGCACACGTCATGCATAATCTCACAGAGCCTATAACAGACTTCTACACAAAGTAGCAAAATTTTACTCACAAACCCCTTACTGTCGTTTCTCCACAGGTCGCATGCAGTCTCAAACACAAATCGACTCGTAACCTATTTGAAAAATTAGACACACACGGAGACCTTATCACTTTCACAAACAACCGGTTCCACAACGTCACCCGGAGTAACACATGCCCAAACTACACAAGGACAGCCACAAAAAGCTATACGAACTGAACGCCCGTGTGTGCCAGGCCGCATTCCCAGACTTGGGGTGTCCTTACGGGGGAGAAAAAAATCAGACAAAATTCCTGCCCTCCCCATCCTCACACCAGCCCCGGGCTTCCAGTTTCCTCTTCGGCGCTGTCCAGCCTGGACTACCAGTTGCCTCTAGGGCGCTCCCCGGCCCGGGCTCCCTATTCCCTCCTCGGCGTTCCTCGGCCCTGGATCCTGGTTCCTTCTTTTACTTAGGTTCTCGCTTCCTTCCTCGCTCTCTGTAGGGCCCAGACTCTCGCCTTCCTCCCCGGCCTTCTTGGCCCAGGTTCCCTCTTCCTTCCTCGCTGTTCCCAGCCCAGGTTCCCGCCTCCCTCCTCGGCATTCCCCCCGGGTCCCGCCATCACCCGCCTCCTCCGCCTCCCTAAGACCCACCAGCCTCACCTCCGACCACCGGCCAGCCGTCTGCGCCTGCGTACTCCCGCGCGGGCTGTACCTCCCAAGTGTCTCCGCGGCTCGGTCTTTGAGGCCCTTGCCTCCGAGCGCGCGCGCGCGCGCGCGCGCGCCTTCTCGACATACGGGCTTTTCCGGCCTTGAACTACATTTCCCACAGCCCCTGTGCCGCTTTTTTGAAACGAACTTTGATCGAACTTTTGATCCCTGGGTTCTCTCTGGTTATCGCCCGAAACCCTGAAAGTCGTCGCGCTCCGAGTGGAAACCGTTACGCACGGTGAGGAAGCCCATCGCCTCCACAGTGCTGACAGAGTGTGTGGAGCCTGGGGCTCAAGCCTGTGTATGCGCGTTTGTGGCCTTGACGAAGCCGAGGGCGAGTATGTGCGGTGATGTGGCTGTGACAGGTGTGTGATGTGCGTGTGTGTCCCTAATCGGATGGAGGACATGGTGGGTGACCAGGCGGCTGTGATGTGACGCATGTGACACTGTGGGGTTTGAGACTGCCCATGATAAGATAGTGCCTAGTTGTTACCTAGTGTGATGGAAGAGGCTTTTAATTCTCTGACCGGCACGAGTTTGGTTGTGTAATGAGATAGAGCTTCATGTCTTCAGTTCTGGGTTCAACGTCGGGGCTGAGGGGTCTGTTCAAGACTTCTCTGAGAGTCTATCTGTGCTTGTGAAGACGGCAATGCCTGTGTTACCTCAAGTCGCGCTGCACCGAAGCATGGCCTGAGCTGCCTTGTCAGGGCACCCCCACCTCCAGTGCCTAGCTTCGTGCTTAACACACTGGGGGTGTTAAGATGATGTTGCCCATCTAGGGGCCAATTTTAGGTTCTGTCCTTTCTTAGCATTTGTATATGCCTGGGTTCCCTGCAACTTCCTTTTTTCTCCTGCTTTACAGCCATGGACTCCAGCTGCAGAGAAAAGGTCACCAAAAGGGAGTCAGATATTTGAGTGGTAGTATAAAGGTAACATACAAGCAAAAGAGCACACACCTGTTTTTGGAATGAATTTTAGAATTGGAAGAGTCCCAGGAAGACGTTTGGAGAACGTGGGAGTAGGATTCCTTCCTCGGAGGATCTCCCTGGGGAGCTGAGGGCACGTTCCATGTTTCATAACCACATCCTTCCCAAAGCTGTCTCCCCAGGAAACTTGCTGTGAACGTAGAGAAAGTTTCAGCCTTGGATGTCAGTGACCCTGGCCTTTTCCTTTCATACTAAAAAGGATTAGCAGTACTCCCCATCTCCCTTTTACTTCCCTCTGTGTGTGATAGATGGCAAGAGACTGGTTCTTGAAGAACTTCGGATTTCACGAGTCTGTGCTCCAAGGAAGGTCTGGTGTCTGATGATTCCCTCCCCTTCCCCTGCAGTGCTCTTTTCTGAGTGAAGAGCCCTGCATTACTGGGCATATATGAAACCAAGCTCAAGGTTGGGGGTTTTGTTGCCTTTGTTCTCTTTTTGTTTTTCAGAAAAGTTCTTCTCCTGAAAAGGTTAGGTTACTATTAGGCAGGGCCTTGTGATGTACTTTGACTAATAGCATGTGGTGGAAGTGATGCTTTCGAGACAAAGCCTTAGGAGGTCTTGCAGCTTTTGCTCTTTTCCTCTTCCTGCCCTGAGACCACTTCAAACTGAAGGTTATGACTAGCTTGCTTAAAGACGAAAGATCACCTGGAGACAGAAGCCCAGCTGACATTCAGCAATAGCTGCCAGATACTTCACTGAGACCATATTAGACCATCCAGTCCCCACCAAGCCACTGGCTGCTATCAGATGAGTGGAATTAGTAGAACCGCTCAGCCACGCCAAGCCAAATTTGCCAACCCCAGAATAATGAGCTAATGAATGTTTTTTGTTTTAAGCCACAAACTTTGGGGATGGTTACACAGCAATAGATAACTGAAACAGGTGTTTAACTTTCTAGACTTTTCTTAAAATCTATCACTCCATATTGATATAATTGTATTGGGCAACCTGTTTTGTAAAGTGATTTCTCTACTGGTATTTTATCTTGAAATTTTTCTATATCCTTAATTACTTCCTACAGCTCTGCATTTGTTTATCTTGGTATTCTTTTACATGGATATTTTATAATTTATTTAACTATTAACTTTGCTGAGCAACTCCTTCTTACTGTCCAGCTCCCATGTCTTCACCAACTTTACATTCCCTTCCAGAACCTTAGCAGGACATGGTTCCCGTCATTTCATGGGTATGTAGACTTAGGAATGTGGTATTGACTTTTGCTGAGTGGAATATAGATGACTCAACCCACATAGAGGAATTTGTTCAAGGGTGTGATACAGGTTCTATATACATTTATTTAACTAATCAACTGGGTCTCCATGATTACAATATCTTTTTCCCCCTTTCCAATTCAAAATCTGCATTGTGGAGCCATCTTACTTCCTTCATTGTGACTCATTAGGGTACTTAGCTAATTTTCTTTTTTTTTTTTTTAAAGATTTTTTTTTTTTTTTTTTTTTTTGAGAGAGAGAATGAGACAGAGAGAGAGCATGAGAGGGGAGAGGGTCAGAGGGAGAAGCAGACTCCCTGCTGAGCAGGGAGCCCGATGTGGGACTTGATCCCGGGACTCCAGGATCATGACCTGAGCCGAAGGCAGTTGCTTAACCAACTGAGCCACCCAGGCGCCCCACTTAGCTAATTTTCTGAAGGACTGATTTAAGATTCCTGGAGGTAGAAATGGACATCTCTGCTGTGTTTTCTAAAGTGTCATCATCCCAATCCTTCAGATTACTTTCTTAACTTCCTTTTCTGCCTAATCATCAAAGGAAGGGTCTGAATTTCTGCATAGCCACATCAGGCCTAAGTCCCATTTCCTCTCCTACATGCAGGGTTTAGTATTAATTTCCAAGGCAGATGTGATTTCCTTGTTGGAGCAATGGCTGGTGGAGAGACTGGCAATAAGAGATCTGAGCTGAGGTTATTGAGGGGCAACCAGCAAGAGGAATCCATTGTGTATTAAAATCCTAGGTTTTGTACTATACCTTGGCTAACTGAATTTAAATTTAAAAAAATCTTAAGTTTCAAAATTAAGAGCTTTAAGGTAGTAGAATCTGAAAGGCTTCACATCTATGGAGAAACTTTAGGCCACTTAAAGCCAGAATTCATACCACTACAGAACTCTACTCCATGTTTCATACACATATCTTCTATTATTTCTTCTGCTTTCAAAGAGGGAGGGATTAGCTCTATTATTTTTTCTGACTGTAAAATTAGTACATTCTTAATTCAGAAATTTAGAAAATACAGAAAAGCTTAAAATAAAGCTCATGTAGAAACAGCTTCTTTGAACATTTTATTCCAAATCATTTCATCTGTTTGTGAATTAACACATGGATATAGGCATATAGGATTTCTTCATTCAAAACAGAATCATACCACAATACTGTTTTGTAATCTACCTTCTTCATCTAACAAAATATAGTGAACAGCTTTTCATGTCATCAAATTACAAACTGTCACAAATGTTTTGACTAAGACATTTCCCTACTGAAGGATATTTAACTTCTTTCTAGCTTTCCCCATACAGCATTTCACTGCACACTCCTTTTTGTGAACATGTATATCTTAAAGTCTTAAACATTGTTGAGAATGAGGCTTTCAAAGTTAAAATCGGCTTATATACCTTCATCAACTGCCCTGCTTAAATTTTCACCAACATACCATAAAGAGTGTCTATTCTACTAATATAGGATATTATCAGTCCTTTAAATCTACCTTTAGTGGAAGTTGTGTTTGTTTGCTTAAATTAATTACCTATGCTGAGGTTTCATTTAATGTAATAAAATCTGGGCGTCTGGGACAAAAAACCCAAATCAAAGAGAACTGATTTTGTAGTTAGAGAAATGTGGATTCATACCATAGACTTCCATTTACTAAGCATATATAATTTCTTTTCCTTCATTTTAAATAAGACTTTTGTACAAAGTAGAACACAGATCTTAAAATCATAGCTTAATGATTTCTTTTATAAACCCTTACAACCACCGTTTGATAAACTCCAACATCCCAGAAGCCTTCCTCATGTCTCTTCCCAATCAGTGTACCTCTAAGTTAACCATTATTTTGACCTCTATCACAATAATTGAACTTTACAGAACTGCAATCATACAGTATGTACTTTTGTGTCTGGTCTCTTCTATGCAACATTGTATCCGTAACAGCCACCCATGCTCTATGCAGCAGTAGCTTGTAACTTAACATAGTATTGTATAGTATTATATTGTCTGAATGTGCCATAATTTATCCATTCTCTTGTTGATGGAATATTTGAGTTTCCAGTTTTTGGCTATTATGAGTAAAGCTACTGTGAACATTCTTCTGTCAGTCTCTGGCATGCATATGAAATCAGTTGTTTGTGTTATGTACCCAAAAACAGAATTGCTAGATCAGAAAGTAAATGTTTAGATTTAATAAATATTGCAAAATAGTGTTTGAAAGTGAATGTTCCATCTTATGCTCCCACGTGCTATGTATGAGAATTCCAGTTGCCTCACCCGATCAGCATTATTATCGTCAGTCTTTTGAATTTTAGCCATTCTAATGGGTGTGTAGTAGTACATTTATATTTAATTTGCATTCCCCTTATGACCAGTGATGCTGCCAACATAAATTCCTAAGGATAATGGTATTCACAGAGCTGGGAATGAACAAAATTGAAATAAGTGAAGTTTCACAATTAAAGAAGTGCATAGCTTACCATATGACCCAGCCAACTGCGATCTTCGCCATTTATCCCAGAGAAATGAAAACATAGGTTTACACAAACGCCTATACATGAATGGTCATAGTAGATTTGTAACAACCCAGAACTGGAAATAACCCAAGTGTCTTTTAACAGGTAAATGGTTAAACAAACTAGGGTTTATCTTTACCATGGGAAAACACTGGCAATAAAAAGGAATGAACCATTGAAACTCACAATTTGGGTGGACCTCAAGGGAATTATGCTAACTGAAAAAGAACGAATCGCATGAAAGTTATAATCTGTATGAATCCATTTATGTATCATTCTTAAAATGCAAAACTACAGAGATGGAGAATAGCTTAGAGGATGCCAGGAATTGGGTGGAGAGGAGGTGGCTGTGACTATGAAAGGGTAGCAAAAGGGATCCTTGGGATAGAACTGTTCTTGAGTCATGACGGTAGTGGTTGTCACAGGACTCTGCACAAATGATAAAAATGCAGAGAACTAAATATACACATAGATACACAAATGGGTGCATGTAAAACTTGCAAAAGATATAAGTTCTGGGGACTGTGTCAATATCAATATCTTGGTCATGATATTGTACTATTATTTTACAAGAAATAACCATTGAGGGAAGCTGGGTGAAGGTTATGTGGGATCTAGTATTTCTTACAACTGCATGTAAATCTACAATGATCTCAAAATAAAAAATTAAAATATAAGCACATAGCTGGGACAAGTTTCCTGGTTTGCCATTTGGCAAAAAATAGAATTATATCCTTACATCATCATACCACAAGAATAAACTCCAAATAGATTAGGAATGTAAACATTAGAAATGAAACCATGGAAATCTTAGAATAAAGCATCAGTGAATCCCTCTTTAACCTCGATGTAAGAAAGACTACTATGATTCAGAAAACAGATGCAATAAAAGAAAATATTCAGAGATCTGACTTCATTAGAAAAAAACATAAAATCAAAAGACAACTTACAAATTGGGAAAAAATATTTGCAAGATGTATCACAAATCAAGGGCTAATATTCCTGTATTAGTTTGCTAGGGCCATCATAACAAAATACCACCAGTTGGATGGTTTAAACAACAAAAATTAATTTTCTCATAATTCTGGAAGTTGAAGTCCAAGATGAAGGTGTTGGCAGGTTTACTTTCTCCTGAGGTCACTTCTGCTTGGCCTGAAGATCACTGCCTTCTGTGTCCTCATGTGGTTTTTTCTCTGTATGTTTGCATCACAGTCTCTCTGTATACCCTAATTTCCTCTTCCTATAAGGACACTAGTTAGATTGGATTAGGGTCCACCCTAACAGCCTCACTTTAACTTAACTCTTTAAAGGCCCTATCTCCAAATAAAGTCACATTCTAAGGTATGGTGCAAGGGATTAGGGCCTCAACATTATGAACTGGGAGTGGGGACATAATTCAGTCCGTAAGAATTCCTAATATTAAAAAAAAACCTCTCTCTTTGCATTCCCAGCGCAGCCATGGCTCGTGGTCCCAAGAAGCATCTGAAGCGTGTAGCAGCTCCAAAGCATTGGATGCTGGATAAACTGACCGGTGTGTTTGCTCCTCGCCCATCTACTGGTCCCCATAAGCTGAGAGAATGTCTCCCTCTCATCATTTTCCTAAGGAACAGACTTAAGTATGCCCTAACAGGAGATGAAGTAAAGAAGATCTGTATGCAACGTTTTATTAAGATTGATGGCAAGGTCCGAACTGATATAACCTACCCTGCTGGTTTTATGGATGTCATCAGCATTGACAAGACCGGGGAGAATTTCCGTCTGATCTATGACACCAAGGGTCGCTTTGCTGTTCATCGGATTACACCTGAGGAGGCCAAGTATAAGTTGTGCAAAGTGAGAAAGATCTTTGTGGGGACAAAAGGAATCCCTCATCTGGTGACTCATGATGCACGCACCGTCCGCTATCCTGATCCCCTCATCAAGGTGAATGATACTATTCAGATTGATTTGGAGACTGGGAAGATTACTGATTTCATCAAGTTTGATACTGGTAACCTGTGTATGGTGACTGGGGGTGCCAACCTGGGAAGAATTGGTGTGATCACCAACAGAGAGAGACACCCTGGTTCGTTTGATGTGGTTCACGTGAAAGATGCCAATGGCAACAGCTTTGCCACCCGACTCTCCAACATTTTTGTTATTGGCAAAGGCAACAAACCCTGGATTTCTCTTCCCCGTGGAAAGGGTATCCGCCTCACCATCGCTGAAGAGAGAGATAAGAGACTGGCTGCCAAACAGAGCAGTGGGTAAAATGGTCCCTAGGTGACGTGACTGGAAGACTTTATACTTAATTAAAGGTCATACAGCACGATAAAAAAATAAAAAAATAAATAAAAATAAAAAACCCTCTTCATTTCACAATATATACAAATACTGAATCATTATGTTGTACATCTGAAACTAAGTTATATGTCAATTATACCCCAATTTAAAAAAACTCTTAAATTGAGGGAAATACCAACAAATTTGACAGAAAAAATGGCTAAAAGGAACAAACAATTCATAAAAAATATGTAAAAGCACTTAAATGTATGAAAAGAGAAATGGAAATTAAAATGATACTGGCACCATTTCCCACCTGTCAGAATGGCAAAAAGTTTCAATATAACAACATATTGTTATTAAGATAGGGTATAATGGGCTGCATGGTGACTTCCAAAAAAGGTATGTCTAGGTCCTAACTTAGGAATGTTAATTTGGAAATTAATTCAATTAGATATAATTAAATTAAGGACCTTGAGATGAAGAGTTTATCTTGGATTGTCTGGGTGGGCCCTAAATCCAATGACAAGTGTCTTTGTAGAGGTGAGGCAGAGAAAGATTTGACAGAGTAAGAGGAGGCAATGTGACCATGGAGGCAGAAATTGGAGTGATGGGGCCACAGGTCAAGGAATACCTACAGCCACTAGAACTTGGGAGAAGCAAAGAACAGATTCTTCCCTGGAGTCTTTAGAGGGAGTCTGGCTCTGATGACTTGATTTTGGACTTCTGGCCCCAGAACTATGAGAGAAAATAATTGTTTGTGATGATTTGTTACAGCAGCCACAGAAAACTAATACAGAGGGGATTAGGCAGTATCATATATTGCTGGTACAGGCCTTATAGTGGGGCATATAACAGTATGTTTAAAAACTATCCACATCAAAAAAACCCCCACAAATAATCTACATTTGACCCTGAACAACACAGGGGTTATGGATGCTTATCCTCTGTGCAGCTGAAAATCATGTGTAACTTTTGACTCCCCCCAAAACTTAACTACTAATAGCCTACTGTTGAGTGGAATCCTTACCAAACAATAGTTACTGCCTATATGTGGACCTGCACAGTTCAAACCACTGCTATTCAAGTATATATTTACCTGACATTCAATATTGGGAATTTACTCTGAAGATATACTTCCATCTTGGGGCGCCTGGGTGGCTCAGTTGGTTAAGCGACTGCCTTCGGCTCAGGTCATGATCCCAGGGTCCTGGGATCGAGTCCCACATCGGGGTCCCTGCTCCGCAGGAAGCCTGCTTCTCCCTCTCCCACTCCCCCTGCTTGTGTTCCCTCTCTCGCTGTGTCTCTCTCTGTCAAATAAGTAAAATCTTTAAAAAAAAATAGATACACTTCCATCTTTTAAATGGAAGTTTTTTACATTACAGTAGATGCTCTAGATCTTTACTTGTTGGCATGGAAAAATGTTCCCTAGTGTTAGGCAAGAAAGGTAGGTTTCACAATAGCCACGTGTAGCCAATTCTATTTTTGAAAGGAAAGTCTACGTATACAGGGAGGGTAAAGGGATTTACAATAAATGTTCATAGTAGACTATCGTTATTTTAGGATTCCCTGTTTTCTGAATTTTAATGCTCTGTATTTATTTCTTTTACATTCACAAAATAATTATAGAAGTAGCTACAGACACAGAATGGGGACGATGCTGATGTATCTTTGAGAATTCAGGCTAAAGAAAGCTGCTCAAACATCTTAAAGTTCTAGCTCTTCATATCAGCTGAGCTTTTAACTGCAATGGCTTCCCTCTTCCTGGAGCCTGTTTACTCATTGGTTTCTCTACCATTCAGGGCTGTCTCCTTTCCTCTGATAAGGAAATCACACCTGGCTGAGAGATATAAACTCCTATATATAGGAAATGAAATGGGACTTGGGTTTGCTGAGGTGCTGCCAAACAGGGAAAAAGGGCCAGAGGAAGATGAAATCACTTTAGATCTCAAGAAAATGAAGCCTCAGTAAAAACAAAATGCAGTTATTTCCAGTTATACAAATGCCGAATCAGTTATTCTTTTTTTTTTTTTAAGATTTTATTTATTTATTTATTTGACACAGAGAGACACAGCAAGAGAGGAAACACACGCAGGGGGAGTGGGAGAGGGAGAAGCAGGCTTCCCGCGGAGCAGGGAGCCCGATGCGGGCTCGATCCCAGGACCCTGAGATCATGACCTGAGCCGAAGGCAGACGCTTAATGACTGAGCCACCCAGGCGCCCCCAAATCAGTTCTTCAAAGGCTCTCCAGAAAGTCATATTGAAGGAGGATACTTCCAGTAGGCAGATTATAAATAATGAGTGAAAATATTCTTTTTTTTTTTTGATGTAGTGGAGCAAAAATATTCTTAATGGGCAAAATCAGGCTCCAACATCCCATCCTTGTAGTTACATCCTTCCGAACAGGGTTCAGGAGGTCTCCTCACCTGGGAGAACTTGATGGACGTCTTTGGAAGTGATAGTACTGCCAATGACAAAAACATTCCAACTCCACAAACCCTAGCCCCATATGACCCTGGAAGAAAGGGGAAGGTGGGCCAGATGTGGGAGCTAGGCAGCATATAGAAGGAATTCCTCTGGCATGGTTCAGCTTTCTGAGTCCAGCAAGAATATACAAATATAATAAATTCCAGAAGTTCCTCACAATAAGGTATTATGTGGTTATTAAAAAATTGAGGAATAACCAAAAAATAGAGAAAAATTCAAAATATACTGACAATGGCTTAAGGTTGTGTAGGTTACTACACAACATGTACAACTATTCCATTTACCAAAAGGTCATATATATCATTATGGATAGAATGTCAAACATCAGCAATAGAAAGAAAAATATCTGGGGGCACCTGGGTGGCTCAGTTGTTAGGCGTCTGCCTTCGGCTCAGGTCATGATCTCAGGGTCCTGGGATCGAGCCCCACATTGGGCTCCCTGCTCCGCGGGAAGCCCGCTTCTCCCTCTCCCACTCCCCCTGCCTGTGTTCCCTCGCTTGCTGTGTCTCTCTGTGTCAAATAAATAAATAAAATCTTAAAAAAAAAAGAAAGAAAAATATCTGGATTTATACCTTTAAATGTTAACATTATTGATTTCTAGTCTGTGATACTGATTTTTGGTTTAAGTATACTTCCATAACATATAAATTTAAATTTACTTCCTATTTTCTTTAGAAGAACCAAGAATGTATTTATTTTAGATTATTTTTTAAGAAATTTTATTAAAGGGCGCCTGGGTGGCTCAGTCGTTAAGCGTCTGCCTTCGGCTCAGGTCATGATCCCAGCGTCCTGGGATCAAGCCCCACGTCGGGCTCCCTGCTCAGCGGGAAGCCTGCTTCTCCCTCTCCCACTCTCCCTGCTTGTGTTCCTGCTCTCGCTGTCTCTCTCTGTCAAATAAATAAATAAAATCTTAAAAAAAATTTTATTAAAGGGAACTTCTTAAAAAATAGGTGAAAAAAACTTTTATGGGTCCTTAGGTTAGATTTATAGCTCAGCATATTCTAAATATAGCTTGGCTATGAATGGTTTGTCTTATGTCCCTTCTAACAGTTTGTTTCCAAGCATATCTAGGGGTTTTCTGCCTAGAGAAGAGCTAAGAGGCTCAAACCCTGGTCTAGTTGTTTTATGTCTTTTGATGGAAGAATTTATTTCACTTCTGAAATATTAGCCATAATGCCCTGCAACCAGTGAGAGAATCACCTTGCTCTATTAGTCTCCCTTTGGACCCAACATCAAGGGAATCAAAACTGTAGGGCATAAACTTGACTAGGGAAAATTCACATTCAAGAGTTCCTGTGAATTCACAGTAATTTGGACATGCTGCTATAGTTAGAATTCTTTCTTGTCAACTCCCATGGTTTATCATTGCACTTCTCCAGAGGTCTTTGTTATGTTCTACCTTTGACCTACTTTTATTTCCCCTGTTGGATTATGAACAGCATAAAGGTAGCAATTATATCTTATTCATCTGTTTCATCCTAATACATAGGCACAAGTTCTGGTGTACTGTAGGCATGTCTAATGTCTTATATAGAAATCCTACTTCTAGGATACTTAGGAAGAATTAAAAATAAATAAGTATTACAAGGATGTTCACTGAAGATTTCCTGATAATAGGGGCACCTGGGTGGCTCAGTTGGTTGAGTGTCTGCCTTCGGCTCAGGTCATTATCCCAGTGTCCTGGGATGGAGCTTTGAGTTGGACTCTCCACTCTGCGGGGAGTCTGCTTCTCTCTCTCTCCCCTTGCCCTTCCCCCCCCCCCTGCTCATGTGTGCGCTCTCTCTCTCTCTCAAATAATTTAAAAAAGAATTCGTGATAATAATTAGTAAAAAAAAAAAGGCTTCAGAATAAACAATGTGTTAAATAAGATATGATAGACCACACTGTAATCATTATGATTTTGGCCTCAATTATTGTCAAAGAGAGATATTCATCAGGAATGGCTTAGTGAAATACAGCAGAAGGTATAGAGTTGGAAAATAGTAGAATCTGGTAGTTAAATAAAGATTGAGGACTTTGGAACTCAAGTTCTAGTTTCATCTCTCAGGAACTCTGTGACATTTCACAACTTATTTCAGCCCTTGATGCCTCACTTGCCTAAGCAGTTTACTGAGAATGGTAATACCTCCCTCACAGGGCTCTCATGAGGATTAAATTAGACAATACATGTCCTTATAATAGTGTATTAGAGTTCTCCAGAGAAAGAGAAACGATAGGATGTATGTGTGTGTCTGTGTGTGTGTACTGAGTTAAGAAAGAGATTTTTTTTTTTTTTTAAAAGAAAGAGATTTTAAGGAACTGGCTCATAAGATTGTAGAAGCCTGTTAAGTCCGAAATCTATAGGTCAGGTCAGCAGGTTGGACACCCAGGGAACAGCTGCGGTTTGAGTCCAAAAGCTGTCTGCTCGCAGAGTTCCTTTCTGCTCCGGGAGAGAGCAGTCTTTAGTCTATCAAGGCCTTCAACTGGTTAGATGAGACCCACCCACATTCTGGAGGGTAATCTGTTTTAAATTAAATGTTAATCTCATCTAATAAACACCTTCACAGAAACATCCAGAATGATATTTGACCAAATATTTGGGCATCGTGCCCAGCCATGTTACATAAAATTAGGCTTCATAAGTCCACCCCTTGTCAACTTGGTACCTATATGCATCTCCTTAAACTATACTTAATATCTGAATAAAAACGGGGGTGCCTGGGTGGCTCAGTTGGTTAAGCAACTGCCTTCAGCTCAGGTCATGATCCTGGAGTCCCGGGATCGAGTCCCACATTGGGCTCCCTGCTCGGCAGGGAGTCTGCTTCTCCCTCTAACCCTCCCCTCTCTCATGCTCTCTCTCTCTCATTCTCTCTCTCAAATAAGTAAATAAAATCTTGAAAAAAATCTGAATAAAAACAGTAACAAGGACATACTTAATATCTGATATAAAACAGTATAATATCTGAATAAAATAGTATAATATCTGAATAAAAACAGTAACAGACCTACTTCCACCTAACATGATACAACTATCCTGCATACAACCAGAAAATACACAAATCCTTTCCCCAGAAGAGGGTGCAAAGTCTTGCATGCTGTTTACTTTTCTCCCTTATATCCCACAACTTAAATATTATGTAAAGTTAATAATACTTACATACTATAAGGTCAATACATCTTATATTACATGATAATGGTATAAAAAAGGAACAAAGATATTTATATACATATGTACAAACACACAACAAAATAAACACTCATGACAATTATAGTCCCAATTTCTGAAACTGGTCACGTGGTTGTAGTAGGCATTTATAACTACCTTCTTCCACCACCCATTCCATATTCCCTTTGCCCTCAGCAAGCTCCTCAGCTGGTCATGGTTCTTTACCTGGTGGGGTGACCCAAACATTCATTCTTGGGTGTCTGGCCCATGAGTAACCCTGCCTTTATAGTTTGTAGTTTGCCATTCACTTTAGTGATAGGGCAGGGTAATATTAAGAGATGCCCCAAAGGATCTCCTGTACTCTAGGCATACTCCTCCTTACCTCCACTGTGGCGTAGCAGTCCAACTTCCCCTTGGTAGTCAAGATCAATCACCCCAGCCAGCATACTTACTCCCTTCTTTGCCTTCTGATTCAGAGGGATGAGAAACCCAAAGCGGTTGGGTAGCAGTCTTAATTTATAGTTAAATGCAATCACTGTATCTCCTGGTGGAAGCATTCCTCCCTTTGGAACTAAGACCTCTATGCAGCAGAGCACAGGTTGTGGGGAGGGGAAGCAAAAATTGTGCTATTGGGTAATTAGGGGTAATAGTGAGTGGTGTCACTCCCAATTCAACCCCTTGATTCCTGGCCTTGTAAATCCTGACTTTGGGAGAAACAGCACCAGAGACTGGATGCTGACACCGAAGCATACACAGCCTTCTGCAGAACCATGCCCCAGCCCTGCAAGATACTGCCACCTAGCTGGCACTGTGACTGAGTCTTCAAAACATCACTCCATCTGTCAAGCCAGCTGCTTCAGAACGGTGGGGATCTTGAGAAGACCAGTGAATTCCATGAGGATGGGCCCACTGCTGCACTTTAGTTACTGTGATATGAGTTCCTTGATCAGAAGCACTGCTGTTTGGAAAATACCATGATAGTGGATAAGGCATTCTGTAAGTTCACTGATGGTAGTTTCGGTAGAAGCATAATGTATATAGGCAAATCTGTATCTGGAGTGTCTGTTCCATTAAGAAAAAACATGTTGCCTCTTCCATGATGGAAGCAGTTCAATGTAATCAACCTGCCACCAGAGAATGGTGCTATATCGGTGACTCACTGTTGGTCTCTGCTAGCAGATTGGGCATTCAGCAGTGGCTGTAACCAGGTTGGCCTTAGTGAGTGGACACCCATGTTGCTGAACCCATGGACAGCTGCCATCACTGCCACCATGGCCACTTTGTTCAAGAACCCACTGGGTGATGACAGGGGTGGCTGAGGGAAGAAACCAACTGGTGTCCACAGACTGGGTCATCCTATCTACTTTATTAAAACCCTCCTCTGCTGAGCATTTTAACATGCGACACAAAGAACTTCACTTTTACCCATTCAAAGAGGTCTGTACCTCTTTTCCAGACTTCCTTCACATGAATTTCCCAATCATGTTCCTTCCAAGTTCCTGACCATCCAAACCACTGGCCACAGCCTGTGAATCAGTATGTAATCACACATCTGACCATTTCTTCTTCCAAGCAAAAAAACAAAACAAAACAAAACAAAACAAAAACCAGGTGCACTGCTTAAAGCTCTGACCAGTAGGATTACTTGTTCCTTCAGGGCATACTTGGCCCAATCACTTATACATCACTTCCATTTTATGAAAGTGCTGCTATGCACACCCAATATAATAGTTTGTTGGGTCAGATTACACCCAGTTTATGATGGTAAGTTGGTGGCCCATGGTTTAGTGTTTAGTCTCTAAGGCCCAGTAGTAGGCCAAAACCTGTTTCTCAAAAGGAGAGTAGTTAACTGCAGAGAATGGCATGGCTTTGCTTCAAAATCCTAAGGGCCTGAACTGTGACCCATCTATAGGGTCCTGCCAAAGGCCCTAGACAGCATCAGTATCTGCCTCTGGTATTTCAAACACCCTTGGATTTACTGGGCCTTTTGGCCCAAGAGGCAAAGTGCTTGCATAGCAGTTTGGACCTGTTGCAGAGTCGCAGAGCCTTCTTTTGTTCTGGGTCCTACTCAAAACTAGTAGCTTTTCACATCCCTTGGTAAATGGGCCAACGTAATACACCCAAATGAGGAATAGGTTGCCTCCAAAATCCAGAGGTCCACTAGGCTTTGTGCCTCTTTTTTAGGTGTAGGAGGAGCCAGATGCAACAATTTATCCTTCATCCTTAGAAGGGATATCATAACATGCCCCACATCACTGGATCGCTAGAAACTTCACTGAGGTAGTAGAAGGCCTCTGAGTTTTTGTTGGATTTATTTCCCAACCCTGACACCCAGATGTCTTATCAGTAAATCTAGAGTAGTTGCCATTTCTTGCTCACTAGGTCCATTGGCATAATGTCATCAATGTAATTGACCAGTGTGACATCTTGTGGAAGGGAAAAATAATTAAGATCCCTGTGAACTAAATTATTATACATGTAAACTAAGTTACAGGGCTGGGGAGCTGATGTACCCCTGAGGTAGGACACTGAAGCTATATTACTTGTTACTGCCAAGTGAAAACCGTTGCTTCTGGTTGTCTTTATTTACAGAGATGGAGGGGGAAAATTGCCAGATCAGTAATCGCATAGCAGGTACCAGGGAATGTTAATTTGCTCACGTAATGAAACCACATCTAGTAAAACAGCTGCAGTTGGAGTCACCACCAGCTTATGATAACCCACTGTCATTCTCCAAGATTTCTGTCTGCAGAGGCCAAACAGGCAAGTTGAATGGGTATATGGTGGGAATCACCACCCCTGCATTTTTAAAGTTCTTAATAATGGCACTAATATCTGCAATCCCTCCAGGAATACAGTATTTCTTTTGGTCTATTATTTATTTTTAGGTAGAGGCAGTTTTAGTAGTTTCCACTTGTCCTTTCCTCACTCAACCGGCCAGAGAGACATGCTGAGTATGTCTGTTCCAATTATCCATTCCAGAACTGGGGGGAAAAACCACAGGATGGATTCAGGTACCCACTGGGTCTGCTGTGAGATAGACCTTGGCTAAAACAACATTGATCATAGACCTCCTTAAGCCTCTACCCTGACTGGTAGACCAGTGAAGTTTTAGGTCTCCTGGAATTAGTGTCAGCTCAAGGCCAGTGTCCAAGGTCTGATTATTTCCTTTTCCTCAAAGTATGGCCTCCCTGGTAAAGGCTATGGGTTCCTATAAGAAGGCCTGGGGGAAAATTATCAGCACAAATTTTTGGCAGTGTAGCAGGGTTTTTCATTCAAGGGGTTCTGGGTCAGTATACTGGGTCAAGTCTTAAGAATTGACTGACAGTCCATGACTTTTTATTATTCAAGTTAGGCTTTTGTTCACTTGACTAGATAGAACTCTTTCACTTATACAGATCGACTAAGAATTTAGACTTCCCATCTATTTCACTTCCACCAAAGAAAACTAACCGTACTCCCAGTTACCCTATAACAAAGATTAACAAAAAATCTTTCATGATCATTTTGCATTCATCACAATAAATTATTTCATATTTTTAAAATCCACGTTTTAAGTTATACTTAAATTTTTAAAAATTTCCACAGGAAACTTAATTTCTTTTTTTTTTTTAAGATTTTATTTATTTGACAGAGAGAGAGGCAGAGAGAGCGGGAACACAAGCAAGGGGAGTGGGAGAGGGAGAAGCAGGCTTCCCGCCGAGCAAGGACCCTGGGATCATGACCTGAGCCGAAGGCAGACGCTTAACGACCCAGGCGCCCTGGAAAGTTAATTTTCAAGTAAAACCTATGCTGCAGGAAGCTTAACTATCATCTCTTTAGAGGTAAGTAAAGAGGTTTAGAGTTCTCAATCTCACACTCTTAATATTGCAGTCTCTCATATAGTTACTACATTCAGATCACAACCACACACGTATCTTCCATCCAGATTTTAACTTGCATAAGTTGCATTCAAACACACAAAAACAAATTTACTAGATCTCTCACAAGATCTCCCAATCCTACTCAATTAAAACTCACATATATCAACCTCAAAGTCACAATGTTTAATCACCTGCTCTTGCACTGTCATACAATTCATTCAGAGACTTGGGTACGGTCACAAACCACTTTCCCATACTTTGTATATTTCACTCAACACCTTGGACAATATCAAATACAAACCAACTCATACACGTGACCAAGAATCAGACCCAGAAACACAACCACTTGTTCTCACAGACAAATTTCTTCATATGACACTTTGAGATGGGGTTTCTGTACTTTTAGCAAGGTTAAAAATCTTTAGATTTGCCTCTTCTGGCAGATAATCTGTACTAGTTTCCACCTCTCTCAGTCAATTCTGGTTTCTCGCACCCCACAATGTCGCTTCACGCCTCTCCCACGCATACAGGTAAGGCTCAGGATCAGCTCTGCCTGGCCCAGGTATCTGTTTCATCCATCAGGGTACATCAGGGAGACCAGCCTCCTCCCTTCTCTCGACGGACACCTACCGCAGCCAACCGCTCCTGCTAGTCATAGGTAGACCCAACACAAACAGCCTCCCACAAAACTTTACAAACTCACTGCCCGCATAGTCGCGCCACCCACAAGCACTCGTAATCAATCACAGGTCTCAAATGGCTCCTCACTCCTAAGCCACGTTATATTACACTTCACAATCACTGCGCGTGGCCTCACACGGGTATACAGCACGACCACTATTTCAAACGGTCTCAGAAACGTCTCACAAACTACTTTCCTCATTCAGGACACACTCAGTCGGTGTAACATATACATCCTCTCCCTCTCGATCAAACTCACCCTCGGCCACTCGCACCTTCGGACTCAGAAAACACATCTCGCACTGCCACCTTACAGACGAAGGCCGGACCCCTCCGCATCCGACAACAATTCCCTCAAACCACAGCACGTGCGCGTCCACCTTGAGAGGTAGGGACAGCCACGGTGCCAGGCTTGAAATCCGCCCTCAGAGGAATCCGAGGACCCGGATTCAGACCGAAATTTCGGGTCTGAGCCTTGGAAAGGGAGAAGTGGTAGCCTCACTCCAGGCCCGATGAAACTGCGCAGGTGCATCCCGAAACCCGGTAGGAGATTTACCACTTTCAGCTCCCCGGCGCTTTCCTTTTGGACTACGTTTCCCAGAGGACACAGCGGTTCAAAGCTATTTCCGGTAGGAACGTTGGCTGGTCGGCCGCAGAGGCAGGTGAGGGCTTTTTACTCGACCAGCGGAGTGTGCAAGGCTAAGCGTGCGGCCTCACCTGGAATGCAAATCATAGAATATGAACCAGAGCACTTCCTGAGGATGCTGAAGGTAAGGACTCCTGGCGTTCCAGGCCTGGGCAAGAGGAGTGTCTGGAGTGTTAGGCCTCCAAAGTGCAGGAGCTGCTCTAGGAGGATAGATTGGGTTGTTGTGAGTGCGTGAAGGAAACTATGAGTTTGTCGCCGGACTAAGTATATTTGGCCGTTTGTTGTGAGAGCGACTGGATTCGGATCGTGCTTTTGTGACAGTGTAATTGTTTGCGTGGCCATTTGTGTGAATGGAGTTTGTATGTGGTTGTGACCATGATTGCAGGTGGCTATTTGTGTGAGCCTCAGATACTTGCATAAAAGAAAAAAAGCACAATTACACAAAGCGTTACACCCAGGCTCACGTAATCAGGCAGTTAGGGAGACATTCCAGTATTTAACTGTAGATTCATACTACACAAAGCCAAAAAGACATAATACAACCCACGTTTATCATCATCCCACTACCCCAGACGCAGACACACATATATAGTAAAACAAAAACAACCACTCCCCAACCACAAACTGCCCTATGCCTACTTAGCCGTCATCCCCAACAGTTATCTAAGAGCTCAAACACATCACCAAGTGTCATAGAATCGTAGTTACCATGGTCACAAACAATGTCTACTCCACATCACACACAGGGTCACACAAAGTTTGAGCTTCAAGAAAGGCCTGATGGGGGGCACCTGGCTGGCTCAGTCAATAGAGCATGGGATTCTTTTTGTTGTTGTTGTTAAAGATTTTTTGAGCATGGGATTCTTGGTCTTGGGGTTGTAACTTCAGCTCCACACTGGGTTTAGAGATTACTTAGAAAAGGCCTGGTGTCTCGTAGTTCTTATCTACCTCACTACTTCCGCCATTCCCCTTAGAAACACCTAGGGTAGGAGGAAAGAATGGCGCTGTTGCACATCCAGAATCAGTGTCTAAGATGATTAGGTGCTGCTACTTATCAGAATGTTCATATAAGCTTTTAAAATTCTTTTGTTATATTACTTTATTTAAAGTAAAAGTTACCTATAATTCTTCAACCACTCTAAACATTTTTAAAAAGATTTATTTATTTATTTATTTATTTGACAGAGAGAAAGAAAGGGAGCATGTGAGCAGGGAGAGGAACAGAGGGAGAGGGAGAAGCCGCCCCACATGGGGCTTGATCCCGTTCAGATCATGACCTGAGCCGAAACCAAGAGTGAGATGAATAAACCGCCTGAGCCACCCAGGCGCCCCATCTTTGAACATTTTATTACAAGTGCTTTCACCCTCCTTATATGCATACATATATGCTTATGTATGTATGTGTTTTCCCCGAAAGATTAGACCACAATACACATTGTTTTGTAATTCTTTATTACAGGATATTTAGGTCTTTTGTATGTATTCAGGAATAAATTTCAGAAGATTTTCCAGGATGCTTCCAGGTGTGCTTTCTCACCAGGACTTCAAATTAAAGTCTCAAGTATTTATTTTGGCTTGGAATTTTTTTTTAAGATTTTATTTATTTATTTGACAGAGAGATAGAGAGAGAGAGCACAAGTAGGCAGAGAGGCAGGCAGAGGGAGAGGGAGAAGCAGGCTCTCCGCTGAGCAGGGAGCCCGATGCGGGGCTCGTTCCCAGGACCCCGGGATCATGACCTGAGCTGAAGGCAGACGCTTAACGACTGAGCCACCCAGGTGCCCCTGGAATTTTTTTTTTTTTTAATAGAGAGAGAGTGCGTGTCCATGTGCGTGTGGAGGTGGGGGGACAGAGGGAGAGAGAAAGAATTTTAAGCAGGCTCCAGGCTCAGTGCAGAGCCTGACACAGGCTGGATCTCGTGACCTGAGCTGAAATCAAGAGTCCATCGCTTAACTGACTGTGCCACCCAGGCGCCTCTGGCCTGGAAGTTTTTGTTTTGTTTATTTCTTCTTTTTGTCTGGGTTCTATCAGTCTCTATTTTTAAAATTCCTGTGAGTCATGTATTAGGGCTTTTGGGTTGTTTTCTATTTCTCTAATCTTTTTGTAATGTCCATTTCCTTTTATTTTTCCTCTTAATTCAGTGAAGATCTTGTCAGGATAGGTCTGAACAGGTTGGTTGTGTCCATTTTATCATAGAGTTGGGACACTGATCTGCCTAAATCTTTCCTGCTAAAAAGCCTGGGCCCAGTCTTTCTTGACTCCATTCTACTATACCTGGCTTCCCTTCTTTTTTGAGTAAGGTTGGGATTTGTCCGATTTCCCTCTAATCTTTCATGTATGTGTGTATGGAGATTGGGCATAGGAGACATGCAAGGGGAAGAAAAATGTCCTTCTGTATTAGCACTTTGGCAGCTAAGAAGCAAGATCATCTCATGTCTTTTTTTTAAACCCCTCTCATCCAGCAATATTTTCTTTGGACTGTGAGTTTCTTCTAAAGTGGAACTAAGAAGAGGACTAATACATTGAATTCTAAAAAAAAAAAACAATGGCCCATGTAAGTTGATTTTTTTGTTCCTAATGTCTTCTTTTTTCTATAGTCCTATGAATATTTGCATTCTTTATCCTGATATTGTTGCCTGATTGAATATCATACAATAACTTACTAGTGAGTAAGTGTTGGTTTCAGAACTTCAAGGTCTTCCTCCTCTCCTTTCTAACCAGTGTTCTTATAATCATTCAATAAATCATTTTTCATTTCTCATATGCTCAGACCTCTGCCAGGAGAAGGAGAGAACAGAAATAGTATTCTTTTGAAAAGGGAAATACTGATGTTTCTCTTGTCAGAACTTTGGTTTGATGAGGTGATTTAACAAATATTACTTCTAGGTAACTACGAATAAATCAGTGGGGGAAAAAATCCGACACATACAAATCATCCCTTGTGGAACTTAACTTGTAGTGAGAGAGACAAAAAATACATTTATATAATACCAGACTTAAGATTTAAGACCCACGGATATATATATAAACAAATTAACAAAAACAATTACAAGGTAAAACTAAGAGCAAAAAATAAATATATGTCCTACCAATAAATATATATGAGTTTTAAGTCAGAAAAAGGCTTTTAGATTGAGTCTCAAAGAAAAACTCAACTCTCTGTACTTACGAGACTCTGAGACACTTAAGTGACTTAGAAAGTTTAATGAAAGGATGGATAAATTATAACAAACAAATGGAAACTAAAAACAGACAGAAATTCAGGACACTATATATGGCAAAGAAGGACGCTATGTAATTCTAAGGTATACATTTCAAAATGAAGATAACATAGTTATAAATGCACATGTATCAAATACCACATTTCTGTGTGCAGATAGGAAGGCAGATAGAAGAAGAAGAAAGTAGTAGAGGACACTAATTAATCCTTTCAGTCAAAGTCAGGCCAAGTGGACAAATTTAGTAAGGATGAAACACTCTATCAAATCCACCTAATTGATATATATTCAGTTCTGTATCCTAGTAATAATAATTATACATTCTTTTCAAGTGTTCATAGATCAATCAGGAAAAATAACATATTAGGCTACAATAAAGCCCAAGTAAGTAGAAATGATAAACCATATCCTTTGAACACAATGAAATACAGCAAGGATTTAATAACAAAATCAGAAAAATAAAGTTACTCTTACCAACAATTTGTAAAATCTGTCTCAATAACTCCTGGATCAAAGAAGAAATATAATCTAAAAGTAAAGAATTTCTGGCACTCTGTGATAGCACTATATTTTGGAACCCATGGGATTTTGTTAAAGTAGGACTCTAAGGGCAAAGTTACAGTTTTAATGCTTCTAACAAAAATAATGAAAATACATAAGTTGAAAGGAAGTAGAAGGAAATATGGAAGGAATTTATAAAGATAAAAATTGTATGTGTTAGAAAACAGGAAAAACTTATCATTAATAAGATAAGACAGATCTCAAATTAGAAAAGAGAAAGTGCAATATAAAAATTTAAAAAGGGGAAAATCCACAGAAACATAATGCAGAGTACTAACCACTATACGATCACGGCGTGCCACCTGCCAGGCGACGAAAATCCACAGAAACAAAGGAATCAAAAGAATCTTAAAAAATACTTTATTGGATTATTTGCAAATACATTTTATTTATCCACATATATACCATTTTTAATTGCTCTTCCTTCTTGAGATCTGAATTTCTGTTTGGCATGATTTCTTTTGAGCTTGAAGAACTTCCTTCAGCATTTCCCATGGTTTGTCTCTTTTGATGATAAATACTCTCAGCTTTCTTAATATAAAAATGTCTTTATTTCACCTTAATTTATAAAATAAATCAGGAAATACATCCTTTTCTATTTTCTGGAAGAATTTATTGAATTGTAGTATTTCTTCCTTAATTGTCTGATAGAATTCAACAACATAGGGATCTGTGGTAAGCACAATAATGACCTCCAGATATGTCTGTCTACTTGCTTATCCTGGAACCTGTGAATATGGTACCTTATGTGGCAAAAGGGAATTTGCAGATGTTATTAAATTAACGATTTAGAGATAGGGAGGTTATTTTTGATTATCTCAAGAATCAGGATCAGAGGGAGATGTGAGAATGTAATGTGTATACTCCTGTTAGAGAACTGCAATGTTACTGGCTTTGAGGATGGAGGAAGGGGGCCCTGACCCATGTAAGTGGCCTCTAGAAGCTAGTCAAGGCAAGGAAATAGACTCTTTCCTAAAGCCACCAGAAAGGTACAGAGCCCTGCTGACACCTGGATTTAGTCTAGTGCAACCCTTGTTGGACTTCTAACATACAGAACTGTAAGATAATAAATTTGTTGTTTTAAGCTACTATATTTCTTACAGCAGCAATAGATAGTGAATACACCATCTGAATTTGGAGTTTTTTTCACGGGGAGACTTTAATTTCTTTAATTAATATAGGGCTTGGGGGGCTTTTTTTTTCTTTCTTTCTTTTTTTTTAAGATTTTATTTAGTCGAGAGAGGGAGAGAGTGTGAGCACAAGCGGGGGGAGGGGCAGAGGGAGAAGCAGACTCCCTGCTGAGCAGGGAGCCTGATGCGGGGCTTGATCCCAGGACCCTGGGACCATGACCTGGGCCAGACAAAAGCAGATGCTTAACCTACTGAGCCACTCAGGCATCCTGGGTTTTATTTCTTCTTGAATCAGATTAGTAATTTGTGTCTTTCAAGAAACTCATTTATTTCCATTTAGATGTTAAATTTATTAGCATAAAGTTGTTTATAATATTCCCTTATTAACCTTTTTTTTAAACAGAATGTTTTATTGACTTTCAGTCCCTTATTAACCTTTTAATGCCTGTCAGATCTATAGTAATGCCCCCCCTTAATTCCTGATGTTAATAATTTGTCTTTTTTTCTTGATCAGTATACTAGCAATTTATCAGTTTTATTGATCTTTTCAAAGACTAGCTTTTAGTTTTACTGATTTTTCTCTCCAGTTTGCCCTTGCTTTGATTGCTACTTTGATTACTGATTTTATTCTTTCCTTTTTTCTGCGTAATTTTCTCTTACTTTTGAGTTCAAAATTCCCTTTTTTCTTTTACCCATGGGCTACTTAGAAGAGTGTTCGTTAACTTACAAATTTTGGGGGACTTTTTCAGATCTTTCTGAGAATTCATTTTTAATTTATTTAATTCATAACTTAATTCTGTTGTGGTCAGAGAACATACTCTGTAACATCAGTCCTTTTAAATTTATTGGGACTTGTTCTGTGGCCCAAAATGTGGACTATTTTGGTTAATTCTCAATGTGCATTTGAAAAAAAAAAAAAAGCATTGTTATACTATTGTTGGATAGAGTGTTTATTCCCTAGGTCAAGTGTTTTGTGAAAGTACTCAACTCTTCTCTATCTTTTCTGATTTTTTTTGTCACTCGGTCTATCAGTTAACTGAAAGAGGACTTTTTTTTTTTTAAGATTTTATTTATTTATTTGAGAGAGAGAGAGAATGAGAGATAGGAAGCACGAGAGGGAAGAGGGTCAGAGGGAGAAGCAGACTCCCTGCTGAGCAGGGAGCCCGATGTGGGACTCGATCCCGGGACTCCAGGATCATGACCTGAGCTGAAGGGAGTCGCTTAACCAACTGAGCCACCCAGGTGCCCTGAAACAGGACTTTTGAAACCTACAAATACAGCTGTTGATTTGTCTGTTACAGTTCTGTCAGTTTTGCTTTATGTTCTGAAATTCTGTTAGTAGGTGCATGCATATTTAGGATTACTATGTCCTTTTTTTTTAAGTTTATTTATTTATTTTTAAGTGATCTCTACACCCAGTGTGGGGGTTGAACTCACAACCCTGAGATCAAGAGTTGCATGCTCTTCTGACTGAGCCAGCCAGGTGGCCCAAGATTCCTATATCCTCTTGATGAATTGACACCTTTATTATGAAATGTTCCTTTGGTAATATTCTTTTTCCTGCATTCTATTTATTAATATAACTGCTTCAGCTTTCTTTTATTGTCATTTCATGGCATGTCTTTCTCTAGCCTTTTATTTTAACTTAAGTGTATCTCATATAACAGCATATAGTTTGGTCTTAACTTTTTTATCCAGTCTGATAATCACCGCCTTTGAGTATCTAGACCAGAGGCTAGCAACCTGTGGTATGCTGGCCAAATCCAGCCCACAGCCTCAAGCTAAGAATGATTTTGCGTTTCTGAAGGGTTATAAATAAAGAAGAATATTTGATAGGGACCATATGTGACTCATAGAGCCTAAAGTATTTACTATCTGAACCTTTTCAGAAAAAGTTTGCTGACTTCTCCATGGACTGTTTAAAGTGAATGTAATTATTAGGTTTTAATCTATTATCTTGTCATCTAGTCTTCCTTTTTTCCCTGATTTTCCTGCCTTCTCTTGGACAAGTTTTATATTTGCTTAGTATTCCATGTATCTTCACTACTTTTTAGAATTCCATTTATCTCCATTATAGGATTATTAGCTATACTATATTTTTACTGTTTTATTGTTTTAGGGGTTGTTCTAAGGTTTCCAGTGTGCTTTTAAAAAGAGCTTATTACAGTCTTATAGTAATTATACAACTTAACAAATAATGCAAAAATCTTACAGCTAGATACCTACATTTCCCCTTTGTATCTTTTTTTTTCTATTGTTCTCATCTATTTTATTTCTAAATGCATTAAAACCACAAAGCTTTCTCTTCTTTAGATGGTCAATTACATTTTAAAGTAATTATGAAATGAAAATGGTATCTTTTCTATTTACCCCCAAATTTATTATTTATAGTACTCTTCATTCCTCTATGGATAGAAGTTTTTACCTAGTATCATTTTTTTGTCCCCCTGAAGAACTTGCTTTAACATTTTTTGTAGCACAGGTCTTTTGGTGAAGAATCCTCTCAGGTTTTGTTTCTCTCGAAAAACAATCCAAATAAAACCAAACCCACCAAAGCTTTATTTCCCTATCATTCTGAAAGATTTCAGCTGGATATAGAATTATAGGTTGACAACTTTCTTTCAGCATTTTAAAGATACTGTTTTGTCATCTTGCCTCCATTGTTATTAATGGGAATTAATCTTTGATTCCTATTATTGTTCCCCTGTGCATAACGTGTCTTTTGTAGGAAAAGGAGTCTGGTTGCTTTTAAGATTTTTTTTCCTTATCCTTGGTGTTCAGTAGGTTGATTATAGGTATAGTATTCTTTGTTTGTTTTTTAAGTTTTATTTATTTAAGTAATCTCTATACCTAATGTGGGGCTTGAACTCACAACTCTGAGATCAAGAGTCCCACATTTTCCCAACTGAGCCAGCCAGGCGCCCCTAGCATTCTTTGTTTCATGTTACTTGGGATTCATTGAGCTTCTTGAATCTATGGGTTGCTTTTTTAAAAATGAAATTTGGAAAATATTTTGCCCATTGGGTCTAAGGATTTTTTTTGCCTTGTTTTTCTCTTTTGAATCTCCAGTTACATGTATGTTGGACTGCTGGTGTCTCATAGATCATTATGGCTCTTTTTTTTTCCCCTAGTCTTTTTTCAGTCTGGATCCTCAGTGGGTGATTCCTACTGAACTGTCCTGAAGTTTACTGATCTTTTCTTCTATTGTGTTTAATCTGCGGCAGATTCTTCCAGTGAATTATTTATTTCTTGATTTTAGGATTTGCCTCAGGTTTTCAAATCTTTGCTAATCTGAACATCTGAATTATTTATTGGTGTTTCTATTAAGTGATTTTTCTCTTGAGTATGGGTCATATTTTCTTCTTTTTTTTTGCATTTCTAGTAATCTTCTACTAGTAATCATTTCCAATAATTTTTTATTGTATACTCAATATTGTATATTATATATTGTTGACTCTGACTCTGGATCTTGTTAATCCCCTCTTAGAAGAAGTTAGCTCTACCAGATAATTCATATAATTATACATAATATAAAGCATGGTACTTAAAACATCATGGTACTGGTGTATAAATAGATCAAGGGAACAGAATAGAAAAAATTAGAAATATACCTGCATATGGTAATTGAATAACAGTAAAAGTGATATCTCAAAACAGCAAGCTAAAGATAGACTTTTTTACTGAGATATAATTGGCATGTAACATTGTGTTAGTTTTGGGTGCACAACATTGGGTGGTTTGGTGTATGTATATGTTATAAAATGATCACCACAGTAAATCTAGTTAATATCCATTAGCACACATAGTTACATGTTTTTTTCTTGTGATGAAAACTTTTCAGATCTAGTCTTTTAGCAACTTTCAAATATACAATATTTTTTTAAAGATTTTATTTATTTATTTGAGAGAGCGAGAATGAGAGAGAGAGAGAGAGAGCACATGAAAGGGGGGAGGGTCAGAGGGAGAAGCAGACTCCCTGCTGAGCAGCAGGGAGCCCGATGCGGGACTCGATCCTGGGACTCCAGGATCATGACCTGAGCCGAAGGCAGTCGCTTAACCAACTGAGCCACCCAGGCGCCCTCAAATATACAATATTAATAGCTATAGTCACCATGCTGTTCATGATATCTTCAGAGCTTATTAATTTTATAATTGGAAGTTTATAACTTTTGACCAGCTTCATCCATTTCACGCCCCCATCTCTGACAACCACCAGTCTGTTCTCTGCATCTATGAGTTTGATTTTTGTTTTCTGTTTTTAGATTTCACATATAACTGGCATTTGTTTTTCTCTGTCTGACTTATTTCACCTATTATAGTGCCATCAGGGACCATCCAAGTTGTTGGAAACGGTAGGATTTCCTTTTTTTTTTTTTTAAGATTTTATTTTTATTTATTAGAGAGCACAAGCAAGGGGCGGGGCAGAGGGAGAGGGAGAAGCAGACTCCCTGCTGAGTGGAGGGCTTAATCCCAGGATCCTGAGATCATGACCTGAGCTGAAGTCAGGTGCTTAACTAACTGAGCCACCCAAGTGTCTCCCCCCCTTTTTTTTAAAGTAGATTCTACGCCAAGTGTGGAGCCCAACACCGGGCTTGAACTTAGGACCCTGAGATCAAGACCTGAGCTGGGATCAAGAGTCGGACACTTAACCGACTGAGCCACCCAGGTGCCCCTCCTTTTTTTTTAATGGCTGAATAATATTCTTGTGTATGTGTGTGTGTATATCACATTTTCTGTATCTATTCATCCATTGGAGGACACTGGGATTTTTTCCTACATGTTGCCCATTATAAATGATGCTGCAGTGAACATGGAGGTCCCAATAGCTTTCCAAGTAGATATTTTCATTTCTTTTGGGTAAATACCCAGAAATGGAATTCCTGGATCATATGATAGTTCTATTTTTAATTTTTTTGAGGAATCTTCATATTGGTTTCTGTAGTAGGTTCACCCATTAACATTTCTCACCAATAGTACACAAGGGTTCCCCTTTCTCCACATCCTTGCCAACACTTGCTATGTCTTGTGTTTCTGATAATAGCCATTCTGAGTGTGAGGCAATGTCTCATTAGGGTTTTGATTTGCATTTCCCTGATGATCAGTGATTTTGAACATGTTTTCATGTACCTGTTGGCCATTTTTATGTCTTTTTTGGAGAAATGTCTACTCAGATCCTCTGCCCATTTTTAATTCAGATTATTTGGGGTTTTCTGCTATTGAGTTTTATGAGTTCTTTATGTTTTGATTATTAAACCCTTATCAGATACATGATTTACAAAAATTTTCTCCATGTAGGTTGCCTTTTCATTTTGTTGATGATTTCCTTTGCTGTGCAGAAGATTTTTAGTTTGATGTAGTCCCATTTATTTTTGCTGTTATTGCCTTTGCTGTTTTGGTATCAAATCCAAAAAGTCATTGCCAAGTACCTTTACCACCTATGATTTCCTCTAGAAGTTTTATACTTTCAGGTTTTATATTCAAGTCTTAAATCCATTTTGAGTTGATTTTTATGTATGGTGTAAGATAGCGATACAGTCTAATTCTTTTTCATGTGGCTGTCCACTGTTCCCAACCTCATTTATTGAAGAGACTGTCCTTTCCCCATTGTATATTCTTGGCTCCTTTGTCATAAATTAATTGACCGTATATGTGTGGGTTTCCTGTTCTGTTTCACTGATCTATCTGTCTGTTTTTATGCCAGTACCATACTGTTTTGATTACTATAGCTTTGTAATGTGGTTTGAAATGAGGACATGTGATGTCTCCAGCTTTGTTCCTTTTTCTCAAGATTGCTTTGGTATTTGAGGTCTTTGATGGTTTCATAGAAATTTTAGGATTATTTGTTGTATTTCTGTGAAAAATTCCATTGGGAGTCGAAGGATTACATTGAATCTGTAGATTGCTTTGAGTAGTATGGGCATTTTACCAATGTTAATTATTCCATTCCTTAAGCATGGGATATCTTTTCATTTACTTCTGTCTTTCTTTCATCAGCATCTTACAGTTTTCAGTATACAATTCTTTTACCTTCTTGGTTAAAGATAGTCTAGGTAGCCATTTTGGAAAATAAAGCCCAATCTGTATTTCATCTACCATATAGGATAAACTCCAATTAAATTGAATGATTTAATTTTTAAAAATGCAATCATAATATTACTAGACTAAAACATGAGACTATTCCTTCATAACTTTGATGTTCGGAAGGACTTTCTAACTAGGATTCAGAATTTTAGGAACTAAAAGAGAAAGTATTAACAAATTTGATTACATAAAAATAAAAAACTTCTGCATGGCAAGAAACACTGGTAAGAAAAGTCAGAAGAGAAATTACAAAATGGGGAAAGTATTTACAATTCATATATAGGCACTGAACTTATCATCTAATTTGTAAAGACTAAGAAATTTGAAAAAGAGACCAATGGCCCAGTAGGAAAAGAGTCAGAGGACATGAACAGAAATTTCACAGAAAAAGAAACATAAAAGACCCCCAAAAAGAAAAATACTCAACTCATAATTCAAGAAATACTATTTAAAATTCTATTGACATATAATTTCTTTATCATATTAAATTGATAAAAACAAAATGTTTTGACAAAATACTTTGCTGCCTTGGCTGTGAGGAAATGGGTACTCTCATATATTGCTGGTGTCTGACAGAATGGTCCAGCTGCTGTAGTGGGAAACTTGACAGCATCTACCAGAATTACAAGTGCATTTTCCCTTTGACCAAGCAATCTGATTTCTGAGACTCTCTGGTACAGATACACCTGTATGTATACAAAATGACATATTTACAGGAATATTAATTGCACTATTGTTTGTTAGAGCAGAAGATTGGAAACAACCAAGTGTCCATCTAGAGATGTTTGGTTAAATAAACTATGATAAATACAAAAAATGGAGTATATGTACCTATAGAAAAATAAGGAAACCATTAACTTTAGAATTTAAAAATCAAGTACAGAACAGTGTATATATTATAGTATGTTACCTTCTGTGTAAAAGTATAGAAAATAATATATATATATATTTGTATTTGCTTAAAAACATTGCAAAGATATCAAAGAAACTTAGGAAATTGCTCATCTGTAAGGGGTTATGAGGTGGGAGACAAAATGGAAAGGACAAGGTGGGCGTAAGACATCTGAATGTTTATTTAAGAAAGGGAAACAAAATATAAAAATAAAAACTCGTCATTAAGGTTGGTGATTTTCTCTAATCATATTCAGTTACATAGATACAGTGATAGAGTAGGAAGAGAGAGAGATTTATCTAGGATTCAGGCTTTGCTTATTAGCAAGTATGAAAAGGAAGTTCACATCAGGCTCATTATGAAGTTGGATGATTAGCTGAATATAGACTTTCAGTTGGGTGAAAAGGGGAGAAGAGAAGGGGCGCCTGGGTGGCTCAGTCGTTGAGCGTCTGCCTTTGGCGCAGGTCATGATCCCAGCGTCCTGGGATCAAGCCCCACATCGGGCTCCCTGCTCCGCAGGAAGCCTGCCTCTCCCTCTCCCTCTCCCTCTCCCCCTGCTTGTGTTCCCTCTCTCACTGTTTCTCTCTCTCTCAAATAAATAAATAAAATCTTTTAAAAAAGGGGGGGGGGAGAAGAGGTATGAGTGTGGTGAGTGACAATGTAAAGGTGTCCAGAGAGAAAGACAGTTGATATTTTGGAGACGATGAAGTTACTATTAATGATGATGTCTGGGATAGTGCTACAAAGAGTGAACTAGAGTGGAAGACAAGCTCATTGGAGAGGAGGTGAGGGAATTGGGAAGCCAGGATGATAGATGGAATACTTAGATAGATATTTGAAATCACTGAGAATTAAGATAGGAGTAGTATTGGAGATGGTGGCACTGAGCCAGGAGCGAAAATTCCTGAGGGGGCAAAATCTGCATGTTAGCACATCACTGCAATAGGTAGAAATAATGCATGTATAGTTTGATGAAATGATGACATTAGATTTTAGAGAAGGAGGGACAGTTGCTGGCACCGGCAATGAGGAGAAGAGAGGACAGAGTGAGACTGAGGACAGAGTAAGACTGTAGGAGAAAAACCAGCCACCCAGTTGAGATGTCCTCATAGGAAATGGTGTTGTCAGGGGAAAATGGTTAATTGAATCACACATGGGAAATCTTTGAACTTTTCCACAATTTTGACTTTTCCAAATAGACATTATGGGAATTGGTGTAGGGTGTTCTCACTGGGTGGAGAGACATTTTTATAATCCAGCTTCAGAAGTCACATAGTCACTTCTGCTATACTTTATAAGTTGAGTAAGTCACAGCTGTTTTCCCAGGATCAGGTTCAAGGGCAGAGGACACAGACCTTATACCAATGGTCATGGCGTGGTCATGGTCAATGGCATGTCAAGGTTACACTGAAGAAGAGCGTATGGGATGGGAGTTGTTTTATCTATCCTTGGAAAATACAATCTGCACTGGATATTTACTAAAGAATTTGCATGAAAAGTAAAAATGGTTATGACATAATGGTCATAATGATGAAGAAAAATCTTCAAGTCCTTTTTCTCAAGTTGGAGGTTTTCATAAGACATTCTGGAAAGATTAAAAAAATTCCAACTATTTAACTTAGTTGGAAACCTCTACTTATTTTTTTTAAATTTCTAGATGACTGATTTTCCATCCTATGCAAGAGGATGTGTCTGCAAAAATTGAATTTTTGAGAACATGGAAGCACTCTGCTTCATTTCCATTAAATTTCTTTTTGACCCATGTCACAAGCTTCCACCTTTGCCTATATACTCACTCACACTATATGTGTGTGTGTGTGTGTGTGTGTGTGTGTGTGTGTGTGTATTACTGTCTCTTTCCTGCATGCTTTCGTTTAGCATCTCTTCTTCCTTTTGAAAAATATTTCTTATAATTTCAAAAAATAGTACTGTTATTTGTCATTTTAGGGGATGGTGATGTTCAAAGATGTGGCTATAGATGTCTCTCAGGAGGAATGGGAATGCCTGAACCCTACACAGAGGAATTTGTACAAAGATGTGATGTTGGAGAACTATAGCAACTTGGTTTCACTGGGTAAAGTTATCTGCCTCTTATAATTTAGAATCTATTTCTTGGAATTTCTCCTTTCTTTACCGTGAATTTTAGGGCTACCTTTCAAATAACTAGATGAATTTTTTCTTTGCATAAAAATGTGCACGCTTAGATGGGGGTGCATCTTCATTTTCCCCATCCTTAACCCTTCCTCTGGTCCTTATAATCAATGTTCTTCCTTGGTGATTAAAGAACAGAATTGGAATTCTGTGCCATTAAAGCTTATGCTTAATTATTTAATTATTTAATGTTAATAAATTAATTGTTAGTTAATGGTCAAAGAAACCACTTCATCTTTTGTTTCATTTGCACTGTGCTAAACCTGCAGGTGCACTAGAGTAGGTTAAAACTAAACACATGGGGCCTGGGTGTGAAGCTCTTTAGCTTTCCCAATTAATGTAGTGATGGACTGGATCAAGAAATATCACTTACTATTTAGTGCTCAAATGAACACTATTCCATTTCCTACAACAAATGTGCTCTCTCTTAAACAATTTGCATTTGGGAGTTACATTCTAAGAACTTTTTATTTAACATTGAAAAATATCTGAAATAAGCATACTCAAGAAGCTGTTTTTTCCACATAGCGAAGTAGAGATAGAAAGCTTATCTAATTTAAATAGCATTTTATCACCTATTTATTTGTTTTTTTATCTTGAGTTTACCTGAATATTAGTGTTTAATTTATTCTTTTTTTCAACTGCAGACTTTATCAAATACGATTTTGTGCTATAGTTTATTTTTTTTGATCAATTCTAAACCATAGTATTTGGGTACTTTGATTTCCACTTCATCTCCATTTCTTTTCTTATAACCAGGACTTTCTATATCTAAGCCGGCTGTGATCTCTTCATTAGAGCAAGGGAAGGAGCCCTGGATGGTTGTGAGGGAAGTGACAGGAGGACGGTGCCCAGGTGAGTGAGCAATGATCAGGAGGCAGGAAGCTATTTCAAGGAGTAGGCCCACTGGTCAGAATGTTGGGCTAGTAAGGTTATTTTAGACAAATTAGGGAAAACCTGATTTCAAAACTAATTATAACACTGTGTAGTCAGACTGTGGTACTGGCATAAAGATGGACATATAGATCAGTGGAATAGAATAGGGGCGCCTGAGTGACTTAGTAGCCTAAGTGTCTGACTCTTGATTTCAGCTCAGGTCATGATCTCAGGGTTGTGAGATCGAGCCCCACATTGGGCTCTGTGCTCAGCATGGCATCTGCTTGAGATTCTCTCTCTCTCCCCCTTCCCCTACTTGCACGCACTGTCTCTCTAAATAAATAAATAAAATCTTTAAAAAATAGAATAGAATAAAAAGGCTGGAAATAAACCCTCACATATATGACCAAATGATTTTAGATAAAGGTGCCAAGACCATTCAATGGGGGAAAGGACTATCTTTAACGAATGGTGTAGGGAAAACTGGATATCCGTATGCAAAAGAATAAAGTTGGATCCTTACCTTATGCCATATACAAAAATTAACTCAAAATGGATCAAAGAACTAAATCTAAGACCCCAAACTAGAAGAAAACATAGGGAAAAAGTTTCATGACATTGGGTTTGGCAGTGTTTTCTGGGATATGACACCAAGCAAGGTACGGGTAAACAAAGCAAAAATAGACAAATGGGAGTACACCAAACTTAAAAATGTCTATTCATCAAAAGACACAGTCAACAGTATTTATTAATTTTTTTAAAAATTCCTTCGAGTTGCTTTATGAGGTAATAGGAATACCTTTTTTTAAATGTTACAGTAGTGGATCAAGAACATATGTTCTAATGGTATAGTAGGAAAAAATAAGGTTGATTAGAAATTGGGAAAGTTAAAGAAAACTACATTGAGGAAGTAGAGATAGCAGAGGGTTGGGCGCCTAGGTGGCTCAGTCAGTTACATCTCTGCCTTTGGCACAGGTCATGATCCGAGGGTCCTGGGATCGAGTCCCTCATTGGGCTCCCTGCTCAGCGGGGAGTCTCCTTCTCCCTCTCCCTTTGCCCCTCACTTGTGCTCTCTCTCTCTGAAATAAAAAAATACTATAAAAAAAAAAGAGAGAGATAGTAGAGGGTTGACTGGGAAGGAAGGAGGTCATCTAGGAAAGTATAGGGTTCTGGAGGCCAAGAGCAGGGCCATATTACAGATGAGTGGTCTTTGATGATATCTGTGAATCAGTATTAGTGCTGCAGAACTGTGAGAGAGTATATTTCTGTTGTTTTAAGCCACGTAGTTTGTGGTTCTTTGTTATATCAGTCCTAAGAAACTAATATGGAAGGAATCATGGAAAAATGATATATACTCTAAGTGTTTTGTTTTCATTTAAAGATGCCATTCTTCTATCAGTTTTTTTTTTTTTAAAGATTTTATTTATTTATTTGAGAGAAAGAATGAGAGAGAGAGAGAGCACATGAGAGGGGAGAGGGTCAGAGGGAGAAGCAGACTCCCTGCCGAGCAGGGAGCCCGACGCGGGACTCGATCCCGGGACTCCAGGATCATGACCCGAGCCGAAGGCAGTGGCTTAACCAACTGAGCCACCCAGGCGCCCGTTCTTCTATCAGTTTTTGATGCCTGACCACGCCTTTCTTTTCACATAGGTGTAGTGGTTTCTTTTTTAAAACTTTTAATTTTAAGAGGTACCTGGGTGGCTCAGTCAGTTAAGCGTCTGTCTTCAGCTCAGGTCATGATCCCAGGGTCCTGAGATCGAGCCCTGCATTGAGCTCTCTGCTCAGCAGGGAGTCTCCTTCTCCCTCTCACTCTCCCTCTGTGCTCTCTCTCTTTCTCTCAAATAAGTAAAATCTTCAAAAAAAAAAAAAACTTTGAATTTTGAAATAATTATAGATTCACAGGAGGTTACAAAGAAATGTACAAGGAAGTCCCATGTACCCTTCCTCCAGCCTCCCCAGATGTTAACATCTGGCACAACAGTACAATATCATACTGAAAAATTGACATTGGTACAATCCATAGAACTTTTTCAGACTTCTGTGTGTATAGTTCTATGCAGGTTTATCACATAGTCTTGTATCATACCACAGTAGTCAAAATAGTAGTACTGTCACCATAAGGCTCCCTCCTGTTATTGCTATACCCATCCCATTCTCCCTTGTTCCTAACCTTGGCAACCACTAATCTCTTCTATATAATTATGTTATTTCTTGAATGTTATATAAATGGAATCCTACAGTATGTCCTTTTGAAGTTGGCTCTTCTATCTCATGTATATAGTACCTGAATGTAAGAATATATATATTATATGAATATATAATTCATATAATTATGAGTTATATGTGTATATATACACACATATACATGTCCCTTATATTCATGTAAAAGTGTGTACATGAAAATAAATCTGGTGGGTGCCTGGGCGGCTCAGTCGGTTAAGCATCTGCCTTCGGCTCAGGTCATGATCCCGGGCTCCTAGGTTCGAGCCCTGCGTCAGGCTCCCTGCTGTGCAGGGAGCCTGCTTCTCCCTCTCCCTCTGCCTGCCACTCTGCCTGCTTGTGCTCTCTCTTTCTGTCAAATAAATAAATAATAATAATAAAAAAGAAAAGAAGTCTGGGATAAAGCTCAAACATGTAATGAAAGGAACTGCCAAACTATTTTTCACAATGGTTTTACCATTTTATGTTCCTACCAGCAATATGGGAGTGATCCAGTTTCACTGAATCCTAGCCAGCATTTGGTGTTATATCTGTTTTTCAGGTTAGCCATTTTGATATGTGGGTAGTGATATCTCAATGTAGGTTTTTTTTTTTTTAAGATTATTTATTTATTGAGAGAGAGAGAGAATGGTAGAGAGAGAGCATGAGAGGGAAGGAGGTCAGAGGGAGAGGCAGACTCCCCGCTGAGCAGGGAGCCCGATGTGGGACTCGATCCCGGGACTCCAGGATCATGACCCGAGCTGAAGGCAGTCGCTTAACCAACTGAGCCACCCAGGCGCCCCTCAATGTAGTTTTAATTCGAATTTCCTTAATAGAAAATTTTGTTGAATATCTTCTCATGTGTTTATTTGCTATCTGTGTATCCTCTTCAGTGACATGTGTGTTCATGTTTTTGCCCATTTTCTAATTTGATTATTTGGTGTTTTAATGTTGAATTTTCAAAGTTCTTTATGTATTCTAGATAGGCCTTTGTGGATTTGTGAGTTAAACAAATATTTTCTTGAAGTCTGTAGTTTTTCTTTTCAACCTTTTACCAAGGTCTTTTGCAGAGCAAAAGTTTCTAATTTATGTAGCATCTAATTTGTCCTTTTTTTTAAGATTTTATTTATTTATTTGACAGAGAGAGACACAGCGAGAGAGGGAATACAAGCAGGGGGAGTGGGAGAGGGAGAGCAGGCCTCCTGTGGAGCAGGGAGCCCAATGTGGGGCTCGATCCCAGGACCCTGGGAACATGACCTGAGCTGAAGGCAGACACTTAACAACTAGCTACCCAGGTGCCCCTAATTTGTCCATTTTTAATCTTATGAATTGTGAGGGTTTTTTTTTTTAATTTGATGTCAAGCCTAAACACTTCACTTAGTCGTACATCTTAAAGATTTTCTCCTGTGTTTTTCTATAAGTTTTATAGTTTTGCATTTTTCATTTAAGTGTATGGACCATCTTGAGTTCATTTTTACAGATGTGGGACTTTAGGTCAAGGTTAATTTTTTTCCCCCCATGGATGTCCAGTTGCTCCATCACCATTTATTTAAAAAGTTATCCATTGAATTGCATTTTCATCCTTGTCAGAAATCAGTTGGACACATTTGTGTGGCTCCATTTTTGATTTCTCTGTTTTGTACTATTGATCTTTGTGACCCTCTGCCGGTACCATACTTTAGTTACTGTAAGCCTTAATACTGGAAAGAGTGATTCTTCCTACTTTGTTATTTTTCAAAATTCTTTTGACTATCCTTAGTGCTCTTTTCTATGCATATAAATTTATTTTTATTTTTTAAAGATTTTATTTATCTGAGAGAGAGAGAGAGTGAGCATGAGTGGGGGGAGGGGCAGAAGGAGGGGGAGAAGCAGACTCCCTGCTGAGCAGGGAGCCTGAAGAGGGGGCTCGATCCCAGGACCCTGAGATCATGACCTGAGCCGAAGGCAGATGCTTAACCAACTGAGCCACCCGGGCACCCCTATGCATGTAAATTTTAAAATAAGGTTGTCTGTGTCTACAGAAAAAACTTGCTGATATTTTCATAGGAATTATGTTAAACCTGTAGATGAAGTTAGAGATTTAACATCTTTACTCTGTTGAGTCTTCCAATCCATGAACACAGTATGTTTCTTCAAGTATTTTTTTTCTGATTTCTTTTATTAGCATTTTACAATTTTTATCATATAGATCCTGTACATGTTTTGTTAATTTTTTACCTAAGTATTTTATTTTTGGGGAGCATTTATAAATGATATTGCCTTTTTATTTTGGTTGTTGCTTATTGTCAATGTATAGAAATTAAACTGATTTTGTATGTTGATCTTGTATTCTGTGACCTTATTCAACTCAATTATTTCCTTGTAGATTCATTATTGTAGACAGTCATATCATTTGCAAATAGTTTTATTTCCTTCTTTTTCCAAACTGTGCCCTTTATTTTCTTGCCTTATTGGAATAGCTAGAACTTACAGGGCTGTATTAAATAAGGGTGGTAATGGGGTTCCTGGGTGGCTCAGTCGTTAAGCATCTGCCTTTGGCTCAGGTCATGATCCCAGGGTCATGCGATCAAGCCCTGCATCAGGCTTCCAGGAAGCCTGCTTCTCCCTCTCCCACTTCCCCTGTTTGTATTCCCTCTCTCGCTGTCTCTCTCTCTCTCTCTGGCAAATAAATAAATAAAATCTAAAAAATAAAATAAAATAAATAAGGGTGGTAAGAGTGGACATCCTTTTTACCAATTTTAGAGGGAAAACATTCAGGATTTGGTCTTTTACCATAAAGTATATTAGCTCTAGGTTTGTTTTTTTTTTAAGATTTTATTTATTTATTTGACAGAAAGAGACACAGCGAGAGAGGGAACACAAGCAGGGGGAGTGAGAGAGGGAGAAGCAGGCTTCCCGTGGAGGAGGGAGCCCGATGCGGGGCTTGAACCCAGGACCCTGGGATCATGACCTGAGCCAAAGGCAGACGCTTAACGACTGAGCCACCCAGGCGCCCCTAGCTCTAGGTTTTTAGTAGATGCTCTTTATGTTCTTTATGAGTTTGAAGAAGTTCCCTTCTCTTCCTGATGCCCTGAGAGCTTCTTTGGTTTAATTCAGTTAACTAACATAGAATGTATTATTTGTTCCAGGGTTACAGGTCTGTGATTCATTAGTCTTATAAAATACCCAGTGCTCATTAAAACACATACCATCCCCAATGTCCATCACTCAGTTACCCCATCGCTCCACCCCCCTCCCCTCCAGCAACCCTCAGTTTGTTTTCTATGATTAAGCGTCTCTTATGGTTTGTCTCCCTCACCCTAAGAGTTTTTTTAAATCATAAATGATTATTAATATGATCATGGGATTTTTTTCTTCCTTAGTTGTTGATATGATGGATTACATTGATTGATTTTTAAATATTGAATCAGCCTTTCAAACCTGGAATAAATCCCACTTAGTCATTGTGTATCATTCTTTTTATTCATTAATGAGTTTGGTAAAATTCAATTGAGGATTTTTTTCATCTGAGTTCATGGGGGATGTTGGTTTGCAGTTATTTTGTATGTGCTGCCTTTGTCTGGTTTTGGTATCAGAGTAATAATGGCCTCATAAAGTACTTGGGAAGTGTTCTCTTCTGTTTTCTGGAAGGAACTGTGTGCAAGATTCTGGGAATGTTTGGTAAAATTCTTTTTTTTTTTAAAGATTTTATTTATTTATTTGAGAGAGAGAGAGAGAGCACATGAGAGGGGGGAGGGTCAGAGGGAGAAGCAGACTCCCTGCCGAGCAGGGAGCCTGATGCGGGACTCGATCCAGGGACTCCAGGATCATGACCTGAGCCGAAGGCAGTCGCTTAACCAACTGAGCCACCCAGGCACCCCTATTTGGTAAAATTCTTCAGTGAAACCATGTGGACTTGGAGATTTTTGGGATCTACTAAATTATAAATTTGATTTCTTTTTTTTTTTTAAAGATTTTATTTATTTGAGAGAAGAGACAGAACACAAGCAGGGGGAGGGGCAGAGGGAGAGGGACAGGGAGACTCCCCACAGAGTGTGGAGTCAGATGCAGGGCTCAATCCCAGGACCCTAAGATCATGACCTGCCGAGTCAGATGCTTAACCGACTGAGCCACCCAGGCACCCCAAATTTGATTTCTGTAATAGTTACCAGACTACTCAGATGACTTATTTCATATTGGCTGAGTTTTGGTAGTTTCAGATTTTCAAGGAATTGGGTCCATTTCTTGTAAGTTTTCAAGGTTATGAATATAAGGTTATATGTTTCTTATTAACCTTGTAATTCATTGTGTGTGTGTATATATATATACATGTATATATATACATATTTATATATATATAAAATCATGTATACATGTCCTCATAATCCTTACAAATTTTTTGTTGTTGTTGAGACTTTCTCTTTCACCCATGAATTATTTAGAAGTGTGCTATTTGGAGGTGTCTGGAGATTTTCCTATTGCCTTTCTTTTATTTATTTAGAGTTTGATTCCATTATGGTCTCATGTGAAAGAGGGAACAGTCCACAGTCTTCCCTTATTTTTTACCCCAGTAGCAATTTCAGGGGTTCCCAAGACAACCCTTAGATAATTCACTAAAGAACTCATAGAACTCACTGAAAGCTGTCATCCTCACAGTTACAGGTTTTTACAGCAAAGGGATACAAATTAAAATTAGCCAAGGGAAGAAACACATGGGCAGAACCCAGGAGGTTTCCAGACATGGAGCTTCGGTTGCAGTCACCGGTGGATTCATGGACAGTGCTAACTATTCCCATCAACTGTGTGTAACTATATGCATGTAGTATTGCCAAATAGGGAAACTAACCTGAATCCTGGTGTCCAGACTTTTATTGGGCTCTGGGTTGGCTGCCCGTTCCTTTCATTTTCCAGCCTCTCAGGAGGTAGAGCTGATACCTTTAGATTCCTGTTTCTCTTGAGGAGAATTGGTACCACATGGCTCAAAGCCTACATCATAAATCCCACTGTTAGACTGTCTGGTAGCTGTGGTCCTAAACAAAGACATTGTTTGTAGAGATTTTCTCCCTGGAGATGAAGACAAAAGCCAGATCTCTCTTTGGGCAAGTTTAAATTCTTTACTATACATCATAGAATATACTTTGGGTGATTTTGACTTTTAAACTTAAGATTTGCCTCATGACTTAGAATAAGGTCTGTCTTGGGGAATGTTCACTGTGTGCTTGAAAACATTGTGTATTCTGCTGTTGTTGGGTGGCATGTTCCATAAGTGTTGATTATATCCTATTATTGATAGTCTTATTCAGTTCTTCTATATCCTTGCTGATTTTCTGTCTGGTAGTTCTGTCAGTTGCTGACAGTAGGGTATTTGAATCCCCAGGTGTAATAGTGCTTTGTCTCTTTCTCCTTTCAGCTCTATCAGTTTTTGCTTCATGTATTTTGAAGCTCTGTCAGTGGTACTTACTAGATTTCTTTATTCTGAAGTTGTATCTTTAAATATTTTTATCTGATATTAATATAGCTATTTCTACTTTCTTTCTTTTTTTTTTTTAAATTTATTGATTTGTCTCAGAAAGAGAGAGAGAGAGCACAAGTAGGGGGAGCGGCAGGCAGAGGGAGCGGGAGAAGCAGGCTCCCCACGGAGCCGGGAGCCCAATGCGGGACTCGATCCCAGGACTCTGGGATCATGACCTGAGCTGAAGGCAGCTGCTTAACCAACTGAGCCACCCAGGAGTCCCTAATTTCTGCTTTCTTTTGATTAATGTGTACATGGTCTATATTTTTCCACTCCTGTTTTCAACCTACCTATGTCATGTTTGAAATGAGTTTCTTATAGTCACCATGTTGGGTCATATATTTGTCCATTGTGCCAGTGTCTGTCTTTTAATTGTGATTTAGTATTTTAAAGTTATTTTAAAGTATTTTAAAGGTATTTATCTTTAAAATAATTATTGAAAAAAATTATTGATAAGTTAAGGCTTATATCTACCATTTTTTTCTTTGTTTTTTTTTTCTTTTAAAGATTTTATTTGAGAGAGAGAGAGAGAGAGACAGGGAGAGAGAGCACAGCGAGCAGTGGGGGGAGGAACAAAGGGAGAAGCAGACTCCCTGCTGAACAGGGAGCCTGATGCGAGACTTGATCCCGGAACCCCAAGATCGTGACCTGAGCTGAAGGCAGATGCTTAACCAACTAGGCCACCCAGGCACCCCAGCCATTTTGTTGTTTTCTTCTGTTTCTTGTTCTTCTGCTTCTTTTTTCTTGCCTACCTGTGAGTTACTCAAACATTTCTAGAGTACCATTTTGATTTATGCTTTTTAATATGTTGCTTTATTTTTATTTTATTGTTTTCTCTAAGTATTAGCATATATGTACATACCTATCACAGCCTGCTGGTTTTGATGTTTTACTGCTTCAAGTGAAGCGTAGAAACCTTACATCCATTTAGGTCCCTTTATCCTCCCCACTTTTTTGGTATAATTGTTTTAAGTATTTCTTCTACAACATTGATCACCACAAGAGATAGTGTTAAAATTTTTGCTTTACCATCAAATAGGACTAAAGGAACTCATGGGGTAAAGGATAGCCTGGTATAGTTTTTTCTATTTTGCTCATTCTGTTATTCTTTTCTTTCTGAAGGTCTAAGCCTTCTTCTGTTATCATTTTCTTTGTTTTGGGAGAGCTTCCTTTAGCCACTCTTTAAGGGCATGTCTGCAAAAACAAATTTTCATAGTTTTCCTTTGTCTGAGAATGCCTATATTTCTTCTTTGTTCCTTAAGAATAGTTTCATTGGGGGCGCCTGGGTGGCTCAGTTGGTTAAGCGACTGCCTTTGGCTCAGGTCATGATCCTGGAGTCCCAGGATCGAGTCCCGCATTGGACTCCCTGCTCAGCAGGGAGTCTGCTTCTCCCTCTGACCCTCCCCCCTCTCATGTGCTCTCTCTCTTTCTCATTCTCGCTCTCTCAAATGAATAAATAAATAAAATCTTTAAAAAAAAAAGAATAGTTTCATTGGAGGGGCAGCTGGGTGGAACAGTCGGTTGAGTGTCTGACTCTTGGTTTCAGTTCAGGTTGTGATTTTAGGATTGTGAGATTGAGCCCACACTAGGCTCTCCGCTTAGCTTGGAGTCTGCTTGAGTGTCTCTCTCTCCCTCTGCCTCTCCCCCTCATGTACTCTCTCTTTCTCTAAAATAATCTTTTTTAAAAAAAAAGTATAGTTTCAATGGGTATAGAATTTGAGGTTCACCGTTCTTTTCTTTTAGTACTTGAAAATTATTGTGCTGTTTCTTTTTGGTCTCCATGGTTTCAAATGAGAAATCTAGTTTTTTGAATTGGTATTTCTTTATCATCAATATATAATATGCATTTCTATTTTAAAGACTTTTTTCTTTGTCTAGTTTTTAGAAATGGATGTCTTGGTTTTCAGTTCTTTGGATTTTTCTTAATAGGTATTTGCTGAGTTTCTTGAATCTATGAATTTGTGTTGTATGAAATTTGGGAAGTTCAACTGTTATATCCTTTAATACTTTTTCAGTCCCACAGTCTTTTTCCTGTCCTCTGGGACTTGGATGATATGGATGTTGGATCTTTTGTTATTGTCCCACAGGGAATGAGGCTGTATTTTTTTCTTTAAGTCTGTTTATCTTTGTTTTTCAGATGAAGTAAATTCTGTCTTTAAGTTCACTGATTTCTAGCTTCTGTTATGTCTACTCTAGAGACCAGTAGTGTGTCTTTTATAACAGCTATTATATTTTTCATTGCATTTACTTCTTTTTTGTAAGTACTTTTTTTTCCAGAAATATGCTGTTTTTTCATTTATTTAAAGAGAGTTTGTAATTGATTGTCAGTGCGTTTTTATGAAGACCACTTTAAAATCCTTGTCAGGGGGCGCCTGAGTGGCTCAGTCAGTTAAGCATCTTCCTTCGGCTCAGGTCATGATCTTAGGGTCCTGGGATCAACCCTACGTTACTGGGCTCCCTGCCCAGCGGGGAGTCTGCCTCTCCTCCCTCTGCTTCTCCTCCCACTGGTGCTGTCTCTCTCGTGCTCACTCTCCCTCTTGCTCTCAAATAAATAAATAAAATCTAAAATAATAATAATAAATAAAATAAAATAAAATAAAATCCTTGTCAGGTAGTTCCAGCATCTAATTAATCTTGGTATTGGTCTCAGTTGATTGTCTTTTCTCCTTCAGAGTTTGGTTTCCCTGGCTTTTGGTATGACAAGTGATTTGTATCATGGACATTTTTGTTTTTATGTTAAGAGAGTCTTGATTCTATTTAAGTCTATTTAAATCTATTTTAGCAGGGAGTCATGCTATTAGGTTTAGTGTATAGATCTGTCCTACTTTTGTAAGCTTTAGTTCTAACGGCAGCTTAGTTTTCAGAGCCCTTTCAATGCTATTCTGATATGCTCTATATCTTTGGTACTGCTGAGAATCCTGTTCAGTGCCTGCTGGTCTTGTCTGCAAGGACAGAAACTTCTGTGAATCCCTAGTGTAGCTAGGCCACCTTCTGTGGGTTGGGGGAGGCAGAAGCCATTGAGATACACTTAGCTTCAGTGAGATACAGAAGGCACTGGGCATGGATTTCCTTATGCCAGTGGGCAGAGGACAGGGAGGTGCAAGACTCTGCTAATGGTACCTTTCTGGGTGAATTGATCTGTTGGCTTGTACATCAAGAGACTTCCTCTTGCTGTGGCTACTGATATATCAATCACAGAGTTCTTGCTGCTACTGTAGCTGGCTGATGAAACTGTTGCTAGGGTCTAGGTTGTGGAGCAGGTGCTAGGGATCCCACTAAATCTTTTGGGCTTCCCTGCTCCTAGTCTTTTGGCTGGAGAGAGTGGATTTTTCTTGGTGTGTGTGTGTGCATCTGCTAATGGTTCCAGGTTGCAGGCCTGCTGACCAGTGACCATTTTGGGGATATATAAGAAAGAAAAAGAAAACCCAGGGACAAACTTCCTGGGAAGATGGTGGAGTAAGAGGATCCTGAGCTTATCTCATCCCATAGCTACACCTCGATAACACCCACATCAGTTTGAATAACCCAGAAAATGACCCAATGACTGCCAGAACAGACTGTCCACAGCTAAGTATATAGGAACCACCACATTGAAAAGGGTAGGAAGGGCAGAGATGTGGGCAGGAACCAAACTGACCTGCAATAATGTCAGTGGGAGGGAAGGACACCACAGGCACTGACAAGGAAGAGGAGCAGAACCCATGCCAGGCATGGGGGACCCACACTGGGAAGATGAATCCCCATAACATTTGGCTGTGAAATCCAGAGGTGTCTAACTTCACCAGTTTTTTAAATTAGTTGGGCTTAACACCTGGAACTTTAAAAATCAGCAGGCTCAGCTCTGAGAGAGCCAGGAGGGTGATAGAAAACTGAGTCCTTGCCCTTAAAGAGACAGCATAATAAACAGCCCTGCTGATCTATGGCATAGAAACAGCAATTTGACAAACCCCTGGGGTACATAGGAAGATTTATTTGCTAATCTCAGAATATGTGCTGATGGGTCAGGGATCTATGGGAGACTTCTCTGAGAATGAAAGAGCTGGCAGGCACCATTTCCTTCCCCTGCCCCCCAGCATAGATACATGGATACCTGTGGGAACCAGCACAGCATGCACACTCTCCACCTAGCTTGCTAACAGCATGCCCTGCTCCCATGCTCTCCTGTGGACCCTCCCTTAGCAGTTCTCCAGAGTGACTACATGTCCTCTCCCACTGCAAACCAGTACAAACCTTACTAACACCACATACCTTCCCCCTTGTTCTCCTTTGGATCATGCCCCTCCAACCTGGCCTGATAGGGGTTCTCCAAAGTGGTGTCACAAGTGTGACAGTGTGCAAGCACCTCCAACAGAGGGCAGCACCACTCCAAAGTGACTCCTGCCCTGGGGACAGGGGAAGATAACCACATCAGTTCGACTGTGGCTTCAGCAGTGGACTTGGAGCAGACATCTAATCTGACCATAGGCCCTGCTCACCAATGACAGCTTCTCAGGAAACAACACGAGGAGAGCACCCTGAAGTTAGGTGCTACTGCATCTCTGGCAGACACCTACTCTGACCCAACTCAAGCCCAAAGTAGCCCTAGACTAGCCCACTAACAACACAGGGACTAAACTCAGCTCACAACAGGCAAAGAGAACCTTTGCAGATGACTGGACTGAAGGCAAATGCAGCTCAGCCACAACAGTAGGGCACATGCAACACACATAGGAGACACCCCTGAAGTTCCAGGTTCTGGTGAATGGAGGACACTGCACTGCGGGCACTACAGGACCTCTTCTTCATAAGGCCACCACTTTCATGAGCAGGAGACATAGCTAACTTTCCTAACACATAGAAACAGACAGAGTTAGACAAAATGAAGAGACAGAGGAATATGTCCCAGATGAAAAAACAGGGCAGAATCACAATGATAGACCTAAGTGAAACAGAGATATGTAATATGACTGATAGAGAATTTAAAGTAATGGTCATAAAGATACTAACTGGAATTGTGAAAAGAGTGGAGGACCTTGGTGAAACCCTCAACAAAGAGATAGAAAACAAAAATAAACCAATCCAAGATGAAGAACTCAACTGAAATTAAAAATAAGTAGTAGACTAGAGGAAGCAGAAGAATGGATCAGCAACATGGAGGAGAGAATAATGGAAAGCAGTTAAGCCAAACAGGAGAAAGAAAAAAGAATAATAAAAAACGAAAATAAACTAAGGGAACTCAGCAACACCATCAAGCATAATAATATTCATGTTATAGGGATCCCAGAAAAGAGAGAAAAAATGGCAGAAAATTTATCTGAAGAAACAATAGCTGATTTCAAAATATACTACAAAGCTGTAGTAACCAAAACAGTATAAAATTAGACACATAGTTCAATGGAAGTGAATAGAAAACCCAGAAATAAGCCCAAAATTATATGGTCAATTAATCTATGACAAAGGAGGCAAGAATGTCCAATGGGTGAAAGTCTCTTCAACAAATGGTGTTGGGGAAACTGCACAGCTACATGCAGAAGAATGAAACTAGACCACTTTCTTACACCACACACAAAAATAAACTCAAAATTAATTAAAGACCTACAAGTGAGACCTGAAACCATGAAAATGCTAGAAGAGAGCACACATAGTAATTTCTCTCACGTTGGCCATACCAACATTTTTCTTGATATGTCTCCTGAGAAAAGGGAAACAAAAGCAAAAATAAACTATTGGAACTACATCAAAGTAAAAAGCTTCTACACAGCAAAGGAAACAATCAACAAAACTAAAAGTCTACCAAATGGGGAAGACATTTGCAAATGACATTCCTGATAAAGGGCTAGTATCAAAATATGTAAAGGACTGATACAACTCAACACCCAAAATACAAATAATCCAACTAAAAATTGGGCAGAAGACATTAGCAGACATTTCTCCAAAGAAGACATACAGATGCTAATAGACACATGAAAAAATGTTCTACATCACAGGTCATCAGGGAAATGCAAATTGAAACCATAATGAGATATCACAGGTATCACCTCACACCTATCAGAATGGCTAAATCAGAAACACAATAAACAAGTGTTAGTGAGGATGCAGAGACAAAGGCACCCTCATGCATGGTTGGAATGCACACTGGTGCAGCCACTGTGGAGAACAGTATGAAGTTTCCTCAGAAAACTAGAAATAGAATTTCCATATGATCTAGTAATTCCACAGAGTATTTACAGAAAGAATATGAAATTACTAATTTGAAAAGATATATGCAGCATTTTTATTGCAGCATTATTTACAATAGCATGGATATGGAAGCAACCCAAGTGTCCATCAATAGATGAATGGTTGAAGATGTGCTGTGTATATATACAATGGGATATTATTCAGCAATAAAAAGGAATGAAATCTTGCCATTTGCAACAACATGGATGGATCTAAAGGGTATAATGCTAGGTGAAGTAGTCAAAGAAAAACAAATATATGATTTCACTCGTGTGGAATTTAAGAAATGAAACAAAGAAAAAAGAGACAAGAAAACATTCTTTTTTTTTTTTTAAAGGTTTTATGCAACTAATTTTTTTTTTAAAGATTTTATTTATTTATTCATGAGAGACACAGAGAGAGAGAGAGCGAGAGAGAGGCAGAGGGAGAAGCAGGCTCCCAAGGAGCAGGGAGCCCGATGCGGGACTCGATCCCAGGACTCTGGGATCATGACCTGAGCCGAAGGCAGACGCTTAACCATCTGAGCCACCCAGGCGCCCACAAGAAAACATTCTTAAATATAGAGAACAAACTGATGGTTACCAGAGGTGGGTGGGGAGATGGGTGAAATAGGTGAAGGGGATTAAGACTACACTTAATTGTGATGAGCATGGAGTAATGTATAGAATTGTTGAATCACTATATTGTATACCTAAAACTAACATTCTATGTTAATTATAGTGGAATTGAAAAAAAAAAAAAAAAAA
>NW_027397123.1:3285279-3308195 GCF_003265705.2 Callorhinus ursinus | reverse complement strand
AAAAAAAAAAAAAAAACAGGAAAAAAAAAAAAAAGGAAAGAAACCCCAGGGAACTCACCACATGGTAGTTCCTCAAGTCCACAGAATCCAAATTGATTGTCCTTCTTGCTTCAGGCTTTCAAAGTAATTTTATTGTATGATAGGTAATTTCCAGGGTTTTTGGTTTTATATAAGGTAGAAGCAGGGAAGAGGGAGTCCACACAATCTTTGTGATAGAGATTTTAAATTTTCCTTTAAAAATGAACTTTAGGGGTGCCTGGGTGGCTCAGTTGGTTAAATGTCTGACTCTTGGTTTTGACTCAGGTCATGATCCCAGGGTCTTGAGATCAAGCCCCTCATCAGGCTCCAAACTCAAGGCGAAGTCTGCTTGAGATTCTCTCCCTCTCCTCCCTCTGCTCCTCCCTCCACATGTGTTCTCTCTCTCTAAAATAAATAAAGTCTTTAAAAAAATGTTTAAAAATGAACTTTAGACTGTGCATTTTCTATTGTATTTGCTTTGATTTCTTTAAAGAAGGGGAAGATCCTAAAGACTGTGTGTGTGGAGTACTTCATTTTTATGTCACCATCACCAGTCTTTTTCTTGTAGCATTTTTTTTTTTTGCTTTTACTTAAATGATTGCCATTATGTGATCTTTCCAAAACAGTTAGTTTACTGAAACAGTTTTCATATTCATTTCATCTATTGGTATAAACAGGGAGGGGAACAAATACAGCTGACTTCTGGCAGACGTACAACTTGGTTGTTGGGATCGTCTTGGATGCGTGTAGCCAAGTAACTAGTACCACTGATCTTGCTGGGTCCTGTCATAATGTATTCCAGAGAGAATGGAATGTTTTATTTAATCTGAGGAGTCTATCTGGTGATTTAGTTAGGAATTGTTACATGACCAATGCCATGCAAGCTACCAGTATGCTTTTCCCTGGTCCCTTCCCCTGCTACATCTCTAGAGGTAACCATTATCTTGAATTGTATTATGATTATTCCATTTTTAAAAATAGCTTATGACACTTGCATATGCCCTTAAATACTATTTGTTGTGTTTTGCTTATTTTTAAGTTTATAAAAATGATAATGAGGTGTTTTTTGTGATTTGGTTATTTTGTACCACATGGTTTATAATTTTTCCATATTGTTTTATGCCTGAGTTCATTTTCATAGATGTATAATATTTCATTCCACAAATTTCTGGTTGTTATAATTTGGGTTTGTAATTTTTTGCTAGTATGCACAATGGTGCAATGAATATTCTTACATGTCTCCTGAAGCACATAATACAAGATTTTCTCCAGGCTATGTACTATTGGAATTGATGGATCATAGAACATGTTCATCTTCAACTTTATGTTACACCAGATTGTTTTCCTGAGTGTTGATAGTAATTTACATCACCACTGCAATGTTTAATAATTTTGGTGGTTCAACATCTTAACAATGAGTGAAATTCTTAGATATTTTAAGTTTTACCAATCTCATGAGTATGAAATGGTATCTCATTATATCTTAATTTGACTGTCCTTGATTTCTAGTGAGTTTGAGCAACTTTGCATATGATTATTTAGCATTAGTGTTTCTCCTTCTGTGAAATGTTTAAACAGATCTTTTGCCCATTTTTCTTTTGGCTTTATCTTTTTTCTAGTTAGCCTGTTTGTGTCTTCTTTGAGAAATCCATTCTACTTTTAGGTGTGCTTTATATATATCCATATTTTTTCCCATAAGCTTTACAGTTTTTCCTTTAACTTGTAGGTCTTTAATGCAGTTAGAGTTTATGTATTTATGGTGTATGGTAGGGAACCAGAGTTAATTTTTTTATATCTATAGCTAGTTGTTTAATATCATTTATTAAATTATTCTTTCATCACTGCATCTGTAGTGCTTTCTATGTGGGTCTGCTTCTGGTTTTTCCATGAGTCAGGCCCTATATGAATAGTACATTGTCTTCATCTTTAAGTCTTTATGATGTCTTTATCATAGGCAGGGTAAATTCTCTGACTCTGATCTTTTTCAGTAGTGTTCTGGCTATTCTTAAATGTTTGTTTTTTCCAAATATATTTTTGCATTAGTTTTTCAAGTTCTTCAAACAACATTGTAGGAATTTTATTAGATTTGTATTGAATACAAGATAAAAGCTAGAAGTATATACATAAGAGTACACAGTAGAGTGAAAAGGCAACCTCTGGAATAGGAGAAAACATTTATAGATCATATAACTGACAAAGGGTTAATATCCAGAATATATAAAGAAGTCCTACAACTCAATATCAAAGAAACCAAGCAGCTCAATTTAAAAAAGGGGGAAAGGATTTTTAATACAGATTTCTCCAAAGAAGATATACAAGTAGCCAGTAAGCACATGAGAAGATGCTTAACATTACTAGCCATTAGGGAAATGCAAATCAAAACCACAATGAAATCTCACTTCACATCCATTAGGATGTTTACTATGAAAAACCAAGGGGTTAAAGGTCTCCCTTTGGCTTGGGTCATGATCCCAGGGTCCTAGGATCAAGCCCTGCATCAGGCTCCCTGCTCAGCAGAGAGCCTGCTTCTCCCTCTCCCTCTGCTGCTCCCCCTGCTTGTGCTCATTCTCTCTCTCTGTCAAATAAGTAAAATCTTATTGAGCCAATTGGATAACTACATCAGAAGCTAGGTATCTTGAGTTCTATCTCACATCATAAAATCTAATTTAGGTGGGGCACCTGGGTGGCTCAGATGGTTAAGCGTCTGCCTTCGGCTCAGGTCATGATCCCAGGGTCCTGGGATCGAGCCCCACATCGGGCTCCTGGCTCAGTGGGGAGCCTGCTTCTCCTTCTCCCTCTGTCTCCCTGCTCATGCTCTCTCTATCTCTGTGTCTCAAATGAATAAATAAAATCTTTAAAAAATTTAAAATCTAATTTAGGTAGGTTGTAGGTCTAAATATGAAAGGCAAAATAGAAAACAATATGAGTATATTTTCATGACCTTGGGATTAGACTGCCTTAAAATTAAGAACTTCTATTCATCAAAACATTAAGAGAGTGAAAATGCCAGGCCCAGAGTAAGATATTTGCAATATGTTGGTTATATTCAGAATACATTAAGAATTCTTACAAAGAAAAAAGAACAGTACAACCCAGGAACTACCCAAATGACACTCGACTGATGAATGGATAAATAATGAATGGTATATTTGTACAATGGAATATTACTCAGCCATTAAAAAAGAAATGAAGTACTGATACATATTACAAAAGGGTTGATCCTTGAAAACAGTGTAGTCAGTGAAAAAAGACACAAAAGGTTACATATTGTATGATTCCATTTGTATGAAATTTCCAGAATAGACAAATTTATAGAGATGCAAAGCAGATTAGTGGTTGCCAGGAGCTGAGGGGAAGAGGAAATGACTGTGGATATGTGGTTTCTTTTTGGCATGATGAGAATGTTCTGGAATTAGATAGTGATCTGATGGTTGAACAACACTGAGAATATATTAAAAGTTACTGAGTGGTATACTTCCACATGTTTAAACTGGTAGGTTTTATGTTATATGGATTTTATCACACACACAAAATCAGTTGGAGTGGACAAAAGACCTGAATTGGCAGTTTAATAAAGAAGATATCCAGTTGGCCAATAAACATATGAAAAAGTGCTCAACCTCACTTGTCATCAGGGAAATTGCAAATTAAACCACAATGCAGTATCATAACATATCTGCTAAGATATGTTATGTAAGATTGACAATAACAAGTGTTGGTGAGGATGTGAGGAACTGGAACTCTTACAATTTGGTGAGAAAATGAGGAAACTATTGGAAAGTGTCAGTGAACTCTGAACAAATGCATATCCCATGATGCAACAGTTTCACTCCTAAATGTATACATTTAGCAGAAAGGAGTCCTATTTCCACCTAAAGAAATGTACAGGAATGTTCATAGCAGTACTAATCATAATAGCCAACAGTTGAAAACAACCCAAACGTCCATCACTAGGAAAATGGAAAAATAAATTGTGTTAGAATAGGATGCTTTATACAGCTGTCAGTCTTAAACTTTTTCTTCTGAAACAGCCTCTGAAAAGCTCTAAGATAAGAAAGACTTTGGAATGTCCTAATTGTTGAAAGGAGGTTAGTGTTGTAGCACACCAATAAAATGGAAATGGACCCTAAATGAGGCCTTATAAGTACACAGCGGGTCTTGTGTTCTCATAATAAAGAATTGGATTTTTAAATTTCAGTTCAATAGGAAGCTAGTTTAATTTGGTTATAGGTTTGGCTGCATGTGACAGAAACTCAAAAATAATAATGGCTTAAACTATATAGAAGATTACTTTTCTCTTGCATTAAAGTCCAGGCTGGAGTGGAAGTTCTGCTCTGCAAAACCATTATGTGACATGACACCACCATCCACATTGCAGTCTGAGGAAATGGAAGAATAAAGGTTATAGGACAGGGGCCAGCTGGCTTTTAACATCTCAGAAGCTACTATATAATACTTATGCATTTTTTAAGGCAGAATTCAGTTACATCGCATATTCTGCAAAAGAGCCTGGGAAATGCAGTGTTTTATATTGGACAGCATTCTCAACTAAAAACCATGGGTTCAATCAATATACAATATACATTTGGGGGTAATTAGTAGTCTCCATATCTTAATCCTTTGGCCTGGTGGAAAGTGTAAACATACTTGTAGATTCTAATTCAATTGATCTCATTCTAAAACTGACTGGTAGATACTGATTCATTTGATCTAGAATGTTTCCTAAACATCCATAATTGCAACAAATTCTGAGGTAGATCAAAATTTCAGAACCATTGGGGCGCTTGGCTGGCTCAGTTGGTTGAGTGTTTGACTCTTGGTCTCAGGGTTGTGGGTTCGAGCCCCATATTGGGTGTAGAGATTGCCTAAAAATAAAATCTTCAAAAAAAATTTCAGAACCACTGACTTGACTTGTTAATTAACTCCCTTACTTTCTCCTATGAGCTCTCGTTTCTCTATGTTCTCCTTATCCTTTTTTCATTCAGTTGCATGATGGTATTTAAGAGTGCTCCAAGCCTTTCATCTCTTATGTGAATTATTTTTCAGTTATCTCTCTTTTATACCATAGATATTTTATTTGTTTTCTAGCACAAAGCCAGCAATTAAAATGTGTTTCTTATCTTTCAGACTTGATGTCCAGGTGTGAGGCCAAGAAGTTATCTCCAAAAAGAGACATTTATGAGACAGAGCCATCCCGATGGGCTATCATGGAACAATTTAAAACTCATAATCCTGAGAAGTCCATTTTCAGAGATATTTGGGAATGCAGTAGTCAGTTTGAGACACAACAGGAACAGGAGGGCTATTTCAGGCAATTTGTTATCAACCATGAACACATGCCTATATTTAACCAACATGCATTACTCACTCAGGAATTTTATAATAGAGAGAAAATTTTTGAATGTAGAGAATGTAGAAAAATCTTCAGTTACCATTTATTTTTTAGTCATCACAAAAGAACTCATTCAAAAGAAAAACTTTCTGAATGTAAGGAATGTGCAGAAACTATTAATACATCATATCTTACTAAACAGAGAATTCAAAATAGTAGCAAGTGCAATGAATGTAAGGAATGTTGGAGGGCTTTTATTCATTGTTCACAACTTAAACAACACCTGAGAATCCATAATGGTGAAAAACGCTATGAATGTAAAGAATGTGGAAAGGCCTTTAATTACGGCTCAGAACTTATTCTGCATCAGAGAATTCACACTGGTGAAAAACCCTATGAATGTAAGGAATGTGGGAAGGCCTTTAGGCAGCGATCACAGCTAACTCAACATCAGAGACTTCATACTGGTGAAAAACCTTATGAATGTAAGCAATGTGGGAAGGCTTTTATTCGTGGCTTTCAACTTACTGAACATCTTCGACTCCATACTGGTGAGAAACCCTATGAATGTAAAGAATGTGGAAAGACTTTTAGGCATCGCTCACACCTTACCATACATCAGAGAATTCATACTGGTGAGAAACCCTACAAGTGTAGAGAATGTGGAAAGGCCTTTAGCTATCACTCAAGCTTCTCTCACCATCAGAAAATTCATTCTGGCAAAAAACCTTATGAATGTAATGAATGTGGGAAGGCCTTTTGTGATGGCTTACAACTTACTCTACATCGGAGGATTCATACTGGTGAGAAACCCTATGAGTGCAAGGAATGCGGGAAGACTTTTAGACAGTGTTCACACCTCAAAAGACATCAGAGAATTCATACCGGTGAGAAACCTCATGAATGTATGATATGTGGTAAGGCCTTTAGACTTCATTCACACCTTATTCAACATCAGAGAATTCATACTGGTGAGAAGCCCTATGAATGTAAGGAATGTGGGAAGGCCTTTAGCTATCATTCAAGCTTCTCACACCATCAGAGAATTCATTCTGGGAAGAAACCTTATGAGTGTGGAAAGGCCTTTAATCATGGCTTGCAATGTAATCTACATCAGGCACTTCATACTGTTGAGATGCCAGTAAGATTTCCTCTCCTCTCTCCCCATCCTAGTCTAGCATCATGATAATATTTTTAGAAATACAGGTTTTCCTTTTTGTCTTCAAGGTAAAAGTTGGTAAAATACTGAATTTCATTAATACTGATTTATTTCAGTAATCCTTGGGACAAAAAAAACTTCAAGTGGGAAAATGGAAAAGTAATTAACAGGTAAAATTTTTTAATTGCTCTGGTTCCAGTGCTGTTTCTGGATTGTTATAACACCCAGTATTGGAGATAAATTTTATAAAACAGTGTTTTTACTGAAACTAGTGAAATGTGGCAGAAATAAAATGAAAACAATTTCTTCCCCTTTCACAAATCCCTGAGATTGCCAATATGTGCGTGTTGTTCCTTCCTGCTCAAACATACCTGCAAATATGGAGGGTTTATTGCATGTGTGTGGAAGGTTATACCACCTATAATGACATATTTCATGGCAATTTCTTTTTGCACAAATTGAGAACATTTTCCCAGGTGAATACATAAAGATCTAACTCATTATTTTTAAAGCCTCAGAATATTTCTAGTATGGGATATATATCTATATTTTAAGCCATTTCCTACTGTGGACATTCAGTTGTTTCTATTTCCATCACAAATGGTCATACAATAAACATTCTTACATTGTCATTCTTCTATTTCCATTGTGGAGGGTAGATTACCAACCATGAGAGTGTATGTATGTTTTGATATTACATTGATTTTTTTAATTAAAAGGATTAGGCAATAAAAGCACATGCTACAAAATTCAGAAGTTATCAAGCAAGTAAAGTAAAAATTAAAGCTTCCTTAATACCTGGTTCTATAGCCACCTGCTTTACTTACACAGGGTGAACCACAGCTGTCAATTCTTTTGTATTCTTCCAGGGATTAACTTTGTAAAAATTCTTCAGATGAAAGTAGATTAATTATAATTTTTTTTAAGATTTTATTTATTTGACAGGCAGAGAGAGCACAAGCAGGGAGAGTGGCAGACAGAGGGAGAGGGAGAAGCAGGCTCAGCAGGGAGCCTGATGGGGGGCTCGATCCCAGGACCCTGGGATCATGACCTGAGCTGAAGGCAGATGCTTAATTGACTGAGCCACCCAGGTGCCCCAGTTATAATCTTTCATTCATGAAATTCTCATCATTGGTCCAAATTTAGCCCTCTTTCATTTATTTTCAATATTATCCAGGGATTTATAAACATTGTACTGACTATAAACTTACTGCCTTTCTGCTCCTCATCCTTCATTGCCTGCTCTGCAATATTGGAACTCTCTCCTTTTGTTTATAATATTTATTTGAATCTTCTCTGTCTCTGTTTTTGGTTAAGTCAGACAAGCTAAAAGTTTTTCAACTTTTTCTTTAAAAAGGACTGACTCTTAGTTTTTTGTTTTTGTTTTGTTTTAAGATTTTATTTATTTTTCAACAGAAAGAGAGACAGTGAGTGAGGGAACACAAGCAGGGGGAGTGGGAGAGGGAGAAGCAGGCTTCCTGACGAGCAGGGAGCCCAATGTGGAGCTCTGTTCTGGGATCATGACCTGAGCCAAAGGCAGATGTTTAACGACTGAGCCACCCAGGCGCCTACCAACTCTACGTTTCTATTGATCTTTTCTATTGTCTTTTAAGTCACTTTCATTTATATCTGCTCTTAGGTTTATCATTTCCTTCCTTATGCAAACTTTGGGCTTAGTTCTTTTTTTCTAGTTCCTTGAGGTGTGAAGTTAGGTACTTAAGTTTTTTTTTTTTTCCTTAAGGTAGGCTTTTACCCCTGTAAACTCCCCTCTTAGAACTGCATTTGTTTTATCCCATACGTTTATATCCATTTTCATTTTTCTTAAGAAACTCTTTGGTTTCTGTTTTGATCCATTGGTTGTTCAGGAGTATGTACTCCTGAAAATATATAATTTTCACATATTTGTGAATTTTCCAGTTTTCCTTCTGTTTGTAGTTTCAAACTATTGGGGTCAAAAAGTTACTTGATATGATTTCAGTGTTAAACGTGGTAAGACTTGTCTTACAGCGTAACATATGATGTATCCTGGAGAATGTTGTGTGTGTTGAGAAGAATGTGTATTCTGCTGCTGTTGAATGGAATGTTCTGTGTATGTTCGTTAGTTCCATTTGGTCTAAAGTGTTATTCAAGTCCACTTTTTCCTTATTGATTTTCTGTCTGAAAGAGCTATCCATTGTTGAAAGTGGGATATTGAAGTTCTCCACTATCCTTTTATTGCTTTCTACTTCTCCCTTCAGATCTGTCAGTATTTGCTTTATATATTTAAATGCTCTAATGTTGAATGCATATATATTTATAATTGTTATATCCTCTTTTTGAATTGACCACTTATTATATAGCGACCCTTGTCTCCTGACAGATTTTGACTAAAAGTCTATTTTTATTGATTTAAGCATAACCACCTCTGCTCTATTTTGATTATCATTTGCACAGAATGTCTTTTTATTTTTTTTTAAAGATTTTATTTATTTGAGAGAGAGAGAACAAGCAGTGGGGAGGGGCAGATGGAGAGAGAGAAGCAGACTCCCTGCTGAGCAGGAAGCCTGATGTGGGGCTCAATCCTAGGACCCCTAGATCATGACCTGAGCTGAAGGAGGACACTTAGCTGACTGAACCACCCAGGCATACTAGAATATCTTTTTCTTTCTTTTTTTTTTTTTTAAGATTTTATTTATTTATTTGATAGAGCGAGACACAGCAAGAGAGGGAACACAAGCAGGGGGAGTGGGAGAGGGAGAAGCAGACTTTCCGCCGAGCAGGGAGCCCGACGTGGGGCTCGATCCCAGGACCCTGGGATCATGACCTGAGCCAAAGGCAGATGCCTAACGACTGAGCCACCCAGGAGCCCCCAGAATATCTTTTTCTATCCTTTCACTTTCAGCCTATGTGTGTCCTAAAGCTAAAGTGATTTTCTTCTAGACAGCATACTTCGGGATCTTTTTTATTTTTCTTCTTCTTCTTCTTTTTTTTTTTTTTTGGTCCAGTCAGCTACTTGGTGGCCTTGATTGAAGAATTTAATTCTTTACAGTTAAAGTAATTATTGATAGATAAGATCTTAATATTGCCATTTCAGTCATTTTTTTCTTACTGTATTGTAGTTCTTTTGTTCCTTTCTTCCTCTTTTGCTGTTTTCCTTTGTGATTTGATGATTTTTTATGTTTTTCAAATTTTTATTTTTTTAAAGATTTTATTTGGGGTGCCTGGGTGGCTTAGTTGGTTAAGCATCTGCTTTCCGCTTGGGTCATGATCTCAGTGTCCTGGGATCGAGTCCCATGTTGGGACTCTCTGCTCAGCGGAGAATCTTCTTCTCAATCTCCCTCTGTATCCAGCCCCTCCTCCCCGACTCTCTCTCAAATAAATAAATGAGACAGAGATAGCAAGAAAGAGTAAGAGGGAGGTGGGGGGAGAGTTTTTATTTTATTTTAAGTAGGTTCCACCCACAATGTGGGGCTTGAACTCAGGACCCCAAGATTAAGAGTCACATGACCCCCAGAAAGAGCCAGCCAGGCACCCCTGAGGATTTTTAAAAATAGATTCCTTCTCTCTATCTCATGTATCTACTATAGGTTTTTTCTATGTGGTTACTATGAGTCTTATATAAAACATCTTGTAACAGTCTATTTTAAGCTAATAACTTCAGCTGCATAAAAATGCCCTGCTTTTACCCTTGCCCTCCCCCATTTTATATTAATGATGCATTTTACATCTTTTTATATTGTGTATCAAGAAATTATTATAGCTAGTTATTTTTAATATTTTTTGTTTTTTAACTTTTATATTGAAATGTGATTTATGCACCACCTTTGCAATAGTAAAGTATTCTGAAATTGACTATTTATCTTTACCAGTGAGTTTTATACTTTCCTAAGATTTCATGTTGTTACTTAGTGTCCTTTCATTTCAACTTGAATTCCCTTTGGCGTTTCTTTTAAGGCAGTTCTAGAGTGGTGATGAACTCTCAGTTTCTGTCTTCTTGGAAATGTCTTAATCTCGTCTGTGTAGCTTGCCATATCCATCTTAAGTTATCAAAATCTACTTTACCTGTGTATTAACTTAGTTTCAGTGAGATACAGAAATGTTACCCGTCAGTAGCTTTATTTCCACATCCTCTGTTTCATGTTGTTCTACACATTATGTCTATATATGTCATGAACCCAAACTTTATATATATATTTTTAAAGATTTTATTTATTTGAGAGAGAGAGAATGAGAGATAGAAAGCACGAGAGGGAAGAGGGTCAGAGGGAGAAGCAGACTCCCCGCTGAGCAGGGAGCCCGATGCGGGACTCGATCCCCGGACTCAAGGATCATGACCTGAGCCTAAGGCAGTCGCTCAACCAACTGAGCCACCCAGGCGCCCCAAACTTTATATATTTTTGTGTCAACTAAAGATGCTGAATAAAGAAGAGGCAAAGTTTATACTATAGAGGTTCTTATATTAACCTTCTTATTTACCACTTCTATTTCTCTTTGTTTCTTGTGGATTCAAGTTACTATCTAGTGTCATTTCTTCATTCTAATATAGCTTTGCTCCACTCATCTTTGTGCTGTTATTATTTAATATAGTACATTTCTATATGTTCTAGGCCTAACAATACAGTTACATTGTATACAATTTTATAAGTATTGTATAGTATAAGCCCTAACAGTTTTCCTTCTTTAATAATGCAAGTGCCTGACTTAAACCAAGGCATCCACTTCAAAGATGGCTACTTCAAACACTTGCCAGCCACATAAAGAGCCAGGTCTTCCCTCTTCCAAGGCTTTTTTGTTTTAGAGATCTTGATTGATTTCAACAACTGACCATTTGGGCTGCTTGTTTTTTTCTCTTCCTTCAAATTAAATTCCTGCTCTTATGTTCTAACTTCATCAGTAAAGAGTAAGCCCTCAAAACCCTAGGCCCCCCACCCACAACCCCAATAAAAGTAGAACCTTTCACTCTCTGTCTCTCTCCCTGCAGCCCCTCTCTGTGGCTCTAAGTGTGTCATGTAATTTTCAGGTCTTGCAAATAATAAATGTTTTCTTCCAAAGTTTCCTGATATTTATTGTTGAGAGCATATTGCAGTCATAATAAGAACCACAAGGGCCAGTCCAGCCACAACATTGGTTATCAATAGATTGGGACTATCACAAAACATTGTTTTATATATATAATTGCTTTTTAGATCAGTTAAGAGAGGAAATATGCATTTGTGCTCTCTTTTTTATAATTACATCATTACCTTTACTGGTGCTTTTTTGAGTACCATCTAAAGTCACTTTCATTCTGAAGAAGTTTCCTTAATGTATCTTGTAAGGTGAGTCTGTTACCAACAAATTCCCTCAGTTTTGGTTTGACTGGCAATGTCTTCATTTCACCATTTTCAATTTTTATTCATTCATTAAAAATTTAATTAAATTATTTATTTTAATTTTTTTAAAGATTTTATTTATTTGAGAGAGAGAATGAGAGAGAGAGCATGAGAGGGGGTTGGGTCAGAGGGAGAAGCAGACTCCCTGCCGAGCAGGGAGCCTGATGCGGGACTTGATCCCAGGACTCCAGGATCATGACCTGAGCCGAAGGCAGTTGCTTAACCAACTGAGCCACCCAGGCACCCTATTTATTTTAAATTTTTAAAAATTATTTATTTATTTATTTGACAGGGAGAGATATAGCGAGAGAGGGAACACACGCAGGGGGAGTGGGAGAGGGAGAAGCAGGCTTCCCGCTGAGCAGGGAGCCCGATGTGGGGCTCGATCTCAGGACCCTGGGAGCATGACCTGAGCTGAAGGCAGACGCTTAACGACTGAGCCTCCCAGGTGCCCCTAAATTATTTTATTTTATTTATTTTTTTAAAAGATTTTATTTATTTGAGAGAGAAAGAATGAGACAGAGAGAGCATGAGAGGGGGAGGGTCAGAAGGAGAAGCAGACTCCCTGCTGAGCAGGGAGCCCGATGTGGGATTCGATCCCAGGACTCCAGGATCATGACCTGAGCTGAAGGCAGACGCTTAACGACTGAGCCACCCAGGCGCCCCTAAATTATTTATTTTAGAGAGAGAGAGAATGCAAGCATGGTCAAGGGCAGTGGGAGAGGGAGAGGGAGAGAATCTCAGGCAGACTCCATGCTGAGCACAGAGCCAGATGTAGGGCTTGATCCCATGACCCCAAGATCATGACCTGAGCTGAAACCAAGAGTCGTACACTTAACTGAGCCATCCCAGCACCCCTATTTCACCATTTTTTAAAGACAATTTTACTTGCATATAAAATTCTTTGTGTACATATTTACCCCCTCCTCTCAGAACTTTGAATATTTCATTCCCATTGTCTTCAGGTCTTCATTGTTTCTGATAAGAGATCCATTGTTAACTTTATCAGGGCTCCCTTGTAAGTTATGAGTCTTTTTCTGTTGCTTTCAAGAGTTTCTTCTTGACGAGCTTTTACTCATTTTACCATGAGGTCTTTGTGGATCTTTGCCTGGAGTTTCTTGAGTTTCTTGGATGTGTATATTAAAGTTTTTCAGTAAATTGGGAAAATTGCAGCCATTACTTCTTAAGTGTTTTTTCTGCTTCTCTCCTTTATATGTATGTTGGCATTCTTAATGATGTCCTACATTTCTCTGAGGCTCTGTCCGTTCTTCATTCTTTTTTCTTTCTATACTTGGAATTACTAATCTTCATAATATTCACATTCATTCTTTTGCCAGCTCAAATCTGTTGAGTTCGTCAGTTTTTCATTTTGGTTATTGCAATTTTATTTTATTTTTTAAAAGATTTTTATTTATTTATTTAATAGAGAGAGAGAGAGACAGCGAGAGAGGGAACACAAGCAGGGGAAGTGAGAGAGGGAGAAGCAGGCTTCCAGCCAACCAGGGAGCCTGATGCAGGGCTCAATCGCAGGACCTTGGGATCATGACCTGAGCCGAAGGCAGTCGCTTAACCAATTGAGCCACCCAGGCACCCCTAGTTATTGCAATTTTAAACTCAATTTCTATTTGGTTTTCTATAATTTTAATTTCTTTTTCTTTTTTTTTAAGTTTTATTTATTTAAGTAATCTTTACACTCCATATGGGGTTCAAACTCATGATCCCGAGATCAAGAGTCACATACTCCTCTGACTGAGCCAGCCAGGCACCCCTCAATTTCTTTATTAATGTTTGCTCTTTGATGAAGAATTGGCATCATATTTTCTTTTGCTTCTTTAATCATGCTTTCCTTCAGTTCTTCAAAATAATTTTAATGGCTTCTTTTCTGTTGTTTTGTTTTTAAAGATTTTATTTATTTGAGAGAGAGAGAGAGAGACAGCGAGAGAGGGAATACAAGCAGGGGGAGTGGGAGAGGGAGAAGCAGGCTCCCCGCTGAGCAGGGAGCCTGATGAGGGGCTCGATCCCAAGACTCTGGGATCATGACCTGAGCCAAAGGCAGCCACTTAACAGACTGAGCCACCCAGGCACCCCTAATGGATTCTTTGATGTCCTTTTCTGTTAAATGTGACATCTGGGCCCTCAGACAATTTCAGTTGCTTGCTTTTTTTCCCCCTATGTCTGGGTCATATTTTCCTATTCCTTTGTATGTCTCATAATTTTTTTGTTTAAAATTAACACATTAGGTAATATATCATGTTATATATTTTAGCAACTCTGGGTACTGATTTTCCCACCCTGCTTTCTGAACATTGATAATCTATGGCCCTCAATCAATCTCAAAGTCTTTCTTGTTTTATTTTACAGTTGGCTATACGGTGATAATGTCTTACACCCTTTAAAAGGGATGAGCATAAAGTATTCAGGGCCACTTTTCATAAGGGACCATGCCACAGGGTTCCATGAGTGTTTTTATTCTATAACTCAGAGGATCAGACTCTTTTGCAGAGGCATAGGCAGCAGCACTGACAAAGGTATTTTGTATGATCTTGACCATCTGGTTTTAAAAGGAGTATAGATTTGTAACATGCTACATGGTGAAGAAATCACCCAGCAGTCCTGAATATTGTACAGGCTATCAATCTTTCTCCTGCATGCACTTTAGAATGAGTGTCAGTGCCTGGTTGAAACACACAAGTAATTGTCCCGGGGTAAGAGTCATTTCCCTGAGCCTAGCATCAGTAATGACTTTGCTGGAATTGAGACATATGATTCAATCTGAGATAGAGATTTGGGCAAAGACACATGACCGAGGGCTACTTTAAGGAGGGCTTCAATCTCATTCCTGTAAATGCCAATTATCAAAACTTCTGATTTAAATCAGTTAAATCTATAATGGAGGTTGGGTAGGATTCAGAAAATACAGCACAAAGTGGCAAAGCTCAAAGCACAAACTCTCCAGACAGCAGCACAAATCAAAGAGCATGCTTTCCAGTAGGCAACAACTCAAAATACATAGTTGCTAAAAGGCAACAGAGCTTGTTAGGAAACCAAAGCATAAGAAGAGAGACCCCTGGTAGTGGTGGCTATTGCTTAGACACTCTGCTCACTGCTCTAATTTTTGTAGCCACCTTAAAGATGTGGGATAGACCCCCAACTCAAAATTTGGTTTGGGTGTCAAGACTGATGGTACCACACATGCACCAACAGGGTATGGAAAGGTTTATTACATAGTGAGATTTTCTGGGGAGAAGAAGGGAGGATTCCAAGCAGGTCTCAGAATGGATTGAGAGGTAAGGGAGGGGAGAGTGGATTGGGTTTTTTACTGCACTTATGGGTCAGGCTCTCCAAGAGTTCCCATGAACAGGCTGGGGTTTGTGTAGTTTGAACTTCCCCACCTGCACTAAAGGAAATGATACACAGCAGTCAGACATCAAAAATGGAAATCATACCCTTTATTACACTGTATTATCTGTTACTTTGTAACAAGCTACCACAAATTTAGCAGCTTAGAGCAACACGCAGTCATTATCTCACAGTTTCTGAGGTTTACGAGTCTGAGCACAACCTTTGTCCTCTACTTCAAGGTCTTTCAAAAGGCTACAGTCAAGGGCTACCTGGCTGGCTCAGTTGGAAGAGCCTGTGACTCTTGATCTCAGGGTTGTGAGTTCAAGCCCCAACTTGAGTGTAGAGATTACTTAAATAAATAAAACTTAAAAAAAAAAGTCTACAGTCAAGGTATGGGTCAGGTTTTACATGAAGGCACATCTGGGGAAGGATGACTTCCAAGCTCACACAGGATTTAGTTCCTGTTAGACTAAAGTCATCAGTTTCAGGCTGGTTGTTGGCCAGGATCCAATTTCAGTTCCATTGCTGTATGGGCTTCTTCAATATGGCATCTTACTTCATCAAAGCCAGCAAGACAGTCAATAAATAGTCTTCTAGCAAGAAAAGAAAGAAGTTCTCTTTTGTAACTTTAATCACGTAAGTGACTTCCTATGATCTTTGCCATATTCTGTTGATTAGAAATAACTTGACAAGTCAGCCACTCTCAAGGGCAGGAGATTACACAAAGGCATGCATATCAGGAGTCAGAGATCACTGAGGGTCATCTTAGTCTTTCTGCCACAGAGACCTATGGCTATTTACTTGAGCAACCACACATTGGAAAAATGAAAATACCCAGACATCTTGAAATCTCCCATACAGGGGTCTGAGTTGACAATGATATCCAGAGACCTGAAGCATTATCATGGTCCACATGTTAAAATAGTCATATGCAGGGGTTGGGTAATAAGTGGATTTTTTTTTTAAGATTTTTTTTTTTTTTTGACAGAGAGAGACACAACGAGAGAGGAAACACAAGCAGGGGGAGTGGGAGAGGGAGAAGCAGGCTTCCTGTGGAGCAGGGAGTCCGATGCGGGGCTCGATTCCAGGACCCCGGGATCATGACCTGAGCCGAAGGCAGACGCCTAACGACCAAGCCAATAAGTGGATTTCTGACCAGTGTCTAGCTTACAGTAGATCTGTTGGGTTCACAGACCATCTGGTGGTTATTCTGTGTATCCCTAAATTTACAAGAAGTATTGACATACTTTGGAGTTGGAGTGACTCCACATAGGCAATTCTTGGCCTTTAAGTGTTAAGAGTAACAGTGGAAAAGACCAAGTGGAAATCTCTGAGATTACCTCTGTCCCCTCAAGCTACAATGGTAAATTAAAAACTGTATCCCATCCCAGAAAGAGAGTAGATATTAGTCCCACCCTAAAGATCAAAAGAATATAATACTGGCAGTCACTATTATATCTCATGATCATGTGTCTATTTTATGCACCAGTCTGTGAATGTAACTGGAAGATGGCTGTAGGCTACTGCAAGCTCTACCAATTAGTAGCCTCTGGAATTGATATTTTTTTTATAGAAGATATATAGTAATTGATTTGAATGACTGTATTCTTTTCTATCCCAATCACAAAAGAAAACCAAAGACCATTTGCAAGTGACAAAATATGTGTTTATAATTTTGTCACCTCTGTCAAAATATAAAATGAAATCTGGACCATCACAGTAATTAATTTCTTTTTTTTTCCATTCTTGTACTTTTCTTTTTCTTTCTTTTTTTTATTATGTTATGTTAATCACCATACATTACATCATTAGTTTTTGATGTAGTGTTCCATGATTCATTGTTTGCATATAACACCCAATGCTCCATGTAGAATGTGCCCTCCTTAATACCCATCACCAGGCTAACCCATCCCCCCACACCCCTCCCCTCTAGAACCTTCAGTTTGTTTTTCAGAGTCCATAGTCTCTCATGGTTCGTCTCCCCCTCCGATTTCCCCCTCCTTCATTCTTCCCCTCCTGCTATCTTCTTCTTCTTTTTCTTAACATATGTTGCATTATTTGTTTCAGAGGTACAGATCTGTGATTCAACAGTCTTGCACAATTCACAGTGCTCACCATAGCACATACCCTCCCCAATGCCTATCACCCAGCCACCCCATCCCTCCCACCCCCACCACTCCAGCAACCCTCAGTTTGTTTTCTGAGATTAAGAATTCCTCATATCAGTGAGGTCATATGATACATGTCTTTCTCTGATTGACTTATTTCGCTCAGCATAATACCCTCCAGTTCCATCCGCGTCGTTGCAAATGGCAAGATCTCATTCCTTTTGATGGCTGCATAATATTTCATTGTATATATACACCACATCTTCTTTATCCATTCATCTGTCGATGGACATCTTGGCTCTTTCCACAGTTTGGCTATTGTGGACATTGCTGCTATAAACATCGGGGTGCACGTACCCCTTTGGATCCCTACATTTGTATCTTTGGGGTAAATACCCAGTAATGCAATTGCTGGATCGTATGGTAGCTCTATTTTCAACTTTTTGAGGAACCTCCATACTGTTTTCCAGAGTGGTTGCACCAGCTTGCATTCCCACCAACAGTGTAGGAGGGTTCCCCTTTCTCCGCATCCTCGCCAACATCTGTCGTTTCCTGACTTGTTAATTTTAGCCATTCTGACTGGTGTGAGGTGATATCTCATTGAGGTTTTGATTTGGATTTCCCTGATGCCAAGCGATGTTGAGCACTTTTTCATGTGTCTGTTGGCCGTTTAGATATCTTCTTTGGAAAAATGTTACAGTAATTAATTTCATTGATGACATCAGTTTGTTAAGACAGCATGGGGAAAGGATGTCATGCACATTGGAAGCCTTGTTAAGACACATGTTCCCCAGGGCATGAGAGAAAAAACTACAAAGATTCGGAGACCTGCCACTTAGTAAAGTAAAAGAGAAATTACTCTGTATCCTCTACTATTGAGAAGAAAGTGCACTTCCGGGCAAACTTCTTTGTGCTATGAAAGCAACACATTCAACATTTTAGAAAACCCGTATACAGAATGACAAAGAATGCAGCCAGCTTTGAGTGGAGCCTACCACAGTAAAGCAGCACGTCCCAGCTGAGGTGCAAATAGTGCTTCCACTTGAGCTATATGATCTGAAATACTGTATACTGTTGGAGATATGGCTGATTGAAAATGATGTGACGTGAAGTTCATGGCAAGCCCTAGTCAGAGCAGAAATGAGCAAGGACATGTCATCCACTGCAGATAATTGCATAGTTTTTTAAAATAAGCTCCTGGTGTGCTACTGGGCTCTGTGAAGACAGAATGCTTGACCATGTGAAACCAAGTCACCATGCACCCTGAATTGCCCATTGTGAGGTATGTCCTGTCAGAACCACAAAGTGATAAAGTTGGATGAGCCCAGTGCAATCTTTGAAAAAAATGGAAATGGTACATTCAGAATTGTGCACAAGAAGTACTAAGGGCACACAATCTACATGAGCATGTAACCCATCACTTCCACCAGTGTCTCTCTCAGATCACTCATATGGTCATATAGGAGTCCCATATAACCAGCTGAGGAAGAAAGAGAAAGGCTGAACTTGGCTTACAGTCTATTGGCTCTATATGTGAATGTACATGGAAAGCAGCAGTATTACACAGAAGCCTCACACTGGTAGCTCTGAAAGACATTTTTCTCAATGGGTGAAATTTCAGGTTTTGCATTTGGTCTCCCACTTCATGTAGAAGGGGGAGAGGCCAAAGAGAAGAATAATCACACTCCTATGGTAAATGGCCTAATCAGGGGACTGGAAGAAGAAAGGTTGGAAGATTGTTATATCAGTCAGTATTTAACCAGAAAACAGAAACAGTATATATAAAGATTTATTGCAGTGAGTCTGCTTATGTGATTGTGGGGGCTGTCTAGGCAAGTCTAAAATCAGGAAGGGCAAGCTAGAATTCTTGGACATGAGATGAAACTGCTATCCACAGGCAGAATTTTTTCTTTTTCAAGAATTCCTCAGCTCTACCCTTAATGTCTTTCAACTGATTAAATCAGGCCCTCCTAGATTATCTAGGGTCATCTCTCTTAAAGCCAACTGATTATAGACTTTAGTCACATCTACAAAATACCTTCACAGCAACACCTAGATTAGTGTTTGAATAACTGTAGTCTAGCCAAGTTGACACATAAAAATGACCTTAACTGTCCACTGCTTATCAGCTTGGCACCCACACATTTCCTTTAATCACACTCTTCAAATGACAATAAGTCATACTTCCAACTAACATGAAACGCTATCTTGTATACAACTGAAAACACATTAACCCTTTCCCCAAGAGAGGACGCAAAAGTCCTTGGGTGAGGGTCACTCTTATATCCTGTAACTGTGATATAAAGCTAACTATTACTAATAAATCTTATGTTTGACAGTAAGGGGATAAGAGGGAAGGAAACAAAAATATTTGGTTAATATGTATACAAACATAACAAAATGAAGAATTATGCATGCTATTACTGTTCTCATTTTTACAATTGGTCATGTGGTCACAGCTAGTATTTATAAGTATCTTCTTCCACTACACATTCCATATCTACTTTGCCTTCAGCAAGTACCTCAGGATTTTGATTCTTTCCTGTCAGGATAAACCAAATATTCCTGAAGTGTCTCAGCCATTAGTAGTCCTGCCTGAACCCAGCTGTAGTTTTCCATTAACATTAATCATAGGACATGGTAGTACTGAGATATGCTAAGGGAGCTCCTATATTTCAGACATAAGATTCTTCACATTCATTATATATTAGCAGCCCAAATTTCTCTTGGTAATCGGGACCAATCACTCCCTGAGTACAGTAACCTCCTTTGCCTGTTGATTCTGAAGCATGAGGAGCCCAAAGTGGCCTCAACCCAAAGTGGCAGCTCAACTTTCAGTTTAATGGAAAAATTATTGTTTTCTGGTGGAAGCATTCCTCTCCTTGCAACTAAGGCTTCTAATCCAGCGGAGCCTAAGGTTACAGGGATGGAAAGCAAAAATTTTGCTAGTGGATCATGATGGGTAATAATGAGTGGAACCACTTTCATTTGCACTCCTTGATTCCTAGACCCATTTGCACCATATATTGGATGTTGATTTAAAGCATATACAGCATCCTCAAAGACACTTCCCCAGTCCCACAAGATATTGCTATCTCAATGGCATTGAAATTGAGGCTTCAAAAGGCCATTCTAACATTCTATCAAGACAGCTTTTTCAGGAAAAAAGAATGCTTCTTCAGAATGATGGAAAACATGGTAAGACCATGTGAGTGCCATGAGTATGGGCTGATTGCCACAATTCATTTGCTATGAAATGACCCCTTTGATCAGAAACAAATGTTATTTGAAATACCACAATGATGCATAAGGTGCTCTATAAGTCCACAGATAGTAGTGTGGTGGAAGCACTGAATGCAGGGAAAGAAAAGCCATATCACCCAGGGAATGAGGCCATTTTGGTGACTCAGTGTTGGTCTCTGCAGACTGGGCCCTCAGCAGTAGCTATAACCAGGACATTTTTGGTGAGTGGAAGTCCACGTTGCTGACCCTATGCATAACCTCCATCATTGGGACCATGGCCACTTTGTTTTATGAGCCCGCTGGGTAATGACACAAGTGGCTGAGAAAAGAGGCTGACTGATATCCTCAGAATTGGTCTTCCTATACATGTATTAAGATCCTCCTCTGCTGGGTGCCTGGGTGGCTCAGTCGGTTAAGCGTCTGCCTTCAGCTCAGGTCATGGTCCCAGGGTCCTGGGATCGAGTCCCGCATCAGGCTCCCTGCTCAGTGGGGAGCCCTGCTTTTCCCTCTCCTCCCCACTTGTGCTCTCTCTCACTATGTCTGTCTCTCTCAAATAAATAAAATCTAAAAAAAATTAGAAAAAAAAGATCCTCCTCTGCTGAGATAAGCATTCACATGGGACACAAATACCATCACATCATTTCCCATTCAGAGAAGTCTGTCCACATACCACTTCCCCAGACTTCCTTATCACGTATTTTCCAGTCATGTTCCTTCTAAGTCTTTGACCATCCAACCAAACTATTGACCACAGCCTGTGAATATAGACTTGCTTCTGGCCATTTCTCCTTCTAGGCAAAATAAACAACCAGATGGCCTCCTCACATTTCTTCCCATTGGGAAAATTTCATCATTGTCCTTCAGGAAGTTCCCAGAAAGGGGCTGTAGTGCTGCAACTGTCCTTATTTGGGTGGTACTTGCATGTCATACAGAACCATCTGTAAACCATGTTCACATTTTTTTCTTCCTCAGCCAGCTGGTTGTAGGGCACTCCCCATGAGACCATAGGGTGTGGGCTTGGAGTTGTAGTATCTTAGGAGTAGGGGTGTAGGGATCATGTGCATTTATTTAGTCCACTTAATTTTCTTTTTTTCTTGAGAGAGAGCATGGTGGGGAGGGGCAAAGGGAGAGGAAGAGAGAGAGAAAAAAACTTAAGCAGGTTCCAGGCCCTGTGCAGAGCCTGACGCGGGGCTCATTCTCATAGCACCCTGAGATCATGACCTGAGCTGAAATCAAGAGTCGTATGCTCAATTGACTGAGCCACCCAGGTGCCCCTTTAGTCCACTTCTTCATGCAACTTTGCCTTCAGGGCAAATAAGACTTTATTTATTTGAGAGAGAGCACAAGCAGCGGGGAGGAGCAGGCAGAGGGAGAGGGAGAGGCAGAAGCAGGCTCCCTGCTGAGCAAGGAGCCCAACGCAGGGCTCGATCCCAGGACTCCAGGAAAATGACTCAAGCCAAAGGCAGATGCCTAACTAACTGAGCCACCCAGGTGCCCCCTTATCTCAATATCTTGATTTCTCTCTGCATCTTAGTTCATGGAACATCAGGGAAATGACTCTGCACAGGATCTTTTTTTTTTTTTTCAAGTTTTATTTATTTATTTTTTGACAGAGACAGAGACAGCGAGAGAGGGAACACGAGTAGGGGGAGTGGGAGAGGGAGAAGCAGGCTTCCCACTGAGCAGGGAGCCCGATGCAGGGCTCGATTCCAGGACTCTGGGATCATGCCCTGAGCTGAAGGCAGACGCCCAACGACTGAGCCAGGCGCCCCCACACAGGATCTTTCAAAGATATACTTGTTTCCCTGCATTATCCACAGTAGGTCTTTTGGGGCTATTTTCATTTTTGAAAAATTGTGAAGAATGCATTTGCATAGCTAAGCTAACCAAGTTGATAAGTATAATTTACTGCCAGAAAATGAGAAAGATAGCATATGAACCCTTCATCGAGTTGTTATTTATGTATGTAATTGCAAACAAAAAATACAGCCAATCTTTAACTGTGTATCAGGATTAATTTTTTTTTTCATGCCAAAAATCTCCTAGTGGTCACTTTTGCTCATTGACTCTGAATCCAAATGTTCATACCATTATTTTATAATATAGATACTCAGAGATTATTTTCCCTTTCTTTTTTTAAAGAATTTATTTATTTATTCATTTGAGACAGAGAGAGAGAGAGAGCAGGAGCCGTGGGGAGAGGCAGAGGAAGAGGGAGAAGCAGACTCCCTGCTGAGCAGAGAGCCCGATGTGGGGCTTGATCCTAGGACGTGATCATGACCTGAGCCGAAGGCAGATGCTTAACATCTGAGCCACCCAGGTGCCCCTATTTCCCTTTCTTTTAATCAATACAATTTAATTTT
>NW_027397123.1:3209078-3285179 GCF_003265705.2 Callorhinus ursinus | reverse complement strand
TTTGACAGAGAGAGACACAGTGAGAGAGGGAACACAAGCAGGGGGAGTGGGAGAGGGAGAAGCAGGCTTCCCGCCGAGCAGGGAGCCCAATGCAGGGTTCGATCCCAGGACTCTGGGATCATGACCTGAGCCGAAGGCAGATGCTTAACGACTGAGCCACCCAGGCGCCCCTCCAATTTAATTTTTAAAATGTAACCATTTTGTGGGTCAGGAATTTGAGAAGGCTTTAGCTGAGCATTTCTTGCTTGGGGTCTTTCAGGTGGTTCTAGTTGGATGTTAGTAGGGGCTACAGTCATCTGAAGACTTGATTAGGTGTCCCAGCTGGCTTATTTAGTTGACAGATGTTACTGGATGATGGCTGGGAGCTTAGCTGGGGCTATTAACCAGGTGCGTACATGTAGACTCTCTAGCATTATAATCTCAGGATGGTTACACTTCTTCCTGGAAGCAGCTTTCCCCAGAGTTAGAGTTCCAAGCCTCATCTATTCCCTTCTGAAATTTTCCTTTCTTTAGTATAAATTTTTTGATGTTGTATAAGGAGTGAGCTATGGCTAAAGTCTTTCTTATGATCATTTTTTTCCCCCACAACCCCCAACACACACGTGTGTTGGGGGTTGTGGGGAAGGACAGAGGGAGAGAGAAATCCCAAGCAGGCTCCTGTGGGTGGAGCCTGACTCAGGGCTTGATCTCATGACCCTGAGACCATGACCTAAGCCAAAATCAAGAGTTGGACGCTCAACTGACTGAGCCACCCGGACACCCCTTATGATCATTTCATTTAGAGTTCCCATCCAATGTGAATTCCATGGTGTTGTGTATGAACCATAAGCTTTTCCATATTCATTTTTACACATCCAGCAAGATATAGGCTATAGGTAAAAGCTATTATCCCCTGTTCTCTTTACTATACTTAGAAGATTTTTCTCCAGTTAGAACTCTCTAATGCAAGGAAGCATGCTAGGAGCCTTCCTTTCCTGAGTATGACTTTTGGATTTCAAATATGGCATTTTTGTGGCTAGAGGCAATCTCACATTTATTACATTTGTTTGGTATTATATTACAGTTTGGGCTGTGGCTAAAAGCCTTTGTACATGCGTTATAATTGGATTCTCAGTTTTCATATTTGTAGAATTTCCCTCTAGCATGAATTCTCTGGTTGGAACCATCACCATATCGCTAATATTCACAGTTGTTTTCCTTCAGAGTGAATTATCTCATGCTGTGAAAGTTCTGAGTTGTTTGGTAGTATCTACCAAAGCTGACCAAACACATATGCTCCAGGACCCAGCAATTCCATTCTTAGTATGTACACAAGAGAAATGAACATATATACGTACACCAAAAAGCTGGGGCACCTGGGTGGCTCAGTTGGTTAAGCGTCTGCCTTCGGCTCAGGCCATGATCCCAGGGTCCTGGGATTGAGCCCCGCATCAGGCTCCCTGCTCAGCAGAGAACCTTCTTCTCCCTTTCCTCTGCCTGCCCCTCTGCCTACCTGTGCTCTCTGTCTCTCTGTCAAATAAATAAACAAAAAATATCTTAAAAAAAAAAACCAAAAAAACAAAAAACAAATATGTTCACAGAGGCATTATTTTTATGACCCTAAACTGTAAACAATGAAAAAGTCCATCAAGAGTAGATTGGATAAATTGTAATTTAATCATATGATGGAACTCTATGTAGAATAGAAATAAATGAACTTCTGCATGCACTAATGAGTCTTACAGACATAATGAATGAAACAAGCCATATATAAAAGAATACATGATTTATAATCCAATTTATATAAGGTTCCTAATATGCAAAATGTAATTTATAATGTTAGAAGTCAGAACTGTGGTAAATTTTGAGGAGATAACAACTAATTTTTATTTCCTATTTCCAACGAGAAATACAGTTCACACTTCCTTTCTTTAAAACACCTCTGCTCACAGTGTGGTCCACAGACCACTGCCAGTTGGTCAACTCCTTATTACTGGCTCACAACAAGGTATGTTTTGAAATTGAAAATAAGCAATTTTTAATGTTTGTAGAAACTTGACAGAGGAAGTTTATGCCTGCTGAATCTAATAATAAAAAATTGAGGGTGGTATTTTCAATGACTATTGTCATTTGTCTAGTCATTCTTTGTGTTATATAGGCTCACAAACAGTAGGTAAATTTGTGGAATAGTACCTAAAACTGTTGAATATTATTATATTTGCAAGCTACATCATGTATAGGGTTTACTATGACTTCAAAAGTTTTTACTGAAAAGTCATATTCTTTACTGAATTCCCAAGGTTTCTACCTTGTGAGTTTTTTGATGTACAATGAGGTTTGACTTACAACTGAAGAACTTCCCACATTCTTTACATTCATATGGTTTCTCTCCTGTGTGAGTTTTCTGATGGCGAATGAGGTTTGATTTCCTACTAAAGGCTTTCCCACACTGAGAACATCCATTGGATTTCTCTCCTGTATGTATTCTCTGATGAACAGTGAGGATTGCCTTCTGGCGAAAGGACTTCCCACATTCATTACAAATATATGGTTTTTCCCCAGTGTGAATTCTTTGATGGAGAGTGAGGGTTGTCTTTTGGCAGAAGGACTTCCCACATTCACTGCAAATATAGGGTTTCTCTCCTGTGTGAGTTCTCTGATGTACAGTGAGCGTTGTCTTCTGGATAAATGCCTTCCCACACTCATTACATTGATATGGTTTCTCTCCTGTGTGAGTTCTCTGATGATCAATGAGGTATGACTTCTTTCTAAAAGCACTTCCACACTGAGTACATTCATAGGCTTTCTCCCCTGTGTGTGTTTTGTGATGTCTAGTGAGAGTTGCCTTCTGGCGGAAGGACTTCCCACAATCCATACAGATGTAGGGCTTCCCCTCTATATGTGTTTTCTCGTGTAGAGTGAGGGCTGTCTTTTGACGGAAAGCTTTCCCACATTGATTGCAAACATAAGGTTTCTCACCTGTGTGAATTCGTTGATGTTCAATGAGATATGACTTCCTTCTAAAGCTATTCCCACAGTAAGGACACTGAAAGGGTTTCTCTTCTGTTTGAGATCTCTGATGCACGATAAAAACAGACTTCCTGCAGAGGAACTTCCCATATTTGCTGTATGCATGGGGTTTCTTCTCAATAAGAGTTTGTGAATGGGCATTGAGATTTGACTTTTCGATTAAGGCTATTCCATCTTTATTGTATTCAAAGGGTTTTTCTCCTCTGTGAGCTCGGGTATGTGTAAATAACATTCCTTTCATAAGGAAGGATTTTTCACATTCATTATGATCTAATGATTGCTCAGGAGTTTGAACCTTCTGATGTTGAATAAGCTCTTGTTTACCACTCAGACTCCTTTCTGTTTGTTTATAGAGGTTCACTGTAGTATGAATTTTCTCATTCTTAGTATTGAGGAATGATTTCTCCCATCCCTTACTCTCACCAAACTTCTCTCTTACAGGGCTTATATTTCTACTGACTAATTCCGAAATATTTTTTAAAACCTTTCCATCAGGCTTATATTCACGTAGCGTTGTTTTTGAAATAATACGGTTCTTGCCTACGGTAAGTGTTTTCCCAAAAATATTACTTCTTTCCTTAATTAGTCTTTTGTGGTTGATGAATATGACTGATCTGGAGTGCCTGTCTTGGTATTCTTTGAACTTCACTAAAACATCTTCAGTTTTTCCATCTTCTCCTAGAAAAGAATAACAACATTGTAAGTTTTCACATAAATGTTATGGATTGGATGTATATACAAACAACCCATTGTGCAACCGTCTGCCTCACTATTTTGGTCTATACAAAGGCCAAAATAAAATACCTCTTGGTAGGGAAAATTCATATGACATAAACACAAATCCTGCTACACAGTTAAAGTGAGGAAACGTTGGCATAAGAAAAGAACACTCATATCTTTGGCATATTGTAAATATAAACTACATTGAGCAGGTCTAATAATCACAAGGACAAGTAAACAGAAGACAAAGGATGATGAAAGTGGGATTGTTCTTGGAATGGGCAGATTCAGAAATAATGGAGTGAGCTTATTAAGGGTACTAACCAGTAAGCAAGGAAAATGATCAGGTAGAAATGAAAGCCTAAATATTATTCCCTCGTGCCTAAATATGTGTTATAAAATACTTCCATTTGTTTCTTCCTCACTTGCATGTAACCTATTCATGGCAAATGAACTTCCTCAAGCACTCCTTTCCTAATGTTGAGAGAAACACTGTTTATAGCCTAGGCCCTAACTCTCCACACAACTTATTTTCTCTTGAAAGGGAAGACTTTCAGAAACCTATTTCCATTAGGAGTTGTAAAATAAACCAGACAACAAAGCATACTTGAAACATGAATATAATCACTGTTGTATTCTGACTGCTGTTACCATCAATAATTCTCCTGACCATCAGTTCTAACTTTTCCTCCTTTCATTTTCTGAATTACTTTTTCAGTTTTCAGGAAGGATGGGTTTAAGTTTTTCTCCCAATGCAGTAACATACCTTAACTCTGCTATTCCCTATGGGGAATGTGAAGGCCTAGATTCTTCAACTGTATGTTTACAGCACTGACCGACTCTAATATTTTTCTTTTCTTTTTTTCTTTTACTCTATTATTTTTCTTATAATTCTTGGCTATATCTGATTATTGTTCCCTTACTACCACCCATTTCTAGTATGGTAATTTTAAATATGGATTCATCTTACCCTTGAATTGTGTCTTATTTACAATAGCCCTTAACTGGTAACTGCCCAAGTACTCATCAAAAGGTAAATGGTAATATTGTGTCATGTATGTATATAATGTGATACTACTCACCAATAAAAAGAAAAAAATCTGATACACAGTGGAAAGAGATGAATCTCATTTTTCAGAGTGAAAGCTTTATGCAAAAGAGTACATATTATACAATTCCATTTATGTGCAGTTCTAGAACATGCTAAAACTAATCTGTATTAGTAACTGGAGTAACATCATCTTTCTAAGGACCTTAACCACCTGCAGGGACATTCTATTATTCAATTTATCCAAAGCCTTCATATATTATTTGTATCCTTTAATGTCGAATTTATCTGAAATTAGATTATAATTATAGTCTGGACCATCCATTTCAAGAACTCTTTCAACAACCTGCTCTTTTAATATGAATATTATATGTAAAATGCTCAATTTGATAATATTGCCTTCCCAACTAAAACTTATGCTCTTGGATGTCAATATTTTATTGACTATCTTCTTAGTATATGTTAACACACGGTTATCTGAGATAAAGGGATGTGATCTTGGCATGTATATATATATTTATTTATTTATTTTAAAGATTTTATTTGAGAGAGACAAAGAGAGCACAAGCAGGGGGAGCAGCAGAGGCAGAGGGAGAAGCAGGCTCCCCACTGAGCAGGGAGCCTGATGCGGGACTTGATCCCAGGACCCCTGGATCATGACATGAGCCGAAGGCAGTAACTGACTGAGCCACCCAGGTGCCTCTTGGCATGTATATTTAAAAGAACTTATCATTAAATGATTTCTGAATGGATAGGAAAGATGTTTTCCTTGCATGGAATCAAAGATAGTCAGGTAACTATTGGATATCTAGCCTCTGTTACAAACTACAGTAAGGAAAAGTAAAAGAACCTTTTTTTGGGGGCAACTGTTCAGATGGGAAAGAAGCTTGATCATACCAGAGAATGCGTCTGTTTGCAATTTACAGACATAAGTAGAATGTGAATGCAGAAAAAAAGGAATTGAACATGGTCTGGAGAAGTCAAGGAACATTTCACAGAGGAAGTGAAACTTGATCTTTTAACTAAATGATATACATGTTGTATTGTATAGTAAAGAATATAATCTTGCCCAAAGAGACATCTGACATTTGCCTTTGGCTTCTGGGAAGTAATCTTCTAAGCCCTTGGAATATGTATTTGTTTGCCTGGGAGCCTTTGGGCAGCTAGTAAGTCACAATGTAATTTAGCATGAGATCTTAGAGCCACATGAAGAGTGTGATTAGGGTGCATGCTTTGGGTCACAGAGTATCAGCTTGACCTCTAAAGGGGCTGAAAACTGAGACTGGCTACATGTACAGTTAATCATGCCTATGTTATGGAGCCCCGATATAAACTCTGGACAAGGGGCTCAGGTGATGCTTCCCTGGTTGGCAATATTCTGTAGGTATTGTCACACCAGCAAGGTAATTTTGCCCATGATTCCACAGAGAGAGGTCTACTAGAAGCTTCATGTTTGGTACTTTCCTGGACTTTGCCCTTTCTGCTTGACTGATTCTAATCTGTATTTTTTCTTCTGTAATAAACTGTTAACTGTGAACATAATAGCTTTCAGTAAGTTCCATGGATCCTTATAGCATATTGTTGATACTAGCAGTCTTGGGGACCCCCGAATTTACAGTTGGTGTCAGAAGTGAGGGTGGTCTTGTGTATACTGTGTGCGCTCTCTGACAAATAAATAAAATCTTTTTTTAAAGATTTTATTTATTTATTTGACACACAGAGAGAGATAGAGAGCACAAGCAGGGGGAGGGGCAGGCAGAGGGAGAGGGAGAAGCAGGCTCCCTGCTGAGCAAGGAGCCCGACACGGGGCTTGATCCCAGGACCCTGGGATCATGACCTGAGCCAAAGGCAGCCGCTTAAGTGACTGAGCCACTCAGGTGCCCCTTAAATCTTTTTTAAAAATCAATAATCAAAGGTATGACACAACTGATTGTTGTATTGCTCTAGGAAGATCAAAATATACACTAGAGTTTAAATGGGAGAAGTGGGCTGAAAATGTCTATTTGAAAGCCATTCACATAAAAAACAAGAAAACCAACTTGAGAATGGATCAGATTATTATAGTTTACAGAACTTTTTTTTTTTTTTTAAGAGAGAGCGTGCAGACGTACAAACGGGGAGGGGGATATGCAGAGGGAGAGGGCAAGAGAATCCTGAGCAGACTCTATGCTGAGTCCAGAGCCTGACACAAGGCTAGACCCCACAAGGAGACCAAAACCTGAGTGCCCTGAGTGGAAACCAAGAATTGGATACTTAATTGACTGCACCACCCAGGTGCCCCAACTTATAGGACTCTTATAAAAGCAAGAACTGAAGACGAAGAAAGAGCCTTTAAGGATATCAACAAGAGACCACTGAAATAAAATCAATTTATTCAATAAATATTTATTTTCCTAGGCAATAAAGGAGGGAGGAAAAGACATGAAGATGTGAAAAGGCACTCAGGGAAATAGAATTAAAATGAGTTAGTTTTTTTTTTTTTTACCCAAATCAAGGTGGGTAGGAATCAGGAATCTGAGCACTATGATATGGAACATGGAAACTTATTGGAAATAAATTTATTTTAAAAAAGTGATACTAAAATTATCTTAGGTCCACAGCATATGGATTTTGAAATCTGATGGCAGGTGTCATGGTGAGAATAGGATGTAAGCCTGACTGCAAGAAACAGTTAAGACACTGCACAGGGAAAGAGAGGAAAGAAAATGAAAACTAAGAGGAAGCTATATTAGACAATGATTTCTCTTTTTACTTTTTGGATAGATTTAAGAATGCCTATAAAGAGGAGACCAAACAAAAGAAAAAAGAGGACTGAAATGTTAAAAACACGAAAAACAAGAAGAAAGGCCTAAACCAGCAGTTCCCAAAGTGTGATTTATGGACCTTAGTATATGAGATCCTTATGTGGGAGGCGGGGAGGGGGAGAGGTAGTCCATAAAATCAGAACTATTTTTGTTAATAACAACATTCCATTTGTCTTTTTAAGATGGGTGTCTGATTTGTACTTACGGAATTTTAATTTATGAAGGTGACTAACTGATGACATAGGCTGATGCCATTAAATGATTTTCAGTACATTTCCTCCTTTGTAGGGCCAAATGTAGGAGCAGCAGGCTTGGTCAGGAGGCAGAAAGGAGAGAGGGGAAAGCCTATGCCAGAGCCTTTTATGGGACTTGCTTCCATGGGAAAGGGCAGGAAAAACAGTTTAGGATTTTTTGAACAGTGTTGGAGGCTATGGGTTACAGGGGTGGTCTTTAGTTGTATGTACCCGGCCCTGGGTGATTTAGGGCACAGGAAATGTTGGCTTGGTGTGTGACAGTTAGGTAAAGGAGGTAGTTGAGGGTATGGACTTGGGATTGGTTGGTTTTTATATGAAATGTGGGCTTACCAACAGGTTGTTTACTGTCTCTATGAATTAGCTAGCTCTGGGAGGGGCAATCTCTCCCCAGCCAGCAAGGCCCTCCAAAGTTGTCAAGACATCATAAAATATAGAAGATAAAAAATACGATTAATACAGTGAGTAAAATGCTGGCACATCAGCATAAATGAAAACACTTGCACCAATCTATAATAGTAATCACTACATTTCTAATCCATAAGAAAAAAGATTTCATGTAAGACTGTTTTTGATAGAGCAGGAAAAAATCATTAACTTTTTAGATCTCCACCCTTGAGTACACATATTTTCAATATTCTGTGTGATGATTAAAGATGTATGCATAAAGCACTTCTGCTGCATATCAGAGCATAATGTATTTTGTGAGGAAAAGTACTGGTGTAATTATTTGAATTGAGAACTGAATACAGGGCCCTCCGTCTCCTCCTGCTGCATCCAAAAACAGAATGTTCCTGTGAAACCTTTCATAAGCTGAAATGGCATAAAGCGAAGAAGCAACTACCATTAATTTATACAGAAAAACTTTTGAGCATTCCCAGATCCAAAAAATAACCTCTCTTCAGCTTTTGTGACACATCTTGCTAATGGATATGCAAAATAAATTGAGGTAAAGCACAGATGCTCAAAGCTATGGCAGCCTGATGCTGAGATGCTGAGTGTAGTTTCGGGGAAGGAGCTTGGCAGTGCCTTTACAGCTTGCCACAAAACAAACACTGAGTATTATTTTTGCTTTTCACCTTGTTTTGTAAAAGCAAAAATCTTCTTCGGATTTCTTTTGGTTAGTGAAAACAGGTACTAATGGAGGTCTTTAGTAAAACCAAAGTGGCGAAACAGGAACTTTCAAAAAGCAGGGGATATCTATATCTACTTTTGGTGGAACAGCATTTTTACTTGAGAGTACACTGATTATTATTCAAACATGGGTATCTGGTAGACGTTTTCTTTTTTTTTTTTTAAGATTTTATTTATTTATTTGACAGAGAGAGACACAGCGAGAGAGGGAACACAAGCAGGGGGAGGAAGAAGCAGGCTTCCCACAGAGCAGGGAGCCCGATGTGGGGCTTGATCCCAGGAGCCCTGGGACCATGACCTGAGCCAAAGGCAGATGCTTAATGACTGAGCCACCCAGGTGCCCCTCTTTTTTTTTTTTTTTTTTGCTTTTATTTATTTGTCAGAGGGAGAAAGAGCACAAGCAGGGGGAGCAGCAGGCAGAGGGAGAAACAGGCTCTGCACTGAGCAAGGAGACTGATGCAGGACTCCATCCCAGGACTCTGGGATTATGACCTGAGCCGAAGGCAGATACTTAACCGAATGAACCACCCAGGTGTCCCTCTGGTAGATATTTTCTTGAACAATGTGAGCATGTTAATTCAAGGAAAACATATGCTAATATTTGTAACCAATGATAAAATTCAAGCTTTCAAACAAAGGTCATTATGTTGGAAAGCTTGTATTTGCTACTGCGAGCTTGTCAGCTTCCCAGTTCTTAAGACTTTTCTGATGACATTTCTGATGATATTAACAAATGTAGCCTTTGGTGTTTTTTTTAAAGTTAATATTATATATAGAGATATGTCAAAATTTGGAAGATGTTAGATGTCACTGAACTGTTACTTTCCAAATGATTAATACATAATATTACCAAAAAATGCATGGGTAAAATATCCATTTAAGTAGACCATTGGATTTTACGGGTTTTTTTGTTGTTGTAGTTCGTTTTTTTTAGATGATGATTTGGGATGAAGAAGATAGTTCTATTTTTTTTTTAAGATTTTATGTATTTATTTGAGAGAGAGATAGTGACAGAGATAGAGAGAAGAGAGCATGAACGGGGAGGAGAGGGAGAAGCAGGCTTCTCACTGAGCAGGGCACAGAAGTTCATTGTTATGGTTTCAGATTCTATATTGCAACTAACTGTTCAGGAACTACCAATTGTTACATTTGGGTGTAGTATTAATGAAGAATATCTATGACAATCTAAAAAGGTGCTTAAAATATTTCTCATTCGGGGACACCTGGGTGGATCAGTTGGTTAAGCGTCTGCCTTCGGCTCAGGTCATGATCCCAGGATCCTGGGATGGAGTCCCGCGTCGGGCTCCTTGCTCAGCAGGAAGCCTGCTTCTCTCTCTGCCTGCCACTTCCCCTGCTTGTGCTGGCTCTCTATTTCTGTCTCTCGCTCCCTGACAAATAAATAAAATCTTTAAAAAAATATTTCTCATTCAAACTACATATAATGCATGAAGGAAGGTTTTCCTCATATGATTCAAACAACATTTTACAACAATTTGAATACAGAATCAGATGTGAAAATCAGCTATTTATTAAATAAATTTCAATTATGTAACAATTCCACTTTTGTCACTACTGTTTTTCTTTTGGGAAATAGTTATTTTTGTAAAAATATGATTTTATGTCCACATGTAATAAGTTTATTATTTTTATATTGTTTTAAAATGAATTAGTAAAAATTTTTTGTTTTAACTTCTAATAGGGTACACACACACACATGCACAAAGTTCTTTTAATCCTTAATAATTTTAAGAATATTAACAAGTCCCAAAACTAAAAAGTTTGAGAAAGTGCTTATCTAGATATCCAGATTATGATAATGGCAGAGAAGTTAGTTTCAAAACAACCTTTCCAGCTGATAACAATGATAAGCTATGGACCAGCTGTAAAAGACCAACTTGTTTTAAAGCACTGAAGAGTGATCAAAAGCAGGCAGAAACTGAAGTGGATATAACGTTTGAAAAGAAAGAAACCACACTACCTAAGATCTACATTTACCCAGGTTTTCCACTGTGGGCCCTGGTAGCTTGTGCAGCACACAAGGACAGATAGATCTTTGGGAGAAAGCAGGAGTCATCCTGTGCAGAAAAATCTGAGATCAAGTTCAGGGCTACTAGAATAAATTGAGGAAAAAAATCTTAAGACAAAATCTGAGAATGGAAAAGTTATAGAAGGAGAACCCCCAAATTAGCATAAACCTCTCCTCAAAACCTTGGTTAACTGCATCTGCAGGTCAAGACTGCAAGAAGCACAAAGGGAAAAGAAAGTTGGAGCACTGGGAGAATTGATTAAAGATTTCAGCAGCTGTTTAGCCCTGGAAAAATAGTTTTTAATACCAGTCCTGTGCCAAATCAGAGGAACCTAGTGAGAGGAACCTTTGGTCTTTCTACTGAAACCCCAGAATGGCTAACGGCTGCATCCCAGGACTAAGAGAAACACCATAAAACTAAAGGCAAAACTGAAGCTGAAACAGAAATCATCTAAAAAACATAAAAGCAATCTTAAAAAGGAATCGATATGAGCCACCAAACTGCCTTCTGGGTGAAAACTCAGCAATTTTCAGAGGAAGAAAAAGAATCCAGCATCTTGACAACATATTATCTACAAGCTTTTCCTGAGAAGAAACAGGAAAATATGACCAATAGAGAAGATAAAAAATAGTCAACAGAATCAGACAGATATATGTCCTCTCCATTAAAATTACAAGATAAGGAATTTAAAATAACTATAGTAAATATGCTTACAAAATCTACAAGAAAAGGTGGAAATATGGTTAAAGATGGAGAATTCAGGAAAGATAAGAAAATGCAAACTTTAAAAACCTTGTATCTTAAATGCAAAATTCACTGGATGAGTTTAACAGCATAGGAACATAAGAGAATGGGGAATCAGTACTTTGGAAGTCTGGTTAACAGAAATTACCCAAACTAAAAAAAAAATATATAAACTTCTTAATAAACTCTACAGAGAATAGGTTAAAATTATTTAAAATGTAATTGAGAATAGCACAGAAAAATAATTGTAGAAATATTGGACAAAGTTTCTTCAAATTTGCTCTAAAACAAGAACTCTGTGAATGTGCTAATTTACTTATTAGTTCTAACAGTTCTTTTTTTTTTTTTAACTCAAATAAATAGTATTTTATTATTTACTAAGCTTCCCCTGCCAGGAAAAACAAAACAAAACAATCCCCACAAACTGTACCTTTAAAAATGCTCTGACATTTATAAGCAGTTAAGTCATAATCTAGATCCCAATCATGGACTGTAGTAAGGGCTAGCTACAATTTAGGCTCAAATAAATACTACCCATGTAAATTTTTATCATCCTGCATAAACTTGAGGTTACAATGGTGGAGGAAGTTTATAATTTTCAACATTTTCAGAGTCAAAAGCTGCTAAAGATTGATTTGGGGGTTTAATTTCAAGCGGAAATTTCTCAACAATGTCTTGAGCCTCTTTTCCAATTCCATCCGTCCACTCTATTAGATCTTTTTCAAGTTTCTTGGCTTCACTCATGATCCTTTCTTGCCGTTCATTTAACTGAGACAGAAGATCCAAGTTCTTATACATTTGCTTAACCCCTAAGCAAGCATCAGGAACCCAATTCTCAGATTCCTGCTTCCTGGGAGAAGTCTGGCTGGACATGTATAGATCAAAATCTTCCTGACTTAAATTCAAAGACTGAGCGTCTAATTTCTCAATGAAAGCCACAGCACAGCACAGATTGGTGAAATAGTAGCCATCCTCCCCAGCCATCAATCGGCTTGGGTTGCAGAAGTGGGTGATATACTGGATATTGGACTGAAGGCGTGGGGGGTTGCCCTTAGTTGGTAAAAAGTCATCAGCTGAGGCTGGCTCATTCTTGGTGATCTTAATGGCATTGAAGATGTGCTTGCTGCACTTGGTGATGCAGGCCAACTTATCTCGAGGTACACGCTTTGAATCCATTTCAATGATATCTGTGATTGCTTTCACCACCATAACAGATACTTCTGAAATTTCTTCATTAACAGGGACACAAAGCATCTGAGGTGTAACCCAGTGCAGGACTCTGATCCTCTTTTGAATAGCGAGATCTTTCTTCTCATTATCTGTAGTTTCTGGACAGAACACATATTTATAGAGACGAGTCACGATGTACTTTTTTTTTTAAAGATTTATTTATTTATTTGAGAGAGAGAGAATGAGAGAGAGAGAGTACATGAGAGGGGGGAGGGTCAGAGGGAGAAGCAGGCTCCCTTACTGAGCAGGGAGCCCAATGTGGGACTCGATCCCGGGACTCCGGGATCATGACCTGAGCCGAAGGCAGTCGCTTAACCAACTGAGCCACCAGGCGCCCACGATGTACTTTTTGATCTGATCCATTATCTTCTCAACTCTTTCTGAAGGCACTTTTCCATGAGTCTGCATTCTTTCATCCACATTCTGGTAAAAATCCTGAGTACACTCTGACTGTTCCTCAATGCTTAAATTCCTTTTGTAATATATTGTTTCCAAAAATATCTTGGTCTGCTTATAGATTTCTTGGCCTGTCTTGTGGAAGGTCTTGAGAAATTCTATGAACTCTTTAGACACTCTATCCGTTTCATTGCTGGCTTGCCGGTTTATGGAAGGACTGGGAGCTTTTGCTTCCTGAATTTCTGCCTTTTTTGATCCAACCCTGGATGAAGCACTGAAGAATTTCTTTACTGTGGTAACGTTGCGGGTCTTCTCATTGGTTTTCTTTTCTTCAAACTTGGAAAATGTGAGGGACTGGGCCCCTGGGCCGCTCTGACTGCTGGCAAAGGCCTCTTCCTCCTCCCGCTTAAGTCGCTCTGCCAGTTCCCAATCCTCCTGAATCTGCTTCTGCCTTGCTTTGTGGTACTTTTCCCTCCAGCACTTGGAGCAGAAACCCTGCCAAGCAGGGTTGCCATAGTAACCACATCCTTTCTTGCAAAGGAGCTCTGACTGATCCACATGAATTCCCTGGCATTCAGACTTAAGGCTCATCTTCTTCCTGCTGGTCTGCGGCTCCAAGGGCATCGGGACCAACACTCTCCGCGGGTCGCTCGAGTGGGTCCCTCCTCCGCGAGTCCACAACCCGCCCTCTTGTCAGCCCGCCCTTTCTCCTCTAACAGTTCTTTTTCAGATTCCTTAGGATTTATTAGGTACACAATCATTTCACCTACAAATAAAGATAGTTCCTTTTTTTTTTTAAAGATAGTTCCCTTTCTAATTGGTAGCCTTTTAGTTTCTTTTTCTTGCCTTATTGTACTGACTTGTGTCTACTACAATGTTTAATAGAAGTGGTGATAGTGGGCATCTTTTGTTTTGATCTCAGAGGAAAAGCATTCAGGCTTTCTAGCTTGAGTATGATGATGGCTATAAGTTTTTCAAAGATACCCTTAATGAAGCTGGGAAATTCCCTTTGATTGCTAATCTGTTCTAAGGCTTTATAAAAGGAACTGAATTTAATTATTTTCCCATGTCTACTGAGATACTTTCATGGTTTTACTCAATTTTTTTCTAGTTACATTAAGTGGCACCTCATATCCTTGACTTTAGACCTCTTTTCACCTTTATATGGGGAATTACATAGATTGATTTTTTTAAAGATTTATTTTAGAAAGACAGAACATGGGCGTGAGGGGCAGAGGGAGAGAGAATATCAAGCAGACTCCGCACTGAGCAAGAAGCCTGATGTGGGGCTCAATCTCACAACCCTGAGATCATGACCTGAACCGAAACCAAGAGTTGGACACTTAACTGACTGTGCCTCTGATTTCTGAATATCAAATCATCTTTGCTTTCCTGGGATAAGCTCTTTTTAGTCATGAAGTTTTATCTTTTTAAAATATTGCTAGGTTCTGTTTTATAATATTTTATTATAGATTTTTTTCTAGCTTCATGATGTTGGTGTGTCGTTTTTTTATTTTTATAGTGCCTTTGGTTGTGGATAATGCTGGTCTTATAAAATGAGTTGGGAAGTGTCCTCTCCTACTCTATTTGTTGATATAAAATTACTTGTTTATTCCCTAGTTGTCCTTTTAATGTCTGTAGGATCTGTAGTGATGCAGCCTCTTTAATTTTTAATATTGGTAATTTGTGTCTTCTATTTCTTATTAGTATAAGAATTATTAACCATATTAGCTATGGTTTATTAATTTATCAATTATTTTAACAAATCAGCTTTTGGCTTCACTCATTTTCTCTATTATTCTTCTGTTACATATTTCACTGATTTCTGTTTTAGTCTTTATTTTTTCCTTTTACTAACTTAAAAAAAAAACTTTTCAAGTTTATTTAAGTAATCTCTACATCCAATGTGGGGCTTGAACTCCTGACCCTGAGGTAAGAGTTGCATGCTTTTCTGACTGAGCCAGCCAGGCACCCCTGCTTTTACTAACGTTTGAGTTTAATTTATTTTTCTTTTTCTAGTTACTTAGGATGACAGTTTAGATCCCTGATTTAAAAGGATAAAAAATTAAAATGCTGCTTTAGTTGCATCCCACAAATTTTGGTATATTGTTTTAATTATCATTCAGTTCAAAGTATCTTTAAATTTACTTTAGGATTTCTTCTCTGATTCCTCTTATTTGGAAATGTGGTGATTAATTTCCTAATGTTTGATAAATTTAGAGATACATTTTTTTAAAGATTGAAGTATAGTCGACACACAACATTACATTAGTTTTACACATAGAGATATTTTTGATTGAATTACAGTTGATCCTTGAACAATGTGAGGTTGGGGCACCAACCCCCCACACAGTTGAAAATCCATCAATAACATTTGACTCCCCCCCAAAACTTAACTGCCAATAGCCTACTGTTGACCAATAACATAAACAGTCAGCACATATTTTGTATGTTATATGTATTATGTACTGTATTCCTAGAATAAAGTAAGCTAGGGAAAATAAAATATTATTTAAAAAATCATAAGGACTATACTTTTTTATAAAGACACTATAGCACATACTTTATTTATAAAAAAAAAAACCCACGTATAAGTGGACCTGCATTATTCAAACCTGTGTTGTTTAAGGCTCAAATATAATTCTGTTGTGGTCAGAGTCCATATTATGATTTCAGTTCTTTTCAACTTGTTGATACTTGTTTTATGACCCAGCATATATGGTCTATCTTGGTCAATGTTCCATGTAAAATATTCTATAAAGATGAACTAGATACAAATGATTGTATAGTTTTTCAAGCATTCCATAACCTTACTGTTTTCTTTGTTCTGTCAATTACTGAGTGAGAGGTGTTTATATCTCAAGCTATAATTACATTGCTCCTTTCAGGTCTATCAGTTTTGTTTCATGTAGTGCATGCATTCTCAATGAGGGTTTCTCCCAAGGGAGCAAAACTTATAATGGGGAAATGAAAAAAGGTTTCTTAGATATTTTAATAGCCTGTGGCCCTCCAAATGGCAACAGAACATAGATTATAGTATTGAAATTTAATGGGGGGCAATTAGAAAAAAATCTCTAAAAATACTCTCTAGGGGAGTGATAATGATAAAAAGCTGAGAAACACTGATGTATTTTGAAGCTCTGTTAGAACTGTTATGACTTCTGATGAAGTGTCTCTATCACTGTAATATTCTGTATTCTGAAATCTACTTGGATGTATAGCCACTCCCACTTTCTTATGCTTAGTGTTTGCATGTTTAATAGAGTCTGATTCCATTTTTGAGGTCTTACTCCTGACAACTTCCTAGACCTGCCCTTCTTTTTTCCCCTCTTGCCCCACACCTGGGCAAGCCAATAAGAGAACTTGTATGCTCTTTCTGTTGGTGCTGGCAGGAAGTTTAAACTACGCAATCACTAGCCCACATGTAGAACCCTCACCTAACCTACCCTCCAACCACAATAAACACGAAACCCAGATACACCCTCTCGCACTCACAGACCATTTTAGGACCAGTCTGGGAATCTTCCTTGCTCTTCCCAGAAAGCCTCATTATGTCAGATTTTAGTCTTGACATCAGAAGTCAAATTTTGGGTGAGTAGGGTAGGTTGTTAATTTCATCCTGACTTTGGGCAACCCAAGAGAGTATGATATATATTTTTCGTGTTTTTATGTTTCACCTTCCTGTGTCTTTATATTTAATATTTTTAATATACATCACATAGTTGGGTCTTCCTTTTCATTTCAGATATTAAATCGTCATCTTTAGATGTTTCATTTGGTTATTTCTATCTTTGCTATCTTGCCTCATTATGTTCACTTTTGCTTTACATCCTTTATAATATTGAGGTCATTTATAATGACTCTTTTAGCATACTTGTCTGCAAATTATTCCACCACCTCTACCTTTGTTAGGTCTGATTGTATTGGCTTATTTTTTTTTTAATTGACTGATTTGTTCCCCGTTTATGGGTCATATTTTCCTTCTTCTTCATATGTTTAATAATTTTTTATTGGATATCAGACATTATCAGTTTAATGTTGTTGAGTTTAACACATGTTGTATTTTCATAAAGAGTACTGTCCTTTTACTGGCATTCCGTGGCAGCCATAGAGTTGCCCACAGGACCTCCCTTCAGGAAAGAACTTGCCATTCACGTGCAAGAAGTGTAGTTAATTGGTGCCTGGGTGGCTCAGTTGGTTAAGTGTCTGCCTTTGGCCCAGGTCATGATCCCAGGGTCCTGGGACTGAGCTCCGCATTGGGTTCCCTGCTCAGTAGGGAGCCTGCCTCTCCCTCTCCCTCTGCTGCTCCCCCTGCTTGTGCTCTCTCACTCACTCTCTCAACTAAATAAATAAAATCTTAAAAAAAAAAAAAAAGAAGTGTAGTTACCTGAGAGCCTGCAATTGTTAGCATCTTCAGGATACTCTTCAGATAATGAATCAAACCAGAGCTTCCACAGGAAGTTCCCATCCAAAGACTGAACAGTGAGAAGGTACTAGAGGCTGGCTATTTCTCTCCATGGGGCACTCCTCAGATGGACAGTCTTTGCTTCAGACCAGTTAGGTTGGTTGAGACTTTGTCAGGTCTGCACAATGGTCTGAGGCTCTCCCTGCCCAAACCTGTTAGCATCTCCCTCTTTCCTTCCATAGGTTCCAGATCTGTATAATAATCTAATGGCTTTCTATGTTTAATCTTACTTTCTTCTCCTTTATATTTTATAGATGTACCTCTAAGAAATCTATTATACTCCTAACTCTATCTCAGTATCTCCATTCTAGAGGACCCAACAGATACATAGCAATTATTTTTGGGTTGGTTTAATCCTTTTGATGCTTTTGCTTAAGCTCTTTTTAAAAAAAAATTTAAAAAAGATTTTATTTATTTGAGAGAGAGAGAGAGAGAACACGCATGGGGGAAAGGGCAGAGGGAGATGCCAACTCTCTGCTGAGTAGAGAGCCCAATGTGGGGCTTGATCCCAGGATACGAGGAGCATGGACTTGAGCTGAAGGCAGACGCTTAACCAGCTGAGCCACCCAGGCACCCATTTAAGCTCTTTTATGGCAAATCTTGCAAAGTCTTTAACCTATGGCTAATCTAGCCCCATTTATTAGGTGTGGCCTTCCTAGGGTGTCTATCTAACATCCTATATCAACAAGTTCTCTCCGTTCTGGCTGGAAAGAAATAAAACGATTCTTTGTACAGGAGGCTATGGGAATTGTTCATCTTACAACACCATGGTAGTTGTATTTTCCTTAGAACATGTCTTTGTCTAGTCTCACAGAGTTTCACCTATACGTGTGCAGGCTTGTATTTAGCCAAAGATTCAAGGAGAACCTTTTCCAGATTTGGGGAACTGTTTTTCTGCATAGCTCACTTCTTTTGGGAAGTATGTCCTGGAAATTTTAGCCACCTCAATCTCCTTGAATGCCAATGTCAGTCTTCTCAAGTCAGTAAAATTGCCAGGTTCTTTTTGGATTCCTTTCTCTGTACTGTAGTCTGGAAGCTGCTTTCAGATGAAAGCCTGGGATGAGGTAGGGCTCATCTCATTTGTTTCTCTTCTCTCAGGAATCCAGGCCTGTGCTGCCTGTTGTTCAATATCTGAAAATAGTTTTGTCCAGTTTTCTTTTTGTTTCCTGTAAGAGTCTAATTCCAGACTCTCTTACTTCCTCAGGGCTGGAAGCAGAAGTCTTGAATTATAAAAATGCAGGCCCAGATGACTTAATAATGATTTTCATCAAACATTTAAGGAAGCAGTAATACCAATATTACATAAATCCTATAAGAAAATAGATGAAGAGGGAACACCCCCTGTTTGATATTACTGACAGAATTCTGATACAAAAACTTTTCAAGGACATTACAAGAAAACTATAGATCACTATCCTTGGTAAATCATGCATAAAAACTTGCTAGAAAATTAGCAAACCAATATTAGTAATTTAGAAGCAGGATATAATACATCTTGTCCAATTGGGGTTCATCCCAGAAGTCCAAATTTGGTTTAAAATTCAAATTAATTAATGTCATATACATAGTAATAGATTAAGGAAGAAAGATTATATGATCATCTCAACAGGTGTAGAAAAAGCATGTTAAAAACAACATTCATAATTAAAACAATCAGAAAACTAGGAAAAAAACTTCCAGAATTTAATAAAGAGCACTTATGAAAAGCCTACAGTTAATATTAGGCTCAAGAATGAAATATTAAATGTCTTCCTTCTAAATTTAGTGAACTGATAAGAATGCTCACTGTCACCACTTCTATTCAACATTGTACTGTAGATCCTAATCAGTAAGAAAAAGAAATGAAAGCAGTAACATACAAATGTAGAAGTAAAATATCTCTTTTCTACAAGGCATGTTTTGTATTCCAAAAACTAAAGGAATATACCAAAACAAACAAGGGACAACAGCAACAACAATAAAACTTAAGTTAATAGGTAGAATACAGTAAGTGGAAGTATGCAAAATCAACAGATAAAAATACATAAAAATCAATTGTGGGTACATACATTAACAACAAACTGGAAAAAAATTTTAAATATCCTACTATTTACACTGGCATTAAAATATTAAAAGATTAGACACAATGAAATATGTATAAGACCTCTATACTAGAAATAATAAAATATTGCTTACAGGAAGTAGAGAAGCTAACTAAAATAGAAAGATATAGTATAGTCATGATCTGGAAGACTCAATATTGCTAAGATGTTTGTTCTCAACAATAAAAATTCCAGCACATTTGTTTAAAGAGATCAAGAAGTTGATTCTAAAATGTATTTGAAAAAGAAAATGACCCAGAATAGCTAAAACAATTTTTAAAAGAAGAAAGTTAGAAGACTTACTATGACTTGAAGACTTATTAGAAAGTTCCAATAATCAAAGACCAGGTAGTATTGGCAATAGGACTTAAAACATAGCAAAGGAAAGAACAGTCTAAAAATACACTGACACAAATATAATCAAACAATTTTTTGATAAGAGCACCAAGCAATTTAATTTAACAAGTGACAGGAGAAATTGGTATCTATATGGAAGAAAATAGACCTTTGGCCCTTACCTCACATCATAAACCAAACTTAACATAAGATGGGCTATAGAATAAAAACAGCAAAATATTCATAACATTTTTAGAAGAAAATATAGGAAACTATCATCACAACCTAGTAGAAGGAAAATATTTGAGAGGTCAAAGAATTATATAAGAAAATAATGATAAACTGGATTTCATCAGAGTTAAAAATTTGTGCTTACTGAAAGACATCGTTAAAATAAATAGGCAAGTCACAGACCTGAGGAAATATTCAGAATACCTATATCAAACAAAAGACTTCTATCCAGTATATGTAAAGAATTCCTACTACTTGAGGAGAAAATATAGTACCCAATAAAAATGGGCAGAACATTTGAATAGGCACCTCTGAAGAAGCAATTGAAAAAGTTCTCAACATCATCAGTCATTAAGAGATATCTAAATTAAAACTGCAAAGATATACTACCATACACTTCTGTATGACCAAAATGAAAATATTGATAACATCAAATACCTAAGAGATGGTGGGACAATCAAAATTCTCACACATTTCTGGTAAAACTTTAAAATGGTACAGTAACTTTTAAAAGCTGACAGTTTCTTAAAAAAGTGAAATATACCCAGCCTAATGAATGAGTGATACCACCTGCTAGGTGGTTACTGAGGAGAAATAAAAACGTATGTCCACAAAAAGATGTTTACAAGAATGTTCACAATAGCTTTATTCATAATGGCCCCAAACTGGAACATTTCAGATGTCTATGAACTGGAGATGTATAAACAAACTGGTATAAACTGAATACTATTCTATAATTAAAAGAAACTACCTAAACTATTGCGAAAACATGAATATGTCTCTCACACCTTAAGCTGAGTTAAAGAAAATAGATATGAAAAAGGTCTAGGACAGACAAAACTAATCTATGCTGGTAGAAATCACAAGTGTGATTGTCCTAGTGGAAGGGATGGGCTTGGAAGAGGCCTGAAGGCCTCTTTATATTGGGTGTGACATACATGGGTTTATGCTTCTGTCAGAACTTGAAGGACTTCACACTTAAGATCTCCACATACATTATACCTACAAAGCATGGAGTAGATTCTTGGCAAGGTAATAGCAGTCAGTATCTCTATAAACAATAAGGCAAACAAGGAAGGAACTTACATGAGGAATGACAGTCAAAATCAAAAACTTAAGATTTTAAGAGGCATGGAAATCAGTCACGTATAAGCACGTCAAAGATTTCAGGCCTTTAAAAACAGATCCCTAATAAGACTTCAACTATTTAAAAAAAACCCCAAAACCCAATATAGAAAATAACAGGTGTTGGTGAGGATGTGGAGAAACTGGAACTCTTGTGTATGTTACTGGGAATGTAAAATGGTGTAGCCATTATGGAAAACAGTATGGCAGTTCCTCAAAACATTAAACACAGAATTACTGTATATTCCATCACTTCTCCTTCTGAGTACATACCAAAAAAGCTGAAAGCAAAGACTCAAGTAGATATTTGTACACTCATGTTCAGAGCAGCATTATTCAGAGTAGCCAAAAGGTAGAAGCAACTCAAGTGTCCACTGGATAAGCAAAATATGATATACACATACAACTGGAATATTACTCAGTCTTAAAAAGGAAGGACATTCCGATATATTATAATATGAGTAGACCTTGAGGGCATTATGTTAAATGAAAAAAGCTAATCACAAAAAAGACAAATACCACATGACTCCACATATATACAGTGCCTATGTAAATAAATTCATAGAGACAGAACGTAGAATGGTGGTTGCCAGAGGCTAGGGGGAGAAGGTAATGGGGAGGTATTTTTTAATGAGTACAGTTTTAGTTCTTTTTTTTTTTTAAGATTTTATTTATTTATTTGACAGAGAGAGACAGCACAAGCAGGGGTAGTGGCAGAGGGAGAGGGAGAAGCAGGCTTCCCGCTGAGCAGGGAGCCCGATGTGGGACTCGATCCCAGGACACTGGGATCATGACCTGAGCCGAAGACAGCTGCTTAACGACTGAGCCACCCCGGTGCCGAGAGTACAGTTTTAGTTCTACAACATGAAAAGAGTTCTGGAGATGGATGGTGGTGACAGTTGCACAATGTAAATGTACTTAATGCCCCTGAACTATATGCTTAAAAATGGTTAAGATAATAAGCTTTATGTTATGTGTATTTTACCACAATTAAAAAAATAGATCCCTCAAAACATTCAAAGGTGTCAACTACCTGAGTCCACTGGATTTTATCTTTACAGACTCACCAAGGTAGCTCTGACTTGGAAAAATTTTCTCTGTTGTCCATAGTTCTTCTCCTTGCTCCAACTTGCGGATCATATCAGGCTTAGTCATGTGAAACCCTGGTAATAAAAAATGAGACTTGGTCTAAGCTGCTTGGGCCTCAAAACTATTGAAAGAAGAGAAAGATATAGCTCTAAGGTGACAGACAATGTACACATTGACATCTTACCAAGTTAATACCCTACACTAGGCAAGTGAGGACATAATCATACTATCTGCTAACAAAAAGGGATTCATCACCTCTGATGTCTGAAATTCAAAATTCCATATGCTTTAGAAATTCTTGAAAGGAGATGTATAATGTTGAAAGATTCAAGGAATTTTCCTTACCAACAGAGATGAGGTGGCAGTAGTTTTCCAACGTGACATCCCTGTAGAGGGCCTTCTGTCCAGGATCCAGTTGCTGCCACTCCTCCTGGGTGAAGTCCACAGTCACATCCTTGAATGACACTGATCCCTGTAAGGGCATACTCTAGTTCATCCTAAAGTGATTGGAACTAGTGAGAACTAGATATTGGAGACCATGTCAGTGGTCAGACTAGTTTTCTTATTTTGTGTTTTCTATTGCAGAAAATTCTCTCTGATAATACATTCTGTATTTACTTACTATCTCATGCTAAAAATATATGATTATTCTGTTTGCCTTAAATGTGACTGGTTGGGCGCGGTGGGGCGGCCCGGAGGCGGGGGCCGCGGGTGGCCTGGGGGCTGGGGAGGCCACCGCCTCCCTGGGCCTGCCCGGGGCGGCCGCCTCCGCAATGCCGCTGCTCGTCGAGGGGCGGCGAGTGCGGCTGCCGCAGTCCGCCGGGGACCTGGTGCGAGCCCACCCGCCTCTGGAGGAAAGAGCCAGACTTCTCAGAGGTCAGTCTGTTCAACAAGTGGGACCCCAGGGCCTTCTGTATGTTCAGCAAAGAGAGCTGGCAGTGACCTCCCCAAAGGATGGCTCCATCTCCATTCTGGGTTCTGATGATGCCACCACTTGTCACATTGTGGTCCTGAGGCACACAGGTAATGGGGCCACCTGCTTGACCCACTGTGATGGAACCAACACCAGAGCGGAGGTCCCCTTGATCATGAGCTCCATAAAAGCCTTCTCTGACCACACTCAGTGTGGAAGGCTGGAGGTGCACCTTGTGGGAGGCTTCAGTGACAACAGGCAGTTGTCACAAAAACTTACTCATCAGCTTCTCAGTGAATTTGACAGACAAGCAGAGGATGTTCACTTAGTGACACTGTGTGTGACAGAATTAAATGACCGGGAAGAAAACGAAAACCACTTTCCAGTGATTCATGGCATCGCTGTCAACATTAAGACGGCAGAGATTTACCGAGCATCCTTCCCAGATCGGGGTCCAGAGGAGGAGCTCCGTGCTGCCCGAGCTTTAACAGGAGGACCAATGATTAGTATTTACGACGCAAAGACAGAGCAACTGCGTATAGGACCGTATTCCTGGATGCCCTTTCCACATGTGGATTTCTGGCTGCAGCAAGATGATAAGCAAATACTAGAGAACCTTTCCACTTCGCCTCTGGCTGAGCCGCCCCACTTTGTGGAACATATTAGGTCTACCTTGATGTTTTTAAAAAAACACCCATCTCCCACCAGCGCACTGTTTCCTGGAAACAAGGCTCTGCTCTACAAAAAGAATGAAGGTGGCTTATGGGAAAAGATCTCTTCTCCAGGAAGCTAAACACGGGATCACCAAAGAAAGCAAGCAACTTGTTGGCCTGACAAAGACCACCGTGGGGGCTGCAAAGAATGCGCATTAGAATCTACATCTGCTGAGTCTTAGGTCTCCTTCCTTACTGTCCTTCAAATGACTTTCAAAATAAAATCTTATTTTGGCAACAACAAAAAAAAATGTGACTGGTTGCCTGGTGGACCAAAATGAATAAAACCCTGGCCTGGCTCATGAGAAGTTACAGGCTAAGTGAGAGGCATACATATAAATACATACACCCAAGAGATATTACAGATGAATGACAGAAATATGTACAAGGGAAAGTGCTATGAAGTGAAAAAAATTTCATTTTGTATTCCAAGGCTTCACTGAGGACATCAAAATTTTGTCCTCACAATGAATTTGCTTTGTACAGGGCATCAGCTTTTAAAATTCATAAGGAGAGGAAAAATAGTTAGTAAACTGAGGAAACAGCAAAAGACACGGTATGTTAAGAAAGATTCTTTGAGCTCTAAGAAGAAAAACATATAATGAGGTAGGCAGTGTGCATGTTTATCTATCGAATAATACTAGATTTTTTCCTACAGAGCAGTGGTCTTAAAAATGTACTGAGAACGCTCTCAACATATTTATATTTATTTATAAGTCATCAGTCAGCAATAATGGCAATCCACAGAGTTAATGATCTGCTCTTGAATGCAATCTGTTAGTATTTTCCTCCCTTCCAATATACTGTCTTGTACATTCCATTCTAATGCATACCCCACTTTACTTGGTCTGCTGCTTTGTGGAGTATAAAGAAATATTAAATAGCACATATGTTACCTGATAAAATTTGTACTTTAGAGGCAATACTCTTAAAGACTGGAGAAGGCTTGAGGTGTGTTAAGTGGGAAAGATAATTAGGTAACCATTGTTAGAGATGTTTCCTAGATTAAGGTGGTATTAGTGGTCTAGAGAGGGGAAAACTGGTTAGTGTATAATGGGTTGCAACAGAATTGGTCATAAATTGGTTGTAGAGTGGAAAAAAAGAGGCATAGGGTTACCTGCATAGGGAAGTGGGGAGGTGCTGAGACTAGAAAATGGAAATGGAAAACAGAAGAAAGAAGAAGGTGGACCAAAGGAGGTAATGAAGTAGACCTTGGAAATGTACTTGAAGTGTCTAAGGGATATTCAGGTGGTCATAACTTTTGGAGACTGGATGTATGGTTCTGACACTCTGAATAGAAGTCTAGGATGGAGAGAGGTATTTGAGAGTCACTAAAATTAGATCAGTATAACCTTTAGAGTGGATCTGTGCATAGAGAAAAAGAGACAGTGAAGAGAAGAGAACCAATTGGCATCTGGGGAAAATCAGTATTTTGAAGATGGGTGGATGAAGAGGGATTTTCTGAAAGACATGAAAACAGGAAAAAGTACCACCTCTGATTCAAAGTAGAATGTTTCAAGAATGGACTGCATATGCATTTCATTCTGCTGCACCCACATATAAAAAATTAGAAGAAACTAAAAAGATAAGAGTAAATCTGTAACAGCATTGAAATACTAGAAAGATTTTCACTAGCCGGCCACCATTTGTATGAACTGGATAAAATCGACTGGAGGATCACTGAGGGAGAATGCAAAATCACAATTTTCTGTACAAGCTTGCAAGCAGATCTCTGTCTTGGAAACCTCACACAACAAGACATCTTACCACAAGCTAATAATGTAATTTACCAATTCTACCTCCCATTGTATCATTGCCAAAACCTAGGTGAGTGGAGATGATCAAAGTTTTTCCATGTCTGCTCCTTGACTCCTCACAACTTAGATCTCAAATTAGTGTCTAGACAAGATAGATTCATTAAAGATGGATAAATTCAGTAAAGTAATATATTCCCTTTTTAATCAAAATAGTACATTTCTGTTCCAGCAGTACTTTTGTGAGAAGACTAAGAAAGGAGATGATGAATAATATACCAAGTCAGTATGTAAACATTCGCTACAACTAGAAGGTACACATGGGAAAGGCTTATGTTCATCTGGTTGGAATAAGAAAAACTGGGAACAGGTCTGCAACTAGGTAGGGAAAGTGAGGAACGTAGGATGCAAAATTTAGGGATGCACAACCTCACAAGCACTCCTTACATTTTGCACTTAGGCCACTTGCTTGCCCTACTGGAGACCAGTTTCATGGAAGCAAATGCCAAAATCCCGGAAATTTAAGGATAGGGAAGCAAATGTTTATATCACCTGAAAACAACTTATTTCAGAAAGAGAGGAAACATCATCTCACCTGAGGCATGGCTTTGAGATTTGCAAGAGATGAACCTTCTCTTTTGAGCCTTTCTTTTGGAAAAGGGAAGAATCCTGAGAAGGCAGAGATGGGAGGATACAAAGAGCCATGTGAAACCATATTTCACTTAGATCTCCCAGAATAATTCAGTTAAATCTGCATCAATTTTCACTGTTTTAGCACTTGCCCACTCTGTGTATGCACACATATCCAGGCTGGAGATTAGTGGGGAAAAGGGCAATTCCTGCTCCCTCACCACCAGAAACCTAGTCTCTTCATGAATTAGAATGGATCTGGGCAATCTGTCATTGCTGGAGAGAGAGAGGGAACATTGTGCTTTTCCCTCTGCAGCTCTACCTTCCACTTCCCATGGAAGACAGGTTTGTCATGTATTTCCAAATAGTTCTTCATGGACTTTCTACCAATTTACACTGTTAGTGTCAGCACAGAATACCTCCCCACACCCTGATGAATGTAGTTGATAATAAATTTTTAATCTCTGCCTATCAGATATATATTATAGTTCTAGCTTACACATTTCTTATTATGAGAGAATAAGCTCCTTTTATTTCTTTTCTATGATGGCATCTTATAATATGTCTATTTTTCTCATGTTTTAATTTCCTAATTGATGTTATCTTCCTTTTTTATTTAGTAAATGAACCCTTTATTTTAAATTGCAAATAATTTTTCTTAGTTGCTCATATGCATATTAAAGTGTTTTTACCTTGTGAAGTTTTTTTGTTGTATGTTTTCTTGTTTAGCAATACTACATATTATGTAATCTGTATTTTTTTCAATTAATGTGAAATGTGATCTCTATCATATATTTCATATCTCTATATGCTTGAGAATCCCTGAACTTTAAGTTCTTCTACTTAATCTTTATTGATTCACCTGTATCACACTAATAAGCATAATTATTGAAAATTAACTTATTTATTATTAATTTACTAATAGCTAATTTAAGGATTAACTATTGAACAACACTTTTTAGTAGTACAGGTATGGAACTAGAAAAGAAATTGATCCTTCCACTCTGTAGGCTTCCTGAAGAGAAGATGATATAATGCTATGTGAAGTTTAAAGTTTTGACTGCTACAGTGAATGTTTTAATTAGCAAACTATTTTAACTATTAAAATGAGACTGACCTTGTAATTAAAAGTATACCAAACACTTTTTAATCTTGGAATGCCTGAAGAAGCTATTGACCCTACCACTGATTTCATCCAGAAGCAGGAAACTTCACTCATATATCAGTGTTGAAAGTACTAGTTATGAGCAAAGATTGTTTTTTACTGCTTGCTATTCACGGAACACTATTAATTTCAACACATTGGTTTTAGTTCACACTGTGTTTCCCTGTAATGAATCTTACCATCTGGGGAATGAAATCTTACCTCTTCCTTTCCAATACTTATACCCCTATTTGCTAAATTGCTACTGAGGTACAATTTTGGAGATAGGCTTAATGACCACTCTTCAGATAATCAAATCTTAAATACCCAACTAGACAGTGGTCATGCAGAGTTTCTCAATCACAAAGCCATCACAAATAATAACAGTAGGTTACAAACATATGCACGGTTACATTCAACCAACTTACTTCAGAAAACCACCATCTCACAGTACCCATATGTCATTCTACATGCACATTGCATAATTCCAGGCAAAGTCACAAAATCACTTTCGCTTCTCCATAGGCACCTATAGTATCAAGCAGGACTCCCACCTACTCTAAAATTAGATACATAAGGAGGAAACCCGAGGGAGCAACACAACTCTGTCCACTTTTCACACACATTCGGTCCCAACATCTCACAGAGTAGCAGGCACCCAAAACGCAGCAGGTTGGGCACAGGAGGCCGCCTCAATTCGGTCCACATACACACACACATACACAGCGCCCGCTGTTTGAGGCCCCGCTCCCTGCGATGGAGCTTCCTCGGGGTCAAAACAGACAAACCCCTCCCCGCGCGGAGCTCGCTTCAGGTCAAACTCGATTGTCACCCTCAGGGTCACGCCCACGGACCACGCCCGAGGCCCCGCTCGCACAGATCCGAGTGTCTGGTTACCGTGGGCTCGGTTCCGGTTCCCTCCTCAGAATTACCAGGCCCGCTTGAACTCCCTGTTTCCTCCTCCCTGGCCTCCCGACCGGGACCGGCTCCCTAGTCTGCCCTCTCGGTCCGAGCTCCAGGTTCCCGCCTCCTCCGAGTCCCTAGGACCTACCAACCTCACCCCCGGCCAGGGATCACTCGTCTGCGCCTGCGCACTCCCGCGTGGGCCGGAGCTCCCAGGAGTCCACGGGGCGGCGCGTTAGTAACCCAGCTGCCCGAGCTACCGACTCTTGGGACTGTTTGTGTCAACGTCCGCGCTTTTCCAGAGGAGTCTACGTTTCTCACAGGCCCTGGGGGAGCTAGTGAATCTCAGCCTCGTGTTCATTTTCCGCTAGGCTTGAGGTCACCGTTTTCCGTATGGTGAGTTGAAGGGACCGGGGTCTGGGTGCGGGAGGAGCTCACCGCGGGAGGTCCGGAGTTTCCCAGGCGCGTAATGAGCAGGTGGAGCAGGAGCGTCGGGCCTGTGTGGAGAAGGTGAGTGTGTGCGTGTTTGTGTGCGCGGTTGTGTGGCTGCGTCGGTGTGGGATGTGATCATGAGCGTGTATGCGTGTGTCAGAGTGTGTATGTGTGCGCGCGCGCACGGTGGGGAGGCCCTGAGTGGTGCACACTAGGCTCCCGGGACTGTGTGGGGGCGGAGCCTTTTTTATGACCAGGGTCAGCTGTGACTGTGAGTTGTGTTGTGCTGTGATCGAGTGATTCCATGACAGCTCTATTGTGACCAACCGGAGGCTAATCAGAATTGGCTTAGTGTAGCTTTTTTATTTTTAGGTAAGGTAGAGCTTAATTTTTGCAGTTCTGGTGCTGAGGAATCTGTGGACAAGATCCCCGTGTAATTCATTCTGTGCTTGTGAGAGACTTCGAGCCCCTAGTTAACCACAGGGGCCCCCTCTTCTAAAGGATGGCCTTTGCTGCCTTCATGCCTTCATCAGCGCACCCTGTATATATTGTCCAGCCTAGTGCTTAACGTATTGAAGGAATAGAGTACGTTAAGTATAGCCCATTCTTGACCCAATTTAAGTTCCACTTGGAATTTTTTGTACTGGGTTTTCTTTCACTGTCTCTGTCATTTCATCCTATAACCACACTGCACAGAAATGCTAGTTGCACAAAAATGGCTGTCAAAGGGAAGTTGAACATTTGAGACCTAGAATGAAGGTTACAATTAAAAAAGCAGAGCCCTGTGTTTACTGTGGCGATTTTAAAGCTGGAATTGCCCCCAAGGCAGGGTCCTGGGAAGACGTGATACTGAGGCACCAAGAGTAGGATTACTTCCTTTGAATCTTCCCCTTGGCAGCTCTGTGCGGTCAGACTGCATATTGCAGATCCACAGCATTTTTACAGCTCTGTTAACAGAAAACTGCTGTGAACATAGAAACATTTCAGTCCCAGGCTTCAGTGAACCTTAGTTTTCCTTGTGATACAAGGAAGAGTCAACAGTATTCCAGTCTTTCTCAGACTTCCATTAGTGTGTGTTTAATACATATCATGGGGGCTTGCTAGTGATGAGGAAGTGTGTTTTTGTTTAGCCTGTCTGGGCTCCAGGAAAGGCCTGCTATGTTGTGCTTCCGTTTTGCTTCCAATTTTTGCTATATTCCAAAAGGAGCAATGAGAGGAGAACATTGTTATAGTTCACATCTCAAAGACAAGCTAGAAGTCATTTTGAGCTTTCTCTTTGTTTTATGAAATTTCATTTTTGTTTTTCAGGATATAGAATAACTTGATCTGAAATGCCCTGCCAAATAGTGGCTTATACATTTACCTGGTGTCTAGGCCTTCTCTTCCCAGTTAATGATGGTACCATGAGGTTGGATCTCTTTTCCCAGTTCCTCATCAAATGCTCTTCCTACAGTTAATTTTCATATAGCCACTTGCCAACACCTCGCCTATATGCTTTTTTTTCCTTTAAATTTTTTATTGTTATGTTAATCACCATACATTACATCATTAGTTTGTGATGTAGTGATCCATGATTCATTGTTTGTGCGTAACACCTAGTGCTCCACGCAGAACGTGCCCTCTTTAATACCCATCACCAGGCTAACCCATCCCCCCACCCCCCTCCTCTCCAGAACCCTCAGTTTGTTTTTCAGAGTCCATCGTCTCTCATGGTTCGTCTCCCCCTCCGATTTACCCCCCTTCATTCTTCCTCTCCTGCTATCTTCTTCTTTTTTTTTTTTAACATATATTGCATTATTTGTTTCAGAGGTACAGATCTGTGATTCAACAGTCTTGCACAATTCACAGTGCTCACCATAGCACATACCCTCCCCAATGTCTATCACCCAGCCACCCCATCCCTCCCACCCCCCAACACTCCAGCAACCCTCAGTTTGTTTCCTGAGATTAAGAATTCCTCATATCCCTTGTATGCTTTTTGTCCTGAGCATTCTCGTGATGCAGAAACAGTCTTTTTTCACTTTACACAGTGATTTGTTAAGGAAGAGACCAATGTTTAGGTAGAATTATATTTGGTACTTTAGATATTCTTCAGACACACGAGTGGAAAAATGGCAAGGTAGATTGATTTCAGTGGACTATATATAATGGTCTCTGAGTCTTGAGCAGGGGTCAGCAGACTTTGACCCAGCAGGCCAAATCCAGCTTGTGCCCTATTTTTTTTTTTTTTTGGCCTGTGAACTAAGACTGGTTTTTAACATTTTTCAATAATTAAAAACATATCAAAAGGAGAGCCATGGGGCACCCGGGTGGCTCAGTTGTTAGGCGTCTGCCTTCAGCTCGGGTCATGATCTCAGGGTCCTGGGATCGAGCCCTGCATCGGGCTCCCTGCTCCGCGGGAGGCCTGCTTCTCCCTCTCCCACTCCCCCTACTTGTGTTCACTGTGTCTCTCTCTGTCAAATAAATAAATAAAATATTTTTTTTAAAAAAAGGAGAGCCATATTTTGACATGTGAAAATTATATGAATTTCAAATTTCAATGTCTACAAATAAAGTTTGATTTGGTCAATTAAAAAGTTTGTGGAAATTTGTTATCTCTCTCGTTAAATAAGTACTACATAATATCCTTGATTTTGCCTTTAGACCCACAAAGCCTAGCATTTTTACTATCTGGTCCTTTACAGAAGTTACTGACCCCTAATCTAACTTAAAATCTTAGTTTTGCCATTTAGTATTTGTGAGTTTGGATAATATGTTCAATATCTTTCTATTCCATAATTTGTAAAATGCCAATAATAGTATGAATTTCAAAGGGTTTTATGAGGATTAGGAGAGTTAATATTAATAGGGCACTAGAACAGTGACTGACAATAATAAGTGCTTAAGTTAAAAACATGTTATGTGAATATTCTAAGTCCACATTCATAGATAAGGAGCAATGAAAATGAGAAGTTAATTGTAACAGGCACTTGTAAGTGAGAAAATGGGCCATATGCCCAGATGATCTAAAACAAGAATTCGGGACGCCTGGGTGACTCAGTCGTTAAGCATCTGCCTTTGGCTCAGTCATGATCCCAGCATCCTGGGATCGAGCCCCGCATTGGGCTCCCTGCTCAGCGGGAAGCCTGCTTCTCCCTCTCACACTCCCCTTGCTTGTGTTCCCTCTCTTGCTGTCTCTCTCTCTCTGTCAAATAAATAAATAAATAATAATTTAAAAAAAAAAACCTTATACTTGGAAGTTGAGTTTAGGAGGAGTTTGTCTAAAAATAATTTCCTGTATTATGTTAATATTGTTACTCACATTACATCCAAATTAATATTATAGAGATATTCTGATATAAAAAATAAAAAATGTAATGCTATGCAGTATTCATGTTTATGAACAAAACTACTCAAGAAATTGCTAAATTATTTAAAGTTTAATATAGGCATTTCGTAGCAATTTTTCAAGGATTATATCCAATAGGATACATTAACCGGACATTCAGTGGCAAAAGGCAATGATAAAGCCACATTTATTAAGCCTCTTCAGTGGACTAAACAGTTTACTTTGAAAATGTCACCTGAGTTGTGCTCATTTACAGGGGAATCGTAACACGGAAAGTGTCTCATATTGACGAAATAAAGTAAAAGAGGGCACAAGACTTGGTAGGTTTATTAAGTCACACTGGTTTTAGTGGCTGTTACCAGTTATTTTGCCAGCCTGTTTGCTCACAGTTTTCATAATAAGAAGATAGCCCATCCTACAATTCTTTTTAGAAAAATGCTTTAAATGGAAATTGTTCTATATTCCTGATGATGAAATTAACATAGTCTTCTTGAAAAAATTATTAATCCAAGTTGAACTTATAAAATAGAATGTTAAAAGTACTCATAATTTTAGGGTCCTGGCTGGCTCTGCCAGAAGAGCATGTGACTATTGATCTCAGGGTTGTGAGTTTGAGCCCCACATTGGGTGTATAGATTACTAAAAAATAAATAAGCTTTAAAAAAAGTACTCAGAAATAGTCACTAACATTTTGGTGTACATTCTTCTGAACTTTTCCTTGTGCGTATGTTTATGATTTTGTGTTTCTAGAAAAATTTACAAGAATTAGTCATTAAAATAAGACCTCTTAGATTGAAGAAGGAATACAATCCAATCACTGGTTTTGTTACACCTCCATGTCTGTAGTGTCAAATGACAAAACTAAAACAATTTAGTGATGAGTTTGATGTTTTTTATTCAAAGGAAAACAATCCATGGATTGGGGGAGTACTGTGCCTCACACGCAATGGAACACTTTTCCGGAGGGATTTTGGGCAAGAGAGAGTTTTCTAGAATGTTAGAAGAGGCAACACAGAAATGGTATGATTGACTGAGAGGTCAGGGATTTCCTTAAAAGACTTCTAGGTCCTATATTTTAGGGTAAGGTGAGCTAGCTAAAGCTGAGAGGACGGATTGTGATTGGTATATGTTAGGTTTTCTTGACTGGTGTTTCCTTTAAGTGCAGACTGACTAAAGTTTAGATTTGTGATGTGGGCCAGGCCACTAGTGTGGCCTCCATTTTGAGGGTTTTGATATACAAATTAACCTTATCAGTTGGTATAAGAAGGAAGGGACAATGATGCCTAACTCATTTGACAAACCTTTTGACTATTTGTACCTTTTGGAATTAAATAGATATCAATTTATGAATAATTCCAGGAGAACAAATTATCAAGTAAGGGTACCCAGAATTTTTCTTTCTTTTCTTTTCTCTTCCTTCCTTCCTTCCTTCCTTCCTTCCTTCCTTCCTTCCTTCCTTCCTTTCCTACAGATCTAGATAACTTTCACAGGACAGCACTAATATCTCAAGAGCAACTGTCTTAGGAGTCACCATTTTATAAATTACGCTGACAAGTTTGGGTTTATAATTTCAGATAACAGAATTATATGTTAGTAGTTATAAATATACATAAAAGTCTGGGTTAGGGGACAAGACTGAGTTTTTGTTAATAATTTCACTTTGTTACCTAAGTGGGTCAGATTTTCTGAGCTAGTTTTATGAGACAGAGTGGTGACTCTGTAGCTGCCATCACCTTTTTTTTCTGAAAATCTTTGTGGTAATGTTGTTAGTGAAGGACTATATTTTCGAGCGGTGCTTTGTAATATAGTAGCATTAAGGAAGAGGAGCCTAAGAAGCTCAAATTTCACTCTCAAAAAATGGTAAGAACTGAAGAGAATTTCCTTTAATAGTAGTGGATTATAGGACATGAAATAGTTTCTTCATCATCAATAAAAAATAGATAATATTTTGTTTGTTTGTTTTCAATTAATCCTGACAACTTGCTGAGGTGCCAGGTACTATTGTTTTTCTCATTTTATAAGGAAATCTAGGCAGAGCAGATAAAATACTTACTAAGGCACACAGTAACTTTCAGAGCTAAGATTGACGAAGGTTTAACCACAGAGCTTGTTCTTATTTATGACTGTATATAACCTCTCAATTTCTTAACCTGCCTTTCTTACTCATTAATTCATTACAAATGACTTTCTTCAACATTTAATATGAATTAAGAACATAATTTTTAAAAACTAATATAGTTATAATAGCTACCGATAATTTATTTCACTTTTTCCCTACCTTGAGATATTTATAGTTACTAAAATTACTCTGTGATGAATATCCTTGAGATAAATCTTTGTCTACTTTTATATCTAGTTCCTGCTCACAGAGCTTATTCTAGTACTTGAGGGGACACCACTAAAAAGAGTTAATTTGCTCATGCTTAAACAAAGAAGATCAAATATATGTGAGAATAAATGTAGACTGTGATAAAGGCTTTAAAGAAGCACACGTTGGGAATTTATACGTAAGAGACATTCTGATGACAGCATTCTCAGGTTATGACCAAATTGTACTGATGACATAAGAGCTCTGTGGAGGTAAATATGTTTTATTCAAGAAGAGTTATGCCTTACAATTTTTTTAAGATTTTATTTATTTATTTGAGAGAGCATGAGTGGGGTTGGGGGGAGGGGCAGGGAGAGAGGGAGAAGCAGACTCCCCAGGACCCTACGATCGTGACCTGAGCTGAAGGCAGACACTTAACCTACTGAGCCACCAGGTGCCCCATGCCTTACATTTTTAGTAAGCTTAAATGTGAATTGTGACTAATAGGACAAGATTAAATAGGTATTTGGCAGGTATCAGAGCTAAAAGGAATGAATTAGAAGCAAATTAAACCCATATATCAGAGAGACATGAAAGCAGCATTTAGAACATCATAAATACCTGAGACTTCTCTTACCAACTTTTAACCATTCTTTTCTAGGCAAAACTCCAACTTCCTTGTTCATATGTAAAAGTCAAAGTGTTAAATTAGGTTTTGGGATCTAAATGAAACAAAAGCCATTCTGACTTGGTACCTATTTGTCCTGAGCACTTTCTCAAAGTTCAAGGGAAGACTCTTTAAGACTACTTTTTAATAGTGGTGATGTATCAATATTACTATCTTTTTGAAAAATAGCTTCCTTTTTACTGAATTTTATTTTATTTAAAGATTTATTTATTTGATAGAGAAAGCATGTGCCCGTGTGAGAGGAGGGGGGAGAAGCAGAGGGAGAGGGAGAAAGAATCTTCTGAGCAGACTCCCTGCTGAACACGGAGCCTGAAGCAGAGCTCATCTCATGACCCTGAGATCATGACCTGAGCTTAACCGACTGAACCACCCAAGTAACCCCCCTTTTACAGAATTTTACAATGCATATTTATATTAATACATGGCTGCTGTTAAATTAAGTAGCCTTAAATAGAAAATCGTAGAGAACACAGAGGAGCAATGCTACATAAGACTGCATAACTGTCTAGACATTTTTCTTTTTCTATATGTTTATGTTACATATTTACAAGCAAAATGACATTGCATATATGCACTTTATTTTTTTTACTATAGAACATGTTTTGAGCATTTTTATATTTTCCCCTAATTTATTAGATATAATTGATCATATTTTTAATTATAAATATTTTTTATAACTTTGCATTTAATGAATACCTTAGTAGTCAAGAATTGTCAATAATATAATTTATTTTAAACCAGTCAGCTATTGCTAAAGCTGAATCTTACCTGTGCAATTTCTTCTACTTGATGTGTATGTAGCTCCTGTGTCTTGACCAACTCTACTTCCCCTTCCAGTACCCTCTTGGGAATATTTGTCTGTGTCATTTCAAGTGTACAATATGTTCAGGAATGTGGCATTGGTTTCTACTGGGGGGAATGCAGATGGCAGCAACCTGCATAGATGTATTTATTCAGGGGAATAATGTAGGAACTGGAGAGTTTACCCTGTCAACTGGGTCTCACCCAATAAAAATATCTTCTCTGTGCACCTCCCCATTTAAAATCTCTTTGGAATTTCACGTTAAGTAAAATCATTTTTTTCATCATCTTTGTGGATTTATTCACGTTGTTGCATGTAACAGGCACCTTTGTTTTTGCTCTGTATTCCATTATAGGATGTGGCACAGATTATTTATCTGTTCTTCTGTTACTGGAAATTTGGGTTGTTTCTAATTTTTTCTTTAGAGATACTGCTGCTACGAACATTATCGTATGTGTACTTTGTGGACATAAGCATTCATTTTTGCCATGGAGATCCACAGGGATAGGATTACTGGGTTATATAATATATCTATGTTTAGTTTTATAGACACTGCTGAACAGATTTCCAGTGTGTCATGTTTTCACAAGCACTGCATGAGAGTTCTAGTTGTACTAAGTTAAGCATAATATTGCAGTCTTTATGCTAATCACTAAAAGAATAATGTATGACAGTATAAATTAGTGGGGAAAACTGAAATAATAAAATTATTTGACTAATACAGCAGAAGGTAAGAATGGTGGAATAAAAGAACAAATAAACAGAGGGAGACACATAAAAGCTAATGTTGATGTACTCAACATTAGTAGTGATTTAATCTAATTAAGGTGGACTAAATACTCTAATAAAAAGAAAGCTGTTGTCAGACTGAATGTAAAGAAAATCAACCACACTATATGATTTTAGCAGCTGACACACTTTAAGTATAATGACAGAAAAGTTGAAAATAGAAATATGAAAGATAATAATGCAAATACTAACTAAAGGAAAGTTGGTGTCTCTACATTAGAAGACTTGAAGGCAAAAAATATTATGAGAGATAACAGGGAGACATTTCATAATGATGAATGTTTAAATCTAAAAAGAAGTAATACAAATTTCACAAAATCACAAATTGTAAATACCTAATACAAATCAAAGATTAACAAAAGTAAAAGTATAAATTAGGGACAATCACCTGTTGAAGATCACAGTTATTGTTGAAGATTTTAGCATACATTTCAATAACTTAGAACAAGGAGACTAAAAATTATTAATGATCGAGGTTAGCAAATGACCTAATTGGCATATATAAAATGGTATATCCAACAACTGGAGAGTACATTTACAGGCACCCCCACTTACTGAAATTGCAAATTGCTGACTTCTTTACCTTTTCTGTTCTGTTGAATGGAGAGACTAAAATTACAGAGCATTGATGAGAATTACATGGTTAGATTTACAAAGTATCTATCACATAGAGTTCTCAGGAAATATTCTTCTTTTTTTTTTTTTTCCCCCGCTGCAAGGGTCATGAATTTACTTTTCTGGAGAAAAGTAAAAGTGGTGAATGATGTTACTGAAGGAATCCAGTGTAGTTGATTGGGACTACGTAGGAAGTGCTGGGCGCCTGGGTGCCTCAGTCGGTTAAGCATCTGCCTTCAGTTCAGGTCATAATCCTGGCATCCTGGGATCGAGACCTGCATCGGGCTCCCTGGGGAGCCTGCTTCTGCCTCTCTCTCTGTCTCTTATGAATAAATAAATAAAACTTAAAAAAAAAAAGTGGGAAAGTGCTGAACTAGAGGATTCTGGGACTGGTGCTAGGGGCAGGCTGGGTTCCAAGTGGGCCAATGCTGTTTTGCAACAGCATTGTTTTCTGCTTTTGTGTGTGAGATGATCAGGTATGCCTAATTTTTCCATAACAAACCATCCCAAAACTTAGTGGCTGAGCCTTAGAACAATGATAAATAACATTTTATTTTATATTTTTTTAAGATTTTATTTATTTGAGATAGAATGAGAGAGAGAGAGCGCACATGAGAGGGGGAAGGGTCAGAGGGAGAAGCTGCGGGACTCGATCCAGGGACTCCAGGATCATGACCTGAGCTGAAGGCAGTCACTTAACCAACTGAGCCACCCAGGCATCCCAATAACATTTATTTTATTGAATGTTCAGAACATGAATCTGTTCTTTGGGCAGAGCTTTGTGGGTATGGCTAGTCTCTGCTCTATTTGACTTCACCTGTGGTGGCTTGAAGGTTTAGAGCTGGAATCATCTGAAGGCTTGCTCACTTACAGTTGATGCTCGCAGTCAGACGGAACCTCGGACTATTGTTAGAATATCTAGCTGTGGCCTTTCTGTGTAGCTGGTTGGATGCCTCATAGCTAAATGGCTGGGTTTGAGTGAGCATCTTGAGAGAGTAGGAAGCTCTTTTGCCTTTCCTAACCTAGCCATGGAAGGTACACAATACCATTTCCACTGTCTTCTGTCCATCAAGAGAAGCACAAAGGCCTGCTCTGATTCAAGAGGAAGAGAAATAAACTCCATTTCTTCATGAACAAGCGGCAAAGTTCTGGAAGAACATGTGGCACCTGAAATGTTATGGGCCTTACTGGAATTTACAATATGTGATAGTCCTTGAGGCCACAGAGGAGGTTTTGGTGTGGATGCTGTCATCCTTTTGCAGCCCTGAAAAATAGAATAGAGGGAGGAATATCTGTTCAAGATCTGCTCAATCTCAGGTCTAGGCCAGCATTAGTAGAGTGGAAGATGGGCCAGAAACTACCTGCTGAAGTGTCAGATATTACTTTCAGACAGGAGGACCTCTGCTTGGTTTCTATGCCTGTCTATTGGATTCCTTGTGTATAGAAAGTCTGGATCTTTCCAGAATCTCTTTTCCCTATCTCATTTTGCATGTGTGTTCATAAGCTATTATTTGCAGGCAGAAAGACATAAGAAAAGCTCACATTAATGTACATCATTTTGGGAGCTGAGAGGTACATCTGGTTTCATAGCCAATTTTTCCCAGTTCTTGTCTTTGTGTGCTCTGTGTTTCTCCAAGAGGGGTCCCTGAAGAGTACTGACAAGTTTTTAAGCATTTTTTAAAAAGATTTTATTTATTTGAGAGAGAGAGAATGAGAGAGAGAGAGAGCACAAGAGGGAGGAGGGTCAGAGGGAGAAGCAGACTCCCTGCTGAGCAGGGAGCCTGATATGGGACTCGATCCCGGGACTCCAGGATCATAACCTGAGCCGAAGGCAGTCGCTTAACCAACTGAGCCACCCAGGTGCCCAAGTTTTTAAGCATTTTTAACCATGGCTTTAATAAGCCTCTTTCTCTCTAGTTCTTGAACATTAGTTCATGTGATACATTAGATCATGTGAACATTTTCTTATTCTGAAATGTCCTATATAACAGAAATCTATCAAAGAAGCTGTCCCCAGTTCTTCCCATATAGGTTAAAGATGATGCCAAAAAACCTAAGGTCCTCCTGAAGGGTTCCTCTATTCTCCCATTAATATGTAGCATCTCCTATAAATTCGCCCTTCTTTCAAGGAAGTAAAATTAAATCCTCGAGGAAGATGTATTTGGCCATGCAAAGAATGGTGAAGAGATGATTAAGAGAAGTTGGTCTCGGTGCACCTGGGTGGTGCAGTCGGTTAACCATCTGACTCAGTTTTAGCTCAGGTCATGATCTCAGGGTCATGAGATCGAGCCCTGCGTCTCCCTCTGCCCCCCCTGCTCATGCTCTCTCTCTCAACTAATAAATAAATCTTAAAAAAGAGAGAGAGAGAAGTTGGTCTCATTTGATTACTCATGGAAAAACTTAGAAATTCTTTGCATTTTCTAGGAAAATATAAGATTGGTACTTGACTGATCTCACTGTTAGTGTGTGTTGAGATTCCATGTTTTATAAGGCTTTTAGGATTGAATAGGAGTAAGACTGGGACCTGCATACAGAATTAGTCATGGAAAGATGAATACCAAAAGGAGGATATATTGTGTACTTGAAAAGGTTTTGCTGGTTTAGCATGATTATCTATGTGATTTCTGCATTTTGTATCCTCTAGCCCAGAATCAAAGAAATTATTCAGTGAGAGATGGTGGATCATCCAGATTTAAAATCAAAACTATAGACTCCCATCAGTAGCAAAGATATTAGAGATTTTTTATCCTGACCTACGCATAGTAGTATAAAAGAATAATTAAGGATGATATATATCTACAAGGTGGACTGTATTGTAGCCAATACAACAATTTGCTAAATAATTTGGTATGAGAAAAGGTAGTGCTTAGGATATATTTTAAAATAATGGTCTTATACTCAAACCCAAACAGGGTAGGAAATAATAATGTGAAATATGAAACAAAACAATGACAACTAGGAAAAATATAGTATGTGACCTAAGGATGAACCCAAGGTTTCAAGAAATTTTTTAATTTAATGTGAACTCTATTATCTAAGCTAGAGATTTAATACTATATTACAAAAGAAATTCTATGAATTACATTTTCATAGGCTGTAATGGAAAAAAAGATGTAAGAATTCACATTTATTGATAATTTATGAGATAGGTGTATGGCATGCAGTTTGCTTATATTCACTATTTCACTTAATTGGTAAACTGTGATCATTTTCTTCATTTCTAGCCATGTTTCTGAACATATTTGAATAATTGAAGAATCACATAATACATAGGAACTTTTGGAGTGCCTGGGTAGCTCAGTCGGTTGAGCATCTGACTCTTGATTTTGGCTCAGGTTATGACCTCAGGGTCATGAGATTGAGCCCCACATCAGGCTCCATGCTCAGTGGGGAGTCTGCTTGAAATTCTCTCTCCTTCTCCCTCTCCCTCTGCCCCTCCCAGCTCATGCATGCATGTGCTCTCTCTAAAAATAAATAAATCTTTTTAAAAAACACATAGGAATTTTTGTCTAAAACAACTAGACTTCTTAAAAATATGTAGAGAATCTGTTTCTGAAACACTAATTTCTGTAACTCCTCTTACCATAGATTTCCAGCCGCAGCCTATTTGCTCGCTATGTAATAGCGCCCTTCTTGGATATCAAACCTTTACCTACTTACTTTCTATTTTGAAGACATTTTTTAAATTTCACCAGTAATACTTAGGTTTGTGCTTTTAGGGTTGAGTAACATTCAGGATTGTGGCCTTAGACTTCTCTTGAGAGAAGTGAGAATATCTGGGTTCTGCTCAAGAGGGAGTTGTACTAGGATGTGATGATGGAGAACAGCAGCTTGGTCTCACCAGCTAAGCTATCTGCTTCAAATAATTCAGAATATGCTCTCTGGAATAACAAGGTTATCTTTTAAGAAGCTAGGTGAATTTTTGGGGCGCCTGGGTGGCTCAGTCGTTAAGCGTTTGCCTTCGGCTCAGGTCATGATCCCAGGGTCCTGGGATCAAGCCCCGCATTGGGCTCCCTGCTCCATGGGAAGCCTGCTTCTCCCTCTCCCACTCCCCTTGCTTGTGTTCCCTTTCTCACTGTGTCTCTTTCTGTCAAATAAATAAAATCTTAAAAAAAAAAAAGCTAGGTGAATTTTTTTTACCGTGTTTTCAAAGGAATGGGTTAAGCTTTGTGTTGGAGGTAACACCTCCTTTATTTTTTTTTATGATTTTTTTTATTATATGTTAGTCACCATACAGTACATCATTAGTTTTTGATGTAGTGTTCCATGATTCATTGTTTGCATATAACACCCAGTGCTCCATGGAATACATGCCCTCCTTAATACCCATCACCAGGCTCACCCACTCCTCACCCCCCCGCCAAAACCCTCAGTTTGATTCCTGGAGTCCATAGTCTCTCATGGTTCATCTCCCCCTCTGATTCCCCCCCTTCATTTTTTCCCTTCCGTCTCCTAATGTCCTCCATGCTATTCTTTATGTTCCACAAATAAGTGAAACCATATAATTGTCTTTCTCTGTTTGACTTATTTCACTTAGCATAATCTCCTCTAGTTCCATCCATGTTGATGCAAATGTTGGGTATTCATCCTTTCTGAAGGCTGAGTAATATTCCATTGTATATATGGACCACATCTTCTTTATCCATTAGTCTGTTGAAGGGCATCTCGGCTCCTTTCACAGTTTGGCTATTGTGGACGTCGCTGTTATGAATATTGGGGTGCATATGGCCCTTCTTTTCACTACATGTGTATCTTTGGGGGTAAATACCCAGTAGTGCAATTGCTGGGTTACAAGGTAGCTCTATTTTTAACTTTTTGAGGAACCTCCACACTGTTTTCCAAAGTGGCTGTACCATCTTGCATTCCCACCAACAGTGTAAGAGAGTTCCCCTTTGTCCACAACCTCTCCAACATTTGTTGTTTCTTGTCAATTTTTGCCATTCTGACTGGTTTAAGGTGGTATCTCAGTAGAGTTTTGATTTGAATTTCCCTGATGGCTAATGATGTTGAACATTTTTTCATGTGTCTGTTAGCCATTTGTATGTCTTGAGAAGTGTCTGTTCATGTCTTCTGCCCATTTTTTGACTTATTTGTTTTTTGGGTGTTGAGTTTGAGTTCTTTATAGATCTTGGATACCAGCCCTTTATCTATAGCATTTGCAAATATCTTCTTCCATTCCCTGGGTTACCTCTTTGTTTTGTTGACTGTTTCCTTTGCTGTGCAGAAGCTTTTTATCTTGACGAAGTCCCAAAGGCTCATTTTCGCTTTTGTTTCCATTGCCTTTAGAGACATGTTTTGAAAGAATTTGCTGTGGCCAATGTTGAAAAGGCTACTGCCCATGTTCTCCTCAGGATTTTGATGGATTCCTTTCTCACATTGAGGTCTTTCATCCATTTAGAGTTTATCTTTGTGTATGGTGTAAGAGAATGGTCGAGTTTCATTCTTCTATATATAGCTGTCCAATTTTCCCAGCACCATTTGTTGAAGAGACTGTCTTTTTCTTTAAATAATTTTATTTATTTGAGAGAAAGAGAGAGCATGAGCAGGGTGAGGGGCAGAGGGAGAAGCAGACTCCCCACCGAGCAGGGCACCCAATGCAGGGCTCAATTCTGGAACTCTGGGATAATGACCTGAGCTGAAGGCAGACGCCCAACCAACTGAGCTACCCAGCCGCCCCTGAAGAGACTGTCTTTTTTCCATTGGATATTTTTTCCTGCTTTGTCGAAGATTAGTTGACCAGAGTTGAGGGTCCCTATCTGGGCTCTCTATTCTGTTCCATTGATCTATGTGTCTGTTTTTGTGCCAGTACCATGCTGTCTTGGTGATCACAGCTTTGTAATATAGCTTGAAATCAGGCAGCATGATGGGAACATTCCTCAATTTCATAAAAACCATCTATGAAAAGCCCACAGCAAGTATCATTCTCAATGGGGAAAAGCTGAGAGCCTTTCTCTTAAGATCAGGAACATGACAAGGATGCCCACTTTGACCACTGTTGTTCAATATAGTACTGGAAGTCCTAGCAACAGCAATCAGACAACAAAAAGAAATAAAAGGTATTCAAATTGGCAAAGAAGAAGTCAAACTCTCTCTCTTCACAGATGACATGATACTTTATGTGGAAAACCCAAAAGACTCAACTCCCAAATTACTAGAACTCATATAGCAATTCAGTAATGTGGCAGGATACAAAATCAATGCACAGAAATCAGTTGCTTTCCTATACACTAATAACATAACTGTAGAAAGAGAAATTAGGGAATTGATTCCATTTAAAATAGCACCAAAAACCTTATGATACCTTGGAATAAACCTAACCAAAGAGGTAAAAAATCTATACTCTAGAAACTACAGAATACTTAATGAAGGAAATTGAAGAAGACACAAAAAGATGGAAAAACATTCCATGTTCATGGATCGGAAGAATAAACATTGTTAAAATGTCTATGCTGCCCAGAGCAATCTGTACTTTCAACACCATCCCAATCAAAATACCAATGGCATTTTTCAAAGTGCTGGAACAAACAATCCTAAAATTTGTATGGAACCAGAAAAGACCCCAAATCGCCAAGGAAATGTTGAAAAAGATAATACCTCCTTTAAATACTTTCACCATTCTTCATGATATTCTGAGCTTTCTTAGGCCCATTATATAATTTCTACCTTCCTTGATTCTTAGGGAGCTAGATGTTAATTGTGAGGCAACTAAGGCATACCCATTGTCAAATAAACCAAGTGTTATATTGTGTTTGAACTCCAAATTGGTAATGTTATTTTCCGACCCACCTTTAAAGAGAACAGCTAGGTGAAAAAAATCCTCATTTGTGTAGATTATCAGAATAGTCTCTACATGGTAATGGATTGAAACAAAGTAATTTATTTAAAAATAAAGTGAACATATTCATTTCCAGGGGTAAAAATTGTTTTATACCTACTCTGTCGTTGGAAGTTACAATCCATGAACTTTGCATTTATCAACATTTAGCATTCTAGAAAAGACCTGTGAATGTTTCAAAAAGCTCCATTTTTCCTCTTAGCAATTAGCAAACAAATATATAATAATCATAGCTAACACAGTTCTCTTTATACTTAACTTTACACTGTACTGCCACTTAAGACAAAGAGCCAGTCTGGGGTTAAATAAAGTAAGACCTTTTTTTAACCCTCTCATCTCCCAGTTCTTTGTGATTCTTTGGTCACTGTAAAGTAACCCTCAAGTTCTTTCAAACCCATGATATCATTTTTGCGTATAGGTCATCAAGATTTAGTTAAAAACAAATTTTATAGAATTTGTTTTTTTTTAATATTTTATTTATTTATTTGTCAGAGGGAGAGAAAGAGCGAGCACAAGCCAGGGGGACTGGCAGGCAGAGGGAGAAGCAGGCTCCCTGCCGAGCAAGGAACCCAATGGAGGACTCAATCCCAGGATCATGACCCGAGCCAGAGGCAGCTGCTTGACTGAGCCACACAGGCGTCCCTAGAATTTTTCTTTTATGTATTTATTTATCATTTCTTATTTACTTCTTATGCATCATTGTGGCTACCTTATTGAAGCAGGGGAAGAAGGCTGGGAGGGTTGGCAAGAAGACAGAGCTCAGTTGAGTGAGAGCTGATCAGGCAGGGAACTTTAATTACATCTCTTATACTGTTTTTTTTAAACTTCACTTTTCAATTGTTTGCTGCTAGTATATCAAATTAGTTAATTATTTTATAATAACTTTGTATCCAGAAATTTTGCTAAATTTGCTTATAAGTGCTAGTTCCTGTTTTATGGATTCTTTAGGATTTTGTAAGCAAACAATTGCCATGTATAAATAAAGTTTTTCTTCTTAGCCAGTGTTTATAGCCTTCATTTATCTTCATTGCCTTGTAATTGCTAGGACTTCCACTAGAGTGTTGAGTAAAGGCAGTGAGAGTAGACATTGTTGCCTTTTTTTTTTTAAGATTTTATTTATTTGTGCGAGAGAGAGCACAAGTAGGCAGAGTGACAGGCAGAGGGAGAAGCAGGCTCCCCGCTGAGCGGGACCCTGGGATCACGACCTGAGCCGAAGGCAGATGCTTAACGGACTAAGCCACCCAGGTGTCCTGACGTTGTTGCTTTTTTGGATCATAGATAGATAGTGTTTCAATATTTCATTACACATATCTGGAGGATTTTCATAGGTGCTCTATCAAATTTGGCAAGTCCTCTTCTATTCTTAGCTTGCTGAGAGTTTTTATCATGAAGGGATATTATGTTTTGTAAGATAATTTTTCTGAATCTAAGTGATATGTCTTTTCTCCTTTATTTCACTAATATGATAAATAAAATTTATTGGCTCTTGAATGTTAAATCAACCTTGTATTAGTGGGTCATGTTTTATTTCCTTATATATATTTCCATATTAAATTTGTGTGAAGTAGAAAAATATATATTGGTCTCTACCCCCACCCCCACCCCCAGTTCCTGGTATAGAGCTTCTAAAACTCTTGTAATTTCCTAAGTGATAAGAATACTGGGAGAATCTTTTGTTCTTAGTATTTGGTCTTTGACCCTGGTTTCTGAGACAGAGTTTCTAAATTCCTTGGAATTTCCTGGGTAATAGCAATGTCTTTTGTTCCAAGAAGGCAACTTCTGGTCATCCCCTTGATGGGAGGTGGTCACTGGAAATATCAAGCCATGATTAGAAGTTTGGAATTTTCACCTCACCCCTCCATGGGAAGGGGAGAAAGACTAGAGATCGAGTTAATGATTGATCATGCACTTGATGAAGCCTCATCACAATCCCAAAAGTACAGGGTTTGGAGAGCATCTAGGTTGGCGAACACATCCATGTACTGGGAGGGTGGTGCACCCCAGCAACATGGGGATAGAAACTCTTTGTCTCAGGACCCTTCTAGACTTTGCCCTATGTTACTCCTCATCTAGCTATTCATTAGTATCCTTTACAATATCCTTTATTTTATAATAAATTGGTAAACATAATTGTTTCCCTGAGTTCTGTGAGCTGTTCTAGCAAATGCTCAAACCCAAGGAGGGGATCATGGGAACTCGGATTTATGGCTGTTCAGTCAAAAGTACAGGCAATATCCTGGGACTTATGAATGGCATCTGAAAGTGTGGGGGAGGATAGTCTTGTGGGACTGAGCCCTTAAACTATGGGGTCTGATGCTACCTCCAGGTAGATAGCATCAGAATTGAGTTAAATTGTAGAATACCCAACTGGTGTTAGAGAATTGCTTGGTGGAGTGAAAACTCCCAAACATTTGGTGACCAGAAGTGAAATGAAGTGTCATAGTAGTGTAAGAGTAAAGGAGTAGCTCAAGAGGAGTGTTTTTCCTACCCAATTTCTTTCTTTCTTTTTTTTTAAAATATAAACTCTAAGCCCAATGTGGGGCTTGAACTCATGACCCCAAGATTAAGAGTCACATGCTCCAGTGTCTGAGCCAGCTAGGTGCCCCTCTTTTTTAAAAAAAAATTCCATTGTAATTAACATACATTGTATTAATTTCAGGTATACAATATAGTGATTCAGCAATTCTGTACATTACTCAGTTCATCAAAATTAAGTGTACTCTTTTTTTTTTTTAAGATACTAGGTTGTTGGGGGCGCCTGGGTGGCTCAGATGGTTAAGCGTCTGCCTTTGGCTCAGGTCATGATCCCAGGGTCCTGGGATCGAGTCCCACATCGGGCTCCCTGCTCCTTGGGAGCCTGCTTCTCCCTCTGCCTCTCTCTCTCTCTGTCTCTCATGAATAAATAAATAAAATCTTTAAAAAAATAAAAATAAAAAATAAAAGCAAAAAAAAAGATACTAGGTTGTTGGGTTTTTTTTTTAAGATTTTATTTATTTAGGGGCACTTGGGTGGCTCAGTCGTTAAGTGTCTGCCTTCGGCTCAGGTCCTGCTCTCGGTCCTGGGATCGAGCCCCGCATCGGGCTCCCTGCTCAGCGGGAAGCCTGCTTCTCCCTCTCCCACTCCCCCTGCTTGTGTTCCCTCTCTCACTGTGTCTCTCTCTCTCACATAAATAAATAAAATAAAAAATCTTAAAAAAAGATTTTATTTATGTGACAGAGAGAGAAAGAACGAGAGAGAGAGAGCACAAGCAAGGGGAGCAGCAGGCAGTGGGAGAGGGAGAAATAGGCTCCCTGCTGGATCCCCAGACCCTGGGATCGTGACCTGAGCCCAGATGCTTAACCCACTGAGCCACCCAAGTGCCCCACAATTAAGTATACTCTTAATCCCCTTCATCTCTTTCACCTATTCCCCACCCACCTCCCCTCTGGTAACCATCAGTTCTCTGTATTTAAGAGTCTGTTATTTTATTTGTCTCTCTTTTTCTTTGTTTTGTTTCTTAAATTCCACATATGAGTGAAATCATATAGTATTTGTCTTTCTCTGACTAACTCATTTCACTTAGTATTATACCCTCTAGATCCATCCATGTTGCAAATGGTAAGATTTCCTTCTTTTTGATGGCTGAGTAAAATTCCATTGTATATATACACCACCTCTTCATCCATTCATCTATCTGTCGACACTTGGGTGGCTTCCCTATCTTGGCTATTGGTAAATAATGCTGCAAGAGCCATAGGGATGCCTATATCTTTTCAAATTAGTGTTTTCATATTCTTTGTATAAATACCCAGTATTGGAATTACTGGATCATAATAATTCTATTTCTAATTATTTGAAGTACCTTCATACCTTTATTCACAGTGGCTGCATCAATATGCATTCCAGCAGGGCAGGAGGGTTCCTTTGTCTCCACATCCTTGCTAACAGTTGTTTCTTGTGTTTTTGATTTTAGCCGTTCTGACAGTTGTGAGGTAATATCACATTGTGATTCTGATTTTGATTTTTTTTTTTTAGGTGTTGAGTTGTATCAGTTCTTTATGTATTTTGGATACTAACCCTTTATCAGATATGTCATTTGCAAATATCTTCTATTTAGTAGGTTGTCTTTAATTTTGTTGGTTATTTGCTTTGCAGAAGTTTTTTTTTATTTTGATGTAGTCCCAATAGTTTATTTTTCTTTTATTTCCCTTGCCTCACGAGACATATCTAGAAAAATGTTGCAATGGCAGTGCCAGAGAAATTACTACCTGTGCTCTCTTCTAGGATTTTTATGGTTTCAGCCTCATACTTAGGTCTTTAATCCATTTTGAGTTTATTTTTGTGTATGGTGTAAGAAAGTGGTTCAGTTTCATTCCTTTGCATATAGCTGACCAGATTTCCCAAAACCATTTGTTGAAGAGACTTTTTCCCCATTGCATATTGCTAATATTTTCTTAAGAAATTTTCATGAAGTTTTTGGTACATCATTTTCTTGTAATATCTTTGTCAGGTGTTGGTATTGTAGTACTGGCCTCTTAAAACAAGATGTGAACTGTCTACTCCTTTTCTATTTCCTGGAAAAGTTTGTAAAATTGGTATTATTTCTTCCTTAAATGTCTGGTGGAATCCTGTAGTAAAATCAGCTGGGCCTGGAGTTTGTTTTTGGTAACAAATTCAATTTCTTCAAAGGTATTGGGCTATTCAGATATTAGAATTTCATTTTGTATCTTTTTTTATAGTAAATTGTGTTTTTCAAGAATTTTGTCCATTTCATCTGTGTTGTCAAATTTGTGGGAATGAAGTGGCTTTTAGACTTCTAATATTTATATGTTCCTTAGTGATGAGCTCTCTTTAATTCCTGATATTGGTGATTTGTCCTTATTGTTTTTCATTTTTGATAAATTTAGCCAGGGCTTAATCAATTTTGTTGCTCTTTCCAAAGAAATCATTCTGGTTTGGCTACTTGTATATTTATTTTATTTCACTTATTTTTTCTCTGATTTCCTTCTAGTTACTGAGAGTTTACTTTGCTTTCTACCTTTTTAAAGTGGAACCTCTAGTTACTGACATTAGACCTTTCTTCTCATATAACATTTAGAGCTAGAAGTTCCCTACATTAACTCCATTCCACAAATTTGTATATGTTGCATTTTTATCAAGCACTTAAAAATATTTTATTGCCCTTTTGATTTCTTCTCTAACCCAGGCATTATATAGAAGTGTGTTATTTAATTTACAAATATTTTTGGATTTTTCTACATAGTTAATTGTTACCGATTCCCAGCTTGGTCCCATTTGATCAGAGAATACATGGTATATGATTTTGATCCTTAAAAATTCATTGATACTTTTTGTATGGCCCAATAGTGTACCTTGGTGAATATGCCATGTGCACTTGAAAGGTATGTATTTGATGGTCGTCAGGTGAATTATTGTACAAATATTAATTAGTCCAAGTTGGTTGATAGTTCATGTCATTTATATCTTCACTAATATTTTTCTTTTTTTTCAATTGCTGAGAGATGGATATTAAAATCATGTTTGAGACTATGGTAATGCTGAAGTGAGTAAAGCCCCTGGGGTACAAAATTTAGGGTCATGCAAGTGCAGTGTTGTTTGCTGCTGTTTTTAGGTACACACACATATCTGATAATTATGTCTTCCTAATGTATAGACTCTTCTGTCATGAAATGTCCCTTTATCACTGGTTCTAGGTTATCTGAAATTAATATAGTCACTATATCAACATACATTATAAACCCCACATCACACTCTTAAAATTTTTGCTTTTAATAGTCATATGTAGTTTAAAGAAATTAAGATAATAAAAAGAGTTAGTACATTTATCCAGAGAGTTGCCATTTATGCTCTCTTCCTGCAGATCCTGCTTTCCCACTGGTAGCATTTTGTTTTAGCCAGAAGAGCTTCTTTTTATCATTTCTTGTAATGCAGGTCTGTTGGTGACAAATTCTGTTAGTTTTATTTTAAAAAAGATCTTTGTATTCATTCTTGAATACATTTTCCTCTGGATATAGAATTCTGTTTTGTTAAAATTTAAACAGTTCTTAAAATTGTGTAGTGTGCACTCACACCTCTAATTCCAATCCAGCTTAACAGGATTTAGTTTAGACCTCTTCCTTTACATATTTGTATCTCTCTAACTGTGAGAAACATGGTTCCAGATAGCCTTGATTTATTTATTACTTACAGCACTACATGTAAGACACTGAGTTTTCTTCTGAATAACTCTATCTTTTCACATAAGATCTGATATATAGTGTTCTAATTATTTTTTATGAGTTTTAAAATTTTAGCTTGTATTTCCTCTTTGATTCAAGAAAAAGTAGAGTTCAGATGTGAAATTAGACCTTTTGCTAGATATATATGTGAAAATTCATGGATGGTTTTTTAGACTATATCATAGATGGTAATTAGTACTTTATCAGAATACATAATGTATAATATATGATAGACTCTTAAAGATGGAAAAACACAATGAATTAGGATGAAAGCAGTTTGATTCCTTCATTCTGTAGTTCAGTTTTCCTTCTTGTAATCTATGTGGTCTTAGTTTTGTATTCCATGAATATATATAACCGTTACCCATTAATCTAATGGCTTTACAGTTGAAAGTCCTTATCCAAACAAAAAATGTTTTTCTAATTCTTTGAGTCTGTCTACATTTATTAGTTTCATCAACTAGAGGCATTTAGTGACAATGAAATATATTCTCAGTTCCATGGGGAAATTCAGAAAGAATGCTTGATATACTTTTACTTATGTTTTCCAAGTAATTAGCTTTCTTAAATGATATATGGTATTTTCTGGTCATCTTTTTAAAAAAATCTTACTATGGGGGCGCCTGGGTGGCACAGTTGGCTGAGCATCGGACTCTTGGTTTTGGCTCAGGTTGTGATCTCATGGTCGTGAGCTCAGCGTGGTGTCTGCTTGAGATTCTCTCTCTCCCTCTGCCCCTCTGGCTCATGTGCTCTTTCTCTCTCTAAAATAAATAAGTAAATCTTATAAAAAAGAATAATAAATAAAAATCTTATTATGAATTCTTTGCTGTATTGAAGAGCAATATATTTTATTCTACCATGTTCTTTTGTTAATTATTTTTAAAATTAACACAGTAAAATTGGCCTTTTTTGTAGTTATAGAAATTTTAACACATGTATATATTCATGTAACTACACCACAATCCACATACACCCAAGGTTTACATCAGAAAGCTCCCTTGCATGCATGATCCCTTTGTAGTCACATCCTCCACATAACCCTAAACACTGGCAACAAATAATCTGCTTGTTGTCATTATAGTTTTGTCTTTTCAAGAATGCTGTATAAAGGTAATCATATAGTATGTAATCTTTTGAGATTGGCTTCTTTCATTCAGTGTAATGCCTTTGAGAGTCATCCAAGTGGTTGTGGTTCATTCCTTTTTATTGCTGAGTAATATCATATGAATATACCAGTTTCATCTGATAAAGGTTATTTGCATAGTTTCCAGCTTTCAATTATAAATTTGACCATTTACTTATGAGTAAAGCTCATAAATATTCATGTACAGGTTTTTCTATAAACATAACTTTTCATTTCTCTAGAATAAACACATAACTGTGGTCTTGTTGAGCTGTATTTTAAGTGTATTGTTAACTTTTTAAAAAAACTACCAAATAGTTTTCTAAAGTGGCTGTACCATTTTACATTCACTAGCACTGTATAAGAGCTCCAGTTCTTCTGCAAGCTGATCAGTATTTTCAGTATTTTTGTATTGTCAGTATTTTTGGTGGTGTCAGTATTTTTCATTTTAGCCCTTCTAATAAGTATGGCATAGTATCTTATAATTTTAATTTGTGGTTATCTAATGGCTAATGATGTTATATTAAATACCTGCTAATTTGCTGTCCTTTTATCATCTTTGGTGAAATGTCTGTTGAAGTATTTTGACTATTTTAAATTTGGGGTTTTTTACTGTTGAGTTTTTAAAATTCTTTATGTATTCTGGATTCAAGTTCTCTGTTAGATATGTGGTTTACAACTATTTTCTCCCAATCTATAACTTTTCATTGTCTTCAAATTATTTTTTAAGAGCAAAATTTTAAAATTTTGATGAGCTCTAATTTATCAATGTATTTCTTGGATGGATTGTAATTTTAGTGTCAAGTCTAAGAACTCTTTGCCTAATCTATGCAATCTTAATGGGGCAGTATTTCCCTTACAAGGGCCAAAATTGTTACTTGATGGTGAAAGAACATCATTCTTTATGTATAAAGCATATATATGCATACAGTATATAAACAGATATACGATATATCTGTAGTATTAACATTTCATGAGGACACAATGACCAGTTACTTTTTAGCTATGGAAAAACTTTATTATTTTTTTAAAAGATTTTATTTATTTATTTGACCAAGAGAGAGCACAAGCAGGGGGACCAGCAGGCAGAGGGAGAGGGAGAAGCAGGCTCCCTGCTGAGCAATAGATTCCAGAAATAGGCCAACATAAATATGGCCAACTGATTTTTGACAAAGTTATGAAAGCAACAAAATTGAGAACAATCTTTTTTAGCAAATGGTGTTGAAACATTAACTATCCATTTTTTTTTAAAATAGTATTTTATTTTATTTTTTAAAAAGATTTTATTTATTTATTTGAGAGAGAGAATGAGAGAGAGAGCACATGAGAGGGGGGGAGGGTCAGAGGGAGAAGCAGACTCCCCGCCGAGCAGGGAGCCCGATGTGGGACTCAAACTTGGGACTCCAGGATCATGACCTGAGCCAAAGACAGTCGCTTAACCAACTGAGCCACCCAGGCGCCCCTAACCTCTGTTTTTAAGTAATCCAGTTGTTCTCTTAAAGGACCAATGTGCAATTAAGAGAGAAAAATAAAGCTATAATCAGCTGCAAAGGAGTATTAATGTTCACTTCTGCAAAAATTTCAAGTTGCCAACTGGCAAAGAAAGGCTAATATTGCACTTTGATTAAAAAAACAACAACAACACAGCTTTGCCTTTGAAAAGTTAGTAAATGGATTTACCTTGCTAAGATTTATGGAGACTATTGAACTCTACTTCCAAACTACAAAATGTTTATATTTTCTCTTTTGATTTTCAACTTTATTGCATAATTTTAAAAGAAGAGTAACTAGGGCGCCTGGGTGGCTCAGTTGGTTAAGCGACTGCCTTCAGCTCAGGTCATGATCCTGGAGTCCCGGGATCGAGTCCCGCATCAGGCTCCCTGCTCGGCAGGGAGTCTGCTTCTCCCTCTGACCCCCTCTTCCCTCTCGTGCTATCTCTCATTCTCTCTCTCTCAAATAAATAAATACAATCTTTAAAAAAAAAGTAACTAAATTGGGTTGTTGAGGTAATTTGGTATTTGACTTGAGTACTTTTTAAAGTTAACCCAAAGAAAAAATTTGTGGAAGAGTATAATGGTATTTTGTGTTGAGCATAAGATGTCACTCCTTTAACACATCTACTTTGGAAAGCTTAATTTGGAATTAGTAGAAACTGCTCCTTTGTTAACCAAGATATTGAATATAAAAGCCAGTTAATAAAATAGTTTTAGTATGATGGCAGTTTTTTTAAGTTCCTGGGGAGGAGGCAACTAGGAAAAAATTTTAAAAGTCTCCTTTAGGGGATGATTTTCTCTAAAAAGTTTATAATTTTATGTTTTATAATATATAAGATTTAGGAAGAGGCTTGTGGGTTTTTTAAAAATGGATAGTTAATGTTTCAACACCATTTGTTAAAAAAGATTGTTCTCAATTTTGTTGCTTTCATAACTTTGTAAAATATCAGTTGGCCTATTTCTGCAATCTATTCTGTTTCCTTAATATATGTTTCTACCTTTTGCTAATGCCACATTGTCTTGATTGGTGTAGCTTTAGGGTAAGGTTAAAATTTGTGTAGTATGTTTACTCCAGCTTTTTTTTCAAAATTATTTTGGGGGCCCCTGGGTGGCTCAGTTGTTAAGCGTCTGCCTTTGGCTCAGGTCATGATCTCAGGGTCCTGGGATCGAGCCCCGCATTGGGCTCCCTGCCCAGTGGGAAGCCTGCTTCTCCCTCTCCTACTTCTGCTGCTTCTGTTCCCTCTCTTGCTGTGTCTCTCTCTGTCAAATAAATAAATAAAATCTTTAAAAAAAATTATTTTGGATATTCTATTTCTTTTGCCTTTCCCTCTAATCTGTAGAATCATCTTATCTCTATCTTAAGAAACGCTGGCAAGTATTGTGATTAGAATTGTATTAAGTCCATTTCATCTAAGTTGTCAATTTGGGGAGCATAAAGATCTTTACTTTGTTGTTTTCCAATCTGTGAACATGGTATGTCTTTCTATTTTATCAGCATTTATAGTTTTTAGCATACATATTTTCTACGTATTTTGTCAGTGTTATACCCAAGTTTTTCAACTGTGGGTGTGGGCTATAATAAATAGTATTGTTTATTTAATTTCACTTTACAATTGATTGCTGTTTGTATGTAGAAATATGATTGATTTTGTGTGACCTTCTGTCCTACAACCTTGCTTAACTCCCTTATTAGTTATAAAAGTCTTTGGGATTTTGTAGAATGACAATCATGTCATCTATGAATAAGGATAGTTTATTTCTTCCTTTCCAATATATGCTTTGTATCTATTTGTTTTTCATCACATTACTGTAAATTTCCAATACTACATTGAATAGGGGTGATGAGACAGATATTTTTGCCTGGTCTTGATGTTAGCAGGAAGCATTTAGTCCTTTACCACTTAATATGATATCTGTAAGTTTTTTTGTAGATCCCCTTTATTAGGTTGAGAAAGTTCTCTTTTATTTCTACTTTGATGAGATTTTTTCCCAGTACATTTTAATCTTGTATTACTTTGTATTAATTAATTTAATCCTTTATCTCCACTCCCCAGCTTTATTGAGATATAATTGACAAACAACTTGTATATATTTAAGGTGTGCCATGTGATGATTTGATATAAGCCTATATTGTGAAATGATTACTACAATCAAAATAATACATCTATCACCTCACAGTTACTTTTTTTTTTTTTTAAGATTTTATTTATTTGAGAGAGAGCACGAGCAGGGAGAGAGCACAAGGATGGGCAGAGGGAAAGGAAGAAGCAGACTCTCCACTGAAGACAGAGCCTGATGCAGGGCTGGATCCCACAACCCTGAGATTATGACCTGAACAGAAACCAAGAGTTGGACGCTTAACTGATTGAGCCACCCGGGTGCCCCTGAAAGTTTGTACTCTTTGACCAACATTTCAACATTTCCACACAAACCTCCCCCAAGACCCTGGCAACCATCATTCTACTCTCTTTTTCTATGGGTCTCATTTTTTCTAGTCTCATATATAAGTAATACCATATAGTATTTGTTTTTCTGCCTGGCTTTTTCACTTAGCATACATAATGGCCTCAGGCTTAATCACCTTGTTGCAGATGACAGAATATCCTTCTGTTAAATATATATAGTGATATATATAACAAATATAAATTAACAAATATATTAGTAAATTATATAAATGTATGATAAATATATTTGATAAACATATATTTGGTAAATGTATAATAAATATATGATAAATATCATAAATATATATGATAATATATTGATAAACATTTTATCCATTCATCTGTTGATGGACACTTAGATTGTTCCCATGTCTTGGGTATTGTAAGTAGTGCCACAATGAACACGGAAATGCAGATATCTCTTTGAGATACTGATTTCATTTCCTTCAAATATACACTCAGAAGTGGGATTGGTGGATCATGTGCTAGTTCTTTTAAATTTTTTACAAGAATTTCTATACTATCTCCTGTAATGGCTGTACCAATTTATATTTCTACCAACAATGTACAGGGTTCCCTTTTCCCTACACCCTTGCCAACACTTGTTTTCTTGATGACAGCCATCAAATGATATATTTGATGGTATCTCAATGGGTTTTGATTTGCATCTCTCTGATAATTAGTGATGTTGAGTACTTTTTCATGAATGTGTTGGCCATTTATATGTCTTTTTTGGAAGAAGGCTTATAGATCCTTTGCCCATTTTAGAATCAGGTTATTTGGGTTTTGTTGTTTGGATTTTTTTGCTATTGAGTTGTATGAGTTCCTTACATATCTTAATTTGGATCTTAAATTCTTATCAGATATATTTTCTCCCATCCCATAAGTTGCCTTTTCATTTTAATTGATTTTCATTTGCTGGGCATAATCTTTTCAGCTTGATATAGTCCCATTTGTTTATTTTTGCTGCTGTTTCCTATGCTTTTGGTCTCATATCTTAAAAATCATTGCCAAAACCAATGTCAAGGAGTTTTTTCCCTACATTTTCTTCTAAGAGTCTTAACAATTTCAGGTCTTACATTTAAGTCTTCTCCATTTCAAGTTAATTTTTGTGAATTGTGTAAAATTTTGTACGTGGACATCCAGTTTTTCCAACACCATTTATTAAAGAGACTATCCATTCCCCATTGAGTATTCTTCGCTCCTTTGTCCAATATTAATTTACTGTTTGTATATAATTTGTTTCTGGATTCTCTATTCTGTTCCATTTGTCTATGTGTCTGTTTTTATTCCAGAACCATTCCGATTTGATTACTTTAGCTTTCTATAGTTTTTTTTTTTAAGATTTATTTATGTATTTATTTAGAGAGAACCGGTGGGGGGGCAGAGGGGGAGAGGAAGTCTTTTTTTTTTTTAAGATTTTATTTATTTATTTGAGAGAGAGAGTGCACAAGCAGGGGGAGGGGCAGAAGGAGAGGGAGAAGCAGACTCTCCACTGAGCATGGAGCCTTGATGCGCGGGACTCAATCCCAGGACTCTGATATCATGACCTGAGCCGAAGGCAGATGCTTAACTGACTGAGCCACCCAGGCCTCCTGCCTAGGCCTGACTCTTAAGCTGAAACCTGACCCTAAGCTGTTTTCAGCTTTAGCACACAAGCTTGTGCCAAATGGAAATTGGATAAAATTGCTCTGTTCAATAAACAGGGTTCAGACTCTGGAACTGTTGAAGATTTGGAATACCCCACTGTGGGGCCATAAACCATGAAAACATCATGGACTGGCTGGACCAGCTGGGTCACTCAATACCCACAAGTATTAAGTGATGAGCACTGAGTAATGTATGGAATTGTTGAATCACTATATTGTATACCTGAAACCAATATGTATGTTCACTAACTGGAATTAAATAAAAACTAATAAATAACCTCTAGAAAACCATAATGTTAGGAACATTAAATAATTTTTGACTAGTACCTAGAGCATACAAGTATAGTGGTCAGAAGATAAATCATAAACTTAAATGCTTATATTAATAAAAATAAAAGAATAAAGTTAAATTAAGCATCCCCTTCAACAAGTTAGGGATAAACAAGTAAAACAAAGAAAAGTAATGGAAGAATTAATAAACATAGAGGTGGAATATAATGAGTTGGAAAACATTTAAAAGTATAATAAAATTAGGGGAGAAATAACCATCACAGCATATATTTCCATTTAAATGATAACTCCTGTGCCAATCAATTTGAAAATGTAGGTGAATTCTAGTAAATAATCTAAACCCTAGAAGACATAAAAACTTCAAAGAGATCAATTTCAAGAAAGAGATAAAAGATTTAAAATTAAGCCAAAAAAGCCATAAGCAACCCTTATTGCTCATACTCCAGTCACTAAATACCAATGCCCATTTTATGAACTCCCTGGGAAAATGTCTGAATCTATGGCAGGGAAAGCACAAGATGAGCCTGAACATTTTGTGCCAGGAAGAAGTACATGGTTAATTGGTTGATCATGTTAATAGGCTACAGAACCACCTGAAATAGTTATAACAAGCCAGCATTATAACTCACAAGAATAAAAATTAAAAATAAAATATTTGTAATAAACATAATAAACATTTTAAACAGCGAATAATGTCTAATGCTGAAAAAGGATACAGAAAAATGCAGTTGTTTCAATTCAAGTGTCTGCTCATGTGAAGGGGAGGTATAAAATATAAGTGTGGCACATCTTGTGTCAGAAAGCAACAATTATTTCAAAGATTACAATATTAAGTCAAATGTCCACAGAAATCAGTTTAAAGAATTTAATTAGCTAATGTTCAAATAATAGAAACATTGTGGTGGAAAATGTGGAGTTGCTGGTCCTGGGTAAGATGGAATAAGCATACTAGAGCTATTTCTGAGGGTCAGGAGTCTAGGGACAGTTCGCTAGGTCTTCTGCTTCAGGGTCTTTCACAACTCTGTAATCAAGGTGTGGTTCAGGGCTGGGTCTCATCATTAATGGGGGAAGGATTCACTTTGCAGCGCACATGCTTGTGGGCAACATTCAGCTTTTTGCAGGCTGTTGGACTGAGGGCCTCCTGTTTTTTTTTGCTGGCACTTGCCCAGAAGCCACCCTCAGTATACATGGACCTCTCCAATTGGGCCACTTGCTTCATCAAAGCCAGCAAGGGAGAGTCTCCTGGAAAAACTACAGTTATAATCATATGTAACGTAAGGCCAAATGTGACAAGCCCACAGCTAATGTCAAACTCAATGTTGAGAAGCTGAAAGCTTTTCCTCTAAGAAAAGGAACAAGAGAAGAATACCCACTCTCACCACTTCTATTCAACATAGTACTAGAAATCTTAGAGCAATTAGGTCAATATATATTGGCATCCAGAAAGGAATTAAATTGGGTCTGTTTTCAGAATACATGATCTTATGTATAGAAAATCCTAAAGAATCCACAAAAAAACCTGCTAGAACCAATAAATGTATTCAGTAAAGTTGCAGAATTCAAAACATAAAGAAATCAGTTGTGAGGGGCACCTGGGTGGCTCAGTCAGTTAAGTGTCTGCCTTTGGCTCAGGTCATGATCCCAGGGTCCTGGGATCGAGCCCCAGATCAGGCTCCCTGCTCAGTGGGAGCCTGCTTCTCCCTCTGCCTGCTGCTCCCCCTGCTTGTGCTCTCTTTCTCTCTGACAAATAAATGTGTAGAATCTTAAAAAAAAAAAAAGTCAGGCCTAGGCAATTAGAATGTATGAATTCAGGATTAAAAAAAAAAGCCAGTGGTTTTTCTTTGGCAGCAGAAAAAAGTTAGACTGCTTATTTTGTCAATCATAGTCTAAATTGACCCAATCAAAAATATGCACATTAACCCAAATGTCCATCAGATGATGAATGGATAAATAAAATGTTGTATATCTGTACAATGGAATATTATTCAGCCATTAAAAAAAGAAATAAAGTACTGATTCATTCTACAACATAGATGAACCTTGAAAATATCATCCTAAGTGAAAGAAGCCAGGCAGAAAAGGCCATATACTGTATGATTTCATTTATATGAAGTATTCAGAATAAGCAAAACCACAGAGACAAAATAGATTAGTGGTTATAAGGGGCCGGGAAGAGGGAAGGATGGGGAGTGACTGTTAACGGTTATAGTATTTCTTTTTGGGATGGTGAAAATGTTCTGGAATTAGTGGTAATGATTGCACAACCTTGTGAATATACTAAAAACTACTGAATCGTACACTTAAAAGGGTAAATTCTGTGGTTACATGAATTATATCTCAGTTTAAAAAAATAGACTAAAAAATATGCTGGAAGAGCATCACCCTCTAATAGTCAGGCATTTCATTTCTACAGAGCATTTATTAGCAAGATTACTTTAAAACCACAAAAGGGTATTTCCAGCTAGTTAGAAAAACTATTAATGTAAGTAATAAGTAACTAAACTTTTGGGTTTAGTAGAAACTTTAAAGGTCATTAAAGAATTCACTGTTGAGAAACCACATGAATATAAGTAATGTAGGAAGAGCTTTAGAGAATTTAGAGAATTCATATTGGTGTTAAGTACCATGAATTTATGGAATGTGGGAAGGCCTTCATTTGTGGAAGATGCTTTTGAGTATATCAGAAAAGGTTTCCTGATGAGACACGAGACACTCTATGAAATAGAAATTTGGGTAATAGTAAGATTTTATTCACACATTAATGACAATCAGAACTTATATGTTGAGAAAACATATAAATATAAGAACTGTATTAAGGCTTTTATAACATTCTCAAAATCAGAGAATTTTTAATGTATTGAACTAACATTAATGACTTTCATTCATTCCTCTTGTTGAATTTTAGGATATCCTGATTAGGGAAAAATTCTGTAAATTTGAAAATTACTTTCTTTTCATCACAGTAATAAATCATAAGCTATTTCATATTATTCATGTTACTTTCATCTTAAATTCATGCTAGAAAATACCCCTGTTAATGTAATAAGTGTGAGCATGGAAATCCTTCTAACTTACTCATATATATGAATATAGTTTTCCCATTCTTCAAGATTTAATTTGTTGAAACTTTTTTCACTATTACAAAATTTTTGTCACTATTTTAAGATATTTGTCCTCCTCTTTTATATAAGTAGAATTTTCTCTAAGGTATGTATATAAGGTAGACATAAATCTGGAACCATTTGAATATACATAGTAAATGGTTTATTGATATTACAATAAAATATATATTTGATGACATTACATATATTTACTGTGTTATGTTTCATTACCAATATGAAGTTCCAGGTGCTGTACAAAACTATAGTATAACTTAATACCAGCATTTCCATCAATTCCTTCATGTATGTCTGTGGTGTTTGTTATGTTGTCACGGATGATTTGTCTGATTTTCACTGAGCAGACCTGCACCTTTAGCATATCACAAAAGTAAAGGATGCAGTTCAGTTTCCAAAAATTGTCTTTATTTTTTTCCTTATTGCTATTCTTTACACAGAAGTAGAGTTACCTAGTCACAGGGAATGAATACATTTGACTGTATCTGCTGGTTGGGGCTGTGATTTCATCTGGAGGTAGAGATTCTCTTACTTGGGTTGTTAGCCCAACTCAGTTCCCTGAAGGCATGTGACTGAGATCCCATTTTCTTGTTTGGTTTTGGCTGAGGGTCACTTTCATCTCCTAGCGGCCACCCTCAGATACTAGCCACAACACCCCAACCCTAGTTCACAAGATGGTTGTATGCTTTTTTCTAGGAAAGCAGGTGTGTGTCTGCTACTGCTTCTTGTCTCTTTTTAAAAACCTCCCCAGTTCGGTGAGACCCACTAGGATAGTGTTAACATGGTTGGATTCATGTCTGCCATTGTACATTTGGTTTTCTACATGTGTCATGTCCTTTTTCTTCCTCTGTTCCTAATTTACCACATTCTTTATTGTGAATATTTTCTAATATTTTCATGTTTCTAATGACTTGCAATATTGTTTTAGTTATTTGAGTTATTTCCTTAAATCTTGTTGTGGGGCTTATCAGAAACAGCTTCAGATTTATGCTAACTTAAATTCAATAAGACAGAGAAATGTTACTCCTATATATTTATTCCCTTTTCTCCATTTTTGGTATTATTATTATTATACATACTCTATGTTATAAACTCTACAATACTTTGCTATGATTATTTCTATAACTGTACATGTTTTATTTTTTTATGTTTTTTAAAGATTTTATTTATTTGAGAGAAAGAATGAGAGAGAGAGAGCACATGAGATGGGGGAGGGTCCAGACTCCCTGCTGAGCAGGGAGCCCGATGTGGGACTTGATCCCAGGACTCCAGGATCATGACCTGAGCCGAAGGCAGTCGCTTAACCAAATGAGCCACCCAGGCGCCCACTGTACATGTTTTAAAGCTAATAGAAGAATAAGTATATACTTACAGATTTTGTTATATTAATTTTCTTATTATTCTGGTTCTCATTTGTTTCTACCATTTTGAGTAACCATCAGAGTTATTTCCTTATCTCCCTACGGTATTGTTTTCTCCCATCTCTTTTGTTCCTTTGTGCTGTAACTGTATAATAATATTACATATTAATATTTTGCATTATTTTTACAATACATTATATACATGTTGTTTTATACAGTTCCTTCTAAAATAAGTTAAGGCAATAAAGTAGAAAAATGTGATTTGTACTGTATGTTATAATTACATAATTACTTTTACAGGTGCTCTTTGTTTTTATTTTTTTTAAAGATTTTATTTATTTATATATTTATTTGACAGAGAGAGACACAGCAAGAGAGGGAACACAAGCAGAGGGAGTGGGAGAGGGAGAAGCAGGCCCCCCCCTGAACAGGGAGCCCGACGCAGGGCTCGATCCCAGGACCCTGGGATCATGACCCGAGCCGAAGGCAGATGCTGAACGACTGAGCCACCCAGGCACCCCACTCTTTGTTTTTAATGTAGATCAAAATTACAATTAGGGGTCATTTGCTTTCAGCTTGAAGCAATTTAGTAGTTTCTTAAAATGGATTTCCTGGCTACAAATTCTCTCAGTTAGTTGTTAATCTTGGAATGTCTTTCTTTAACCTTCATTTTTTAGAAAGATTTTATTTATTTATTTATTTATTTATTTTATTTAGAGTGTGAGTGAGGGGAGGGGCAGAGTGAGAAGGAGAGAGAGAATCCCAAGCAGACTCCTTGCTGAGCGTAGAGCCAGACATGAGGCTGATCTCATGACGTCTGAGATTATGACCTGTGACAAAATCAAGAGTCAGACGCTTAACCAACTGAGCCACCCAGGTGCCTCTAGGGTTCATTTTTGAAAGCTATCTTGCTGGGTATCGGATTCTTGGCTTAAGGATTTTTCTTTCAGGACTTAGAATTTGTTTCCCCACTCCCTTCTGGCCTCCATTATTTCTGATATGAAGTCACCTGTTGATCTAATTTGGGCTCCCTTTTAAGTAATGAGTTCATTTCTCTTAGTGCTTTCAAGATGTTCTTGCCTTTGCTTTCAGCATTTTTACTCTGATATGTTTGTGGATTTCTTGTGTTTCTACTACTTTGAATTTGCTGAACTTCCTGGACACATAAATTTATGACTGTTAAATTAACATTCGTTAATTGGAGCACAGATGCTGGTGAGTTGTGGTTCAACAACAGAACACAAGAGAAATTGAAATAGAGAAGTGTATTACTCCCAGGTCCTGGAGGAAGTACACGCATGCCTTGAGAGGCCAGATGGGAAGGTCAAGGCAGAGTGCAGACAGAGAGAGGTTGCACCTGGGGCACAGGCCTTATTAGAGTCCATGGATGGAGTGCTTTAGGGTTCCTGGGCTGGGACTGGATAGGTCAATACAAATCAAGAGTGGTCTTTTAGTAAGCCCCACAGGGGTCTTATCTAAGGAGCACATAAGGCACACAGATGCTGGGAGGCAGGGGAGACTTGATCAGAAGGCTTTTGGAGAAATCATATCAGGAACTTCCACTTGCTGTGACTCTGCAGGCTGCTATGTAGGGAATGTGCTTATATGAGGAGATTAGTGTCAGTTTAAGATTTTGGCAAGCCACTCAGCCAAACAAAATGTATGCCAAAGCAGCAATACCATGGAATTGTTTAGCTAAACTCTCATGATTATTGTCAATAAATTTGGGAAGTTTTAAAGTTTTGTAATGCTTTTTTCTCCCTCTCCACTTGTTCTGGTATTCCCATTATGCATATGATGATACACCTCACTGGTGCCCCACATTTCTCTGAAGCTCATTTTTCTTCATTATTTTTTCTGTCCTTCAACATGTATACTCTCTAATGACCTATCTTCAAGTTTGCTAATTCTTTCTTCTGCTAGTTCAAATATATTGTTGAGCCCTTCTAATGAAATTTTCATTTATAGGGTTTCCATTTGGTTCTTTAAAAGAATTTCTATCTTTATTGATAATACCTTATTTGATATAGCATTGTCACCATGTCTTTATTTCTTTAATCATGATTCCCTTTAGTTCTTTGAATATATTTATAAGGGTTTCTTTGAAGTCTTTGTGTGTTAAATCTGATATCTGGTTGCTCTCATAGGCAGATTCTTTTTCTTTTTGCTAATGTGTGGATCATACTCTGCAGTTTCTTTGCATGTCTTAATAAGTTTTCTGTTGGCAAATAGATATTTTATTTGTTAAAGATTTATTTGAGAGAGAGCACAAGCCGGGAGGCAGAGGGGCAGAGGGAGAAGCAGACTCCCCACCGAGCAGGGAGCCCAGCTCAGGGCTGAGGTGGCTCAGTCCCGGAACCCTGGGATTATATCCTGAGCCAAAGGCAGATGCTTAACTGACTGAACCACCCAGGTGCCCCATAATAGACATTTTAGATAATATATTGTTATTTCTGCATTCACCAGCTCAGGAACATATCAGAGGAGAATGATATTCCCAAAAAGAGATGAATTAGGGCCTGAACAAACCAGTTAAGGGGTGTAAATGGACCAAAACCGAACCAAACCAAACCAAAAAAAACAAAGAGAGATTGTTTAAAAAGTAAAAAGGATACAAAGTTTGATTCTGGGAAACTAATGTTTGGTTTCATGGTTTAAAACTTGCTCAAAAGAACAACATTCATTTGGGTTTTATAAGAGAGTATCTGTTGTATATTGTATCACTTTCTTTCTGGAAATTAAAGAGGGAGGAATAGGCAAGCCAGGAATATAGAAAGGCTGATCTATTGCAGCTCCAGAATCTGTCACCCTTAGCTGGTGGGAAAAAGAGAGCAAGGGAAGCAGAAATAGTTTTAAATGTTTGGTCTTGTCTACTTGGCAACCTATTATTTTACTGTATTTTAGGGCTTTTTGATATAAAATTTGTATATACTGTATACATAGGTATGAAAAATATCAGCTGACCTTATTAGTTAAGTACCCCTCAATATGCTCCAGCCCTAGGCCAACATTAATCCATTGTCTGTATATTTGCCTTTTCTGGACATCTCATATAGATGGAATTATATAACATGTGGTCCTTTGTGACTAGCTTCTTTTATTTATCATAAAGTTTTGAAGTTTCATGTTGTATATAGTACGTATCAGTATTCATTTCTTTTTATTGTATGGATATGCCAACATTTTGTTTATCCCTTCATCAGTTTGATGGACATTTGGGTTGTTTCTAGTTTGGGGCTATTATGAATAATGCTACCATGAACATTCATGTACAGGGTTTTGAGTATATGCTTTTAATTCTCTTGGATATATATGGAAGAGTGGAATTGGTGGGTCATATGGTAATTCTTCCACTTTCTGAGGAGCTGTTGTGAATAATGTTGCTATGAACATATGTGCATGTTTTGTGTGAACCTATGTTTTCATTCTCTTGAGTATATACATGGGAGTAGAATTGTGGATCTATGTTTAACCATTTGAAGAACTACTAGATTATTTTCCACAGTAACTCACCATTTTATATTCTATCCAGCAGTAATCATTATCTTTAGTTTTGATTATAGCCATCCTGGTGGGTGTGTAGTATTTCATTGTTATTTTGTTTTGCATTTCCCTATTGGCTAAAGGAAGTCACGGGATTTTATTATAACTTTATGCATAAAGAAAGTAAACAGGATTCCCTTAACATAAAATCTTATAATTATTTATGACTTTCAGTAAAACACCAGTGACAGTTTAAACATTAATACCAGGGTAGCAAATAGTGAAATGAATAATTAGGTTTACAGATTTAGAAGGTAAGGGAAAGGAGAATGAGGCTGATATTCATTTATTATTCTCAGTTCAACACCTTATTATATCAGGTTTCTTTGAAATAAATTTTAAAACAAAAATGGTATTAAAATCCTCTGCATCTCCACAGGGAGAGGGTGGACATTTCCTTCATATTTTTCTAAGATTATTTTTTACTATTGTTCATTAGGTGGGTCTGCATCCTTAGGCTAAGATGTTTACTTGTTTGCATTTGTAAGATGAAACAGGAACAAAAAGCTCAAAATATAAGAAAATGGAAAATGCAGAAGATAATTTTTTAAAGACACAATATAATGTAGAGCATATAATGTTCTACAGTCAGGCAGAGATTTCATGTTCCATCTTGCACAATCCTGTCTTTGCCTGATTTCTCACTGTTACATCTTCTGCCTCATGATGAATGTCTGAGCCACCCAAATAACGTGGCATGTAAATCAAGAAACCATATATACTCATACTCACAAGACAAAAAGGGTAAATGTAAGATGTTGCTTACAGATCCATAGTTACTGACCCATTTGGGAACTGGGTTGTGTGTATCGTTAACCATCACATCCGGTAATGGATTCAGTCAGGATCCAGGCTGTCATTACCTCCTATCCCACCAAAACCCAACCTCCCCTGTTGCCACTGCTGAAGAATAAAGGAAAGAGGGCATATTGATGTGATTTAAAGTAGTTAATCAATTAACAAGAATTCATAGTAACTCTTTTGGTGTGCATAGTGCCTTATGTTATACAATTTTCCAGGTATTTTTTTAGTTTTGTGACATACAGGTAGAAAAACACTAATTTACTGAATGACTAAACTGCAGGTACTTTATATTCTTTATAAAAACCCTTCGTTTATAGAGAATAGGCAGAGCAGCAGCACATCTTCATTTTTTATCTGAAGAGAATGAGTCTCGGTGATATTAAAGGATATATGCAACTAAAAATGGTTCAGGTGGGGACTGGAATCTAGATCAGTTTGACCCCAGAACTCAGGAACATTAACCTGTGACTGACTCTCTCCACATGAGCTTGGATCTGGGAATACCTGCTGGTCAGGAGGCAGCCCATTTCTACATCACATTATACAAAAACTTCACACTCATCCTTTAGGCCCCATAAACCCCTAAAATGGGAGTAATGGGAGGGGCAAGGAGTAGAAAGTAATAGGCCTGAATCTTTAACCAATTCTCTTTACTTTTCTTTTCTGCAGTGAGCATTTGGGTTCATTTTCCTAAATACACAGACTGAGAAAAGCAATGACACTGCACTTTAGCCTCAACAACTGACCTGTTATCCTGCTGAGTCTTCATCTTCCAAGAGCTGGTGCCCAAGCCTCCTCTTAGCTCCATATCCCATCTCCCTAGTTTCTTTTTATTCAAGCTTATACTTGCTTCTTCTGTTACTTTGAATTTTACTGAATCTATCAAGTTTTCTTTATTCTTCTTTTCCCTCAACTGGATTAAAAAATATTCTATCGCTTTTAGAGGTTACTCTCAATTTTTTTTTAAGATTTTATTTATTTGACAGAGAGAGAGAGACAGCGAGAGAGGGGACACAGGCTTCCCACTGAGCAGGGAGCCCGATGCGGGACTCGATCCCAGGACCCTGGGATCATGACCTGAGCCGAAGGCAGACGCTTAACAACTGAGCCACCCAGGCGCCCCATACCCTTAAATTTTTAATTTGTATCTTTGATTTGTAATTAGCTGGCATCTCACGAAACACCTTAGAATGTTTTAAATACTGGGGTGCCTGGGTGGCGCAGTTGGTTAAGCGTCCAACTCTTGGTTTGGGCTCAGGTTGTGATCTTGGGGTCCTGGGAACGGGCCTGTATTGGCTTCTGCGCTCAGTGTGGCCTCTGCTTGGGACTCTTTCTCCCTCTCCCCTTGCCCCTCCTCCCTGTGCTCTCTCTCTCTCTCTCTCTCTCTCTCTCTCTCTCGCAAATAAATAAAATCTTAAAAAGAGAATGCTTTAAGTACATTCTATTATTTTGTGATTTTAATCTGTTTTGAAACATTAATTTAAAATTTACATTTTGAAACAATTTGAAACAATATCTGAATTTGAAACAAATTCAAAAAATTTTGAAACAAAATTTGAAACAAATTAAAATTTAATAAAAAAATTAAAATTAATTACTTAGTATATGCTTAGACTTCCCAACGTATTTACCAATTTTATCTCATTCTATCTTTCCAGGTTTAATTTACTTCTTCCTAACATACATCCTTTAGAAATTCTCCAGTGAGTGTATGAAGGAAAGAAGTGGATAGTATTAAATTTATGTCCAAAGGGAGGCTTAGGACACCGTTTCTTCCTTTACTGAGATTCAAGGCCTACTCTATTCCTAGGCACTTGTCATCATGGACCTGCTCCTCTTGTTCTTTCTTTTCTTTTTTTTTTTTTTAAGCGTTAGAACTTTTTTTATTTTTTTAAAGATTTTATTCGTTTATTTGACAGAGAGAGACACAGTGAGAGAGGGAACACAAGCAAGGGGAGTGGGAGGGGGAGAAGCAGGCTTCCCGCAGAGCAGGGAGCCCGATGCGGGGCTCGATCTCAGGACCCTGGGACCATGACCTGAGCCGAAGGCAGACGCTTAACGACTGAGCCACCCAGGCGCCCCTTGTTCTTTCTCTTTAGTGCTTTGTGTATAGAAAGTAGGCTTTCCCATTTGCTTGCTTATTTATTTATTTGTTTGTTTGCTTGTTTGTTTAAAGATTTTACTTGAGAGAGAGAGCATGGGAGGGGGTCAGAGGGAGAAGCAGACTCCCTGCTGAGCAGGGAGCCCAATGCAGGACTTGATCCTGGGCCTCCAGGATCATGACCTGAGCTGAAGGCCGTCACTTAACCGAGTCACCATAGTGTGCCCATCTGCTCTTTCAACCATAGATTACTTTCATGCCTTTGATGTCTATTACTGAGTGGAGAGATATAAACAAGGCAAGGCATCCCTGGGATATGACCCAAAGGAGAGATGCAGAAACACGATCCAGAAGGGTGAGTTGGAAAAGGAAGGACACTTGGGCACCTGGGTGGCTCAGATGGTTAAGCGTCTGCCTTCAGCTCAGGTCATGATCCCGGGGTACTGGGATCGAGTCCCGCATCGGCCTCCTTGCTCAGCAGGGAGTCTGCTTCTCCCTCTCCCTCTGCCTCTCCCCCTGCTTGTTCTCTCTCTGTCTCTCTTGCAAATGAATAAATAAAATCTTAAAAAAAAAAAAGGAAAAGGAAGGACAGAGTGCAACATGGGATCTCCCTTCTTGCCATATATTAATATTGTATGTAACCTGATTTTACCTAGGTAACCAAGGTCTGTGGACATGAGGAAGTCTTTCCCTTGTATGGGTTCTCCTAAGCACTCACTACTTAGACATCAAATCACTGTCTAGACAGAACAGGTTCATTCAAAGAATATAGAGTTATTTAATTCAAGAAGATATATTTACGTTTGTGGGCATGAGAAAGGAGATGTTAAGTGAAATACCCAATTAATAAGTGAACATTATTTAAAATTAGAAGAACTTGGAAAAGGCACAGGTTTATCTGGTGAGAATAAAAGGAAATGACCAGTTTTGTGAAGGGGAATCACACCTCCAGGAAGTTTCAAGATGGGAAAATGCTCAGATATGCTAGAGGGAAAAAGAGTATTTCAGAAAAGAGAGAAGAAACATCATCTTACCTGAGGCATTGCTTTAAGATTTACAAGAGAGGACCTTTTGCTCTTTTGGATTCTTTGTTAGAAAAGTAAACAGGGGAGAGAAAAGAGAGGTAAAAGAAGCAATGTTAAACCCTACTTGCCATAAGAGTTTCCATAATAACTTGGTTAAATCTGCCTAGTTAAGTAGTAAACATTTACTAAGTATTAAGAATCATTGTGTTAAATATTAACTATTCAGTAATACAGGTTTGAGTAATAGAGAAGAAACTGATATGTACTTTTCTGCACTGCAGGCTCCAGTCACATGGAATAGATTTTTCCTTTAAATGAAGTTTCAAATATTAATTTTTACAGTAAATATTTTTATCAGAATAAGACTGTGATTAGAAGTATTTCAGGGTATTTAGAGTGTCTGAAAAAGTTATTAAATCACCATGATTTCATCTAGGAAAAGGGGGGGGAAACCTCTCAAAGAAGTGCATAGAGATAAAAAAAAAAGTATTTTTCTTTTTTTTTTTAATTTTTTTTATTGTTATGTTAATCACCATATATTACATCATTAGTTTTTGATGCAGTGTTCCATGATTCATTGTTTGTTCATAACACCCAGTGCACCATGCAAAACGTGCCCTCCTCAATACCCATCACCAGGCTAACCCATCCCCCCACCCCCCTACCCTCTAGAACCCTCAGTTTTTCAGAGTCCATCATCTCTCATGGTTCGTCTCCCCCTCTGACATACTCCCCTTTTCTTCCTCTCCTGTTATCTTCTTCTTTTCCTTTTTTCTTAAAATATGTTGCGTTATTTGTTTCAGAAGTACAGATCTGTGATTCAACAGTCTTGCACAATTCACAGCGCTCACCGTAGCACATACCCTCCCCAATGTCTATCACCCAGCCATCCCATCCCTCCCACCCCCAACCACTCCAGTAACACTCAGTTTGTTTCCTGAGATTAAGAATTCCTCATATCAGTGAGGTCATGTGATACATGTCTTTCTCTGATTGACTTATTTCACTCAGCATAACACCCTCCAGTTCCATCCACGTCGTTGCAAATGGCAAGATCTCATTCCTTTTGATGGCTGCATAATATTCCATTGTGTATATATACCACAACTTCTTTATCCATTCATCTGTCGATGGGCATCTTGGCTCTTTCCACAGTTTGGCTATTGTGGACATTGCTGCTATAAACATTGGGGTACATGTACCCCTTCGGGTCCCTACATTTGTATCTTTGTGGTAAATACCCAGTAGTGCAATTGCTGGATCGAACGGTAGCTCTAATTTCAACTGTTTGAGAAACCTCCATACTGTTTTCCAGAGGGGTTGCACCAGCTTGCATTCCCACCAACAGTGTAGGAGGGTTCCCCTTTCTCCACATCCCCGCCAACATCTGTCGTTCCCTGACTTGTTAATTTTAGCCATTCTGACGGGTGTGAGGTGGTATCTCATTGAGGTTTTGATTTGGATTTCCCTGATGCCGAGTGATGTTGAGCACTTTTTCATGTGCCTGTTGGCCATTTGGATGTCTTCTTTGGAGAAATGTCTGTTCATGTCTTCTGCCCATTTCTTGATTGGATTATTTGTTCTTTGGGTGTTGAGTTTGATAAGTTCTTTATAGATTTTGGATACTAGCCCTTTATCTGATATGTCGTTTGCAAATATTTTCTCCCATTCTGTCGGTTGTCTTTTGGTTTTGTGGACTGTTTCTTTTGCTGTGCAAAAGCTTTTTATCTTGATGAAATCCCAATAGTTCATTTTTGCCCTGGCTTCCCGTGCCTTTGGCGATGTTTCTAGGAAGAAGTTGCTGCGGCTAAGGTTGAAAAGGTTGCTACCTGTGTTCTCCTTTAGGATTTAGATGGACTCCTGTCTCACGTTTAGGTCTTTCAACCATTTGGAGTCTATTCTTGTGTGTGGTGTAAGGAAATGGTCTAGTTTCATTCTTCTGCATGTGGCTGTCCAATTTTCCCAACACCATTTGTTGAAGAGACTGTCTTTTTGCCATTGGACATTCTTTCCTGCTTTGTCAAAAATAAGTTGACCATAGAGTTGAGGGTCCATTTCTGGGCTCTCGATTCTGTTCCATTGATCTATGCGTCTGTTTTTGTGCCAGTACCATACTGTCTTGATGATGACAGCTTTGTAATAGAGCTGGAAGTCCGGAATTGTGATGCCGCCAGCTTTGCTTTTCTTTTTCAGTATTCCTCTGGCTATTCGGGGTCTCTTCTGGTTCCATACAAATTTTAGGATTATTTGTTCCATTTCTTTGAAAAAAGTGGATGGTATTTTGATGGGGATTGCATTGAATGTGTAGATTGCTCTAGGTAGCATTGACATCTTCACAATGTTGATTCTCCCAATCCATGAGCATGGAACGTTTTTCCATTTCTTTGTGTCTTCTTCAATTTCTTTCATGAGTATTTTATAGTTTTCTGAGTACAGATCCTTTGCCTCTTTGGTTAGATTTATTCCTAGGTATCTAATGGTTTTGGGTGCAATTGTAAATGGGATAGACTCCTTGATTTGTCTCTCTTCTGTCTTGTTGTTGGTGTATAGGAATGCCACTGATTTCTGTGCATTGATTTTATATCCTGCTACTTTACTGAATTCCTGTATGAGTTCTAGCAGTTTTGGGGTGGTGTCTTTTGGGTTTTCCACGTACAGTATCATATCATCTGCAAAGAGTGAGAGTTTGACTTCCTCTTTGCCGATTTGGATGCCTTTGATTTCTTTTTGTTGTCTGATTGCTGTGGCTAGGACTTCTAATACTATGTTGAATAGCAGTGGTGAGAGTGGACATCCCTGCCGCGTTCCTGACCTTAGGGGAAAAGCTCTCAGCCTTTCCCCATTGAGAATGATATTCGCTGTAGGTTTTTCATAGATGGCTTTTATGATATTGAGGTATGTACCCTCTATCCCTATACTCTGAAGAGTTTTGATCAAGAAAGGATGTTGTACTTTGTCAAATGCTTTTTCTGCATCTATTGAGAGGATCATATGATTCTTGTTCTTTCTTTTGTTAATGTATTGTATCACGTTGATTGATTTGCGGATGTTGAACCAGCCTTGCAGCCCAGGAATAAATCCCACTTGGTCATGGTGAATAATCCTTTTAATGTACTGTTGGATCCTATTGACTAGTATTTTGGTGAGAATTTTTGCATCCATGTTCATCAAGGATATTGGTCTGTAATTCTCTTTTTTGATGGGGTCTTTGTCTGGTTTTGGGATCAAGGTAATGCTGGCCTCATAAAATGAGTTTGGAAGTTTCCCTTCCATTTCTATTTTTTGGAACAGTTTCAGGAGAATAGGTATTAATTCTTCTTGAAATGTCTGATAGAATTCCCCCGGGAAGCCGTCTGGCCCTGGGCTTTTGTTTCTTGGGAGATTTTTGATGACTGTTTCAATTTCCTTAGTGGTTATAGGTCTGTTCAGGTCTTCTATTTCTTCCTGGTTCAATTTTGGTAGTTGATACATCTCTAGGAATGCACCCATTTCTTCCAGGTTCTCTAATTTGCTGGCATAGAGTTGCTCATAATATGTTCTTATAATTGTTTGTATTTCTTTGGTGTTGGTTGTGATCTCTCCTCTTTCATTCATGATTTTGTTGATTTGGGTCATTTCTCTTTTCTTTTTGATCAGTCTGGCCAGGGGTTTATCAATCTTGTTAATTCTTTCAAAGAACCAGCTCCTAGTTTCGTTGATCTGTTCTACTGTTCTTTTGGTTTCTAGTTCATTGATTTCTGCTCTGATCTTTATGATTTCTCTTCTCCTGCTGGGTTTAGGCTTTATTTGCTGTTCTTTCTCCAGCTCCTTTAGGTGTAGGGTTAGGTTGTGTATTTGAGACCTTTCTTGTTTCTTGAGAAAGGCTTGTATTGCTATATACTTTCCTCTCAGGACTGCCTTTGCTGTATCCCAAAGATTTTGAACAGTTGTGTTTTCATTTTCATTGGTTTCCATGAATTTTTTTAATTCTTCTTTAATTTCTTGGTTGACCCATTCATTCTTTAGTAGGATGCTCTTTAGCCTCCATGTATTTGAGTTCTTTCCGACTTTCCTCTTGTGGTTGAGTTCTAGTTTCAAAGCATTGTGGTCTGAAAATATGCAGGGAATGATCCCAATCTTTTGGTACCGATTGAGACCTGATTTGTGACCTAGGATGTGATCAATTCTGGAGAATGTTCCATGGGCACTAGAGAAGAATGTGTATTCCGTTGCTTTGGGATGGAATGTTCTGAATATGTCTGTGAAGTCCATTTGGTCCAGTGTGTCATTTAAACTCTTTATTTCCCTGTTGATCTTTTGCTTAGATGATCTGTCCATTTCAGTCAGGGGGGTGTTAAAGTCCCCCACTATTATTGTATTGTTGTCAATGTGTTTCTTTGCTTTTGTTATTAATTGCCTTATATAATTGGCTGCTCCCATGTTCGGGGCATAGATATTTACAATTGTTAGATCTTCTTGTTGGATAGACCCTTTAAGTAGGATATAGTGTCCTTCCTCATCTCTTATTACAGTCTTTGTTTTAAAATCTAGTTTGTCTGATATAAGGATTGCCACCCCAGCTTTCTTTTGGTGTCCATTAGCATGGTAAATGGTTTTCCACCCCCTCACTTTCAATCTGGGGGTGTCTTTGCGTCTAAAATGAGTCTCTTGCAGACAGCATATTGATGGGTCTTGTTTTTTAATCCAATCTGATAGCCTGTGTCTTTTGATTGGGGCATTGAGCCCATTTACATTCAGGGTAACTATTGAAAGGTATGAATTTAGTGCCATTGTATTACCTGTAAGGTGACTGTTAACTGTCTGTTGTCTGTGTTCGTTTCTGCTCTTTGCTGCTTTTAGGTTCTCTCTTTGCTTAGAGGACCCCTCTCAATATTTCTTGGAGGGCTGGTTTCGTGTTTGCAAATTCCTTTAGTTTTTGTTTGTTCTGGAAGCTTTTTATCTCTCCTTCTATTTTCAGTGATAGCCTAGCTGGATATAGTATTCTTGGCTGCATATTTTCCTCGTTTAGTGCTCTGAAGATATCTTGCCAGTCCTTTCTGGCCTGCCACGTCTCTGTGGATAGGTCTGTTGCCAATCTAATGTTTCTACCATTGTAGGTTACATATCTCTTCTCCCGAGCTGCTTTCAGGATTTTCTCTTTGTCTCTGAGACTCGTAAGTTTTACTATTAGATGTCGGGGTGTTGACCTATTTTTATTGATTTTGAGAGGGGTTCTCTGTGCCTCCTGGATTTTAATGCCTGTTTCCTTCCTCACATTAGGGAAGTTTTCTGCTATAATTTGCTCCAATATACCTTCTGCCCCCCTCTCTCTCTCTTCTTCTTCTTCTGGGATCCCAATTATTCTAATGTTGTTTCGTCTTATCGTATCACTTATCTCTCGAATTCTGCCCTCGTGATCCTGTAGTTGTTTCTCTCTCTTTTTCTCAGCCTCTTTATTTTCCATCATTTGGTCTTCTATATCGCTGATTCTCTCTTCTGCCTCATTTATCCTAGCAGTTAGTGCCCCCATTTTTGATTGCACCTCATCAATAGCCTTTTTGATTTCGATTTGGTTAGATTTTAGTTCTTTTATTTCTCCAGAAAGGGTCTCTCTAATAACTTCCACGCTTTTTTCAAGCCCAGCTAGTATCTTTAAAGTCATGATTCTGAACTCTAGGTCCGACATCATACTAATGTCTGTATTGAGTAGGTCCCTGGCTGATGGTAGTACCTCTTGTTCTTTTTGCTGAGGTGATTTCTTTCGTCTTGTCATTTTGTCCAGAGGAGAATAGATGAATGAGAGAACGAAATGCTAACAGGTTTACAACGTCCCCAGCAAATATACTGTATACAAATCAGAAAAGACCTGAAACCAGGGGAAAAGAAAGGGAAAGAAAGAAAAAAGAAAGAGAAAAAAGAAAAAAAAAAGATAAAAACAAAAACAAAACAATACAAAAATAGCAGAATATGATCAAATATGATCAGGCTAGTGCATAGATCAGTGCCACACACTAGATTTTGGGCGTATTTTGGTCTGTTAGAAAAAAGTGCCTCCTAAAATTTTAAAGGAAGAAAGACATATATGTACAAAATAAGGGTTGATACAATGAAGGGATGGAAGATGACTGTAAAGATGAAAATTATAAAAGGTTTTATAAAAGGACTTGGTAAGATAAGTTGTTTGAAAAAAGAAAGAAGATTTAAGAAAAGAAAAAGAAAAGTAAAAAGGGAGAGAATGTGATCAGGCAGGAGACTAGAACAAAGCCATACACTAGTGATTTAGGGTATATTTTGATCTGTTAGAAGAAACTGTACCTCAAAATTTTAAAGAGAGAACAACTTATATATATATGCCAAAAATAAGGGTAACTACTATGAAGGGATAAAATATGACTCTAAAAATGAAAAAT
>NW_027397123.1:3155224-3208978 GCF_003265705.2 Callorhinus ursinus | reverse complement strand
AAAAAAAAAAAAAAAAAAAAAAGCCATGAATCTATGTGCAGTATTCCCCTAGCGCTGGAGTTCTCCCGTTCTCCTTGATCGATCAACTTGGTCTTGGCTTGCTGGCTGTTTGTGCGGATCTTCTGGGGGAGGGGCCTGTTGCTGTGGTTTCCAAATGTCTTTGCCGGAGGCGGAATTGCCCCGCCCTTGTCGGTCCGGGCTAAGGAAGCTGCTCCGGTTTGCTCTCAGGAGCTTTTGTTCCCTGCAAGCTCTCCGTACAGCCTTGGAGGACCAGGGCAGAAATGGTGGCCTCCCAATCTCTACCCGGAGGAGCCGAGAACTCGGGGCCCCGCTCCTCAGTGTGCCCCCAGAGAAAAGCAGTCACTTCCGTGTCCCCGGTCTCCGGCCGCGCCCCGTGCTCACCCGGCCTGTGACTGAGCGTTTCTATCTCTGGTACCCGACCCCACGCAGAGTCTCCAAACTCAGCAGATCCCTGCAGTGCGTTCCCGCACCGCTCCTCCCCGGGAAGGAAGGGGAGTCTCCCCGGATCTGCCGCTTGTTGGGTCCCTGCTGGAGGAGCCGTGCCCCGACTGGGCCGCGGGTCACAGTCTATGGCCACCCCGAGCTGAGAGCCCGTGACTCTGCTCCGTCTCTGCAGCCGGCTTCCCCGCTCCGATACCTGGGAGCTCTGGCGCACTCAGGCACCCCCGGTCTCTCTGTGACCCCGAGGGTCCTGAGACCACACTGTCCTGTGAGGATTCCACCCCCCGCTTAGCCACTGCAGCGACGTCCCTCCACGGAGCCAACTTCTAAAAGGTCCGATTTTGTGCTCCGCGGCTCTAGCACTTGCCAGAAGCGGCCGGCGGAGGCCCCTCCCCCGCCGTCTATCCTCCCGAATATCGCCTCGGATTCACTTCTCCGCACGTCCTACCTTCCAGAAAGTGGTCACTTTTCTGTTCAGAGAGTTGTTGCTACTCTCTTCTTCGGTCTCCTGTTGAGTTCGTAGGTGTTCAGAATGGTTTGATCCCTATTCAGCTGAATTCCTGAGACCAGACGAAATCTAGGTCTCCTACTCCTCCGCCATCTTGCTCCGCCTCTCAAGGATGATTAATTCTGCTGACAGGACCACACAGGTCCCTGCTCTGGGGAGTCTGCCGGACAGGAGAAGACACAGCAGCTGAGCCGGCCGCATCAGGGAACACAAGACCAAAAAAAGTATTTTTCTTTAGTGCTACCTACTGAATCCTGGTCATTTCTTTTCTTTTTTAAAAAATTTTTTTGCTCAGTTCAAGACATTAAGATTATTTAATATGGTGTTCCTAGTATGTGATCCTATCATCTGTAATTTTACCTCTTCCCAATTCTTTTTTTTTTACTCTTGATGAAAATCCAATATATTTATTTTTTAAATAATTTTTATTGTTATGTTAATCACCATACATCATTAGTTTTTGATGTGTTCCATTATTCATTGTGCATAACACCCAGTGCTCCACGCAGAATGTGCCCTCTTTAATACCCATCACCAGGCTAACCCATCCCCCCAGCCTTCCCAATTCTTTTTAAAAAAGTATGTGCAAGTTTAATGTTGACAATGTGATGATTTTATTTTATTATTTTTTTAAATGCAGAGTTTTTCACAAACTTAGATTTTTTTTTTTTTTTTAAGATTTCATTTATTTGTCAGAGAGAACAAGCAGGGGAAGCAGCAGGCAGAGGGAGAAGCAGGCTCCCCACCGAGCAAGAAACCCATTGCGGGACTTGATCCTGGTACTCTGGGATCATGACCAGAGCTGAAGGCAGATGCTTAACCGACTGAGCCACCCAGCCATCCCTACAATGTGATGATTTTAAACATATATATATTATGAAATGATTACCACCATAAGGTTAACACCTCCATCCTCTCATATAATTACCTTTTTTATTTTTGTGGTGATAATGCTTAAGATCTAATCTCTTAACAACTTTCAAGTATATAATACACAGTATTGTTAACTATAGTCACCATACTGTACATTAAGTTCTCTAGAAATTACTCATCTTTTGTATTCTTTGACCGATATCTCTACATTTCTTCCACCCTCCTAACCCCTTGGCAATTACCATTCTACTCTCTCTTTCAATGAATTTGGTTTTTTAGATTTCACATGTAAGGGAGATCATACAATATTTCTTTCTCTGACTTTCACTTAGCATATGCCCTCAAGGTTCATCCGTTGCCACAAAAGGTATGATGTACTTCATTTTAAAGGCTGAATAATATTCCATTGCATATATATGCACATGTTCTTCATTCATTCATCCATCAGTGGACACTTAGATTACTTCCATGTCTTGGCTGTTGTGAAGAATGCTACAATGAGTATGGGACTGCAGATATTTCTTCGATATCCTCATTTCCTCTGGATATCTCTATACTGCTGTTTTACTTGATTAGAAACAGTCATAATTCTGGAAGCAGAATCAAAATGACACATACCTAACTAGACACAGCGCTTCTCAATTATTCATTAATACCACTTACATAGTGATCTAATTTCACAGTCGTCGTGGAACACACAAAATCATGATAAATAAGAGTTCGTACAGTTTCCTTGATCTCATCCATTTTACAAAACCACAATCCCATGGACCTTACATGACATAACTCCTCTAAGCCCATCTCATAATTCCACACAAGAATACCAAATCAATCTTAGAAACCACTTACTGAATCGTCACACTGAGTCTCAAACCCAAGTCACTAACTAATCATTCTGCAAGGTTTATCAACTTCTTATAAAGATAAATATAAACTGACCTATTACCCAACATTTTTTTCTTCTAGGTATTTCCCCAGGAGAAATGGAAACATGTCAGCTTTATTCGTAACATATAAAACCTGGAAATACAACAAATGTTCACCAAGAGAAAAATGAATGAACAAATTGTGGCATATTCACACAATTGAATGCTGTCCATAAATAAAAATGAACTACACAACATTAATAAAGCTTACAAAACTAGGATGTGCAAAAGGAGACATATGTGATTGCAGAACTGACAAAACTAAATTACGGCGACGTATCCCAGAACTATGGCGGTCTGTTGTGAGACTGGAAAAGGACACCAGAGAACTTCCTGGCAGTGATTGTATAAAACCCGCACCAGGGCAGGCATACACATACTGAGCGTGTGCTCAGTGCCAGATGACATTCTAGGTGCTGGGGCTTTCTCAAGGGGCAAAACTGACAAAACTTGTCACTCTCTGGTTCACGACCACGGACCTGGGGTCCCGCACATACAGGCCTGAGCGAAGAGAAGCCGCGACAGGCACCGGCTCCCAGTTCTCGCCTCAGCCACTTCCGCCCAACCTGCGGTACCCGCTTCAGCCCGTCTTGGCCCGATCGCCCTCAGCACGGATTTCCGATTCCCTCCTTGGTCCTCCTCCACCAGGTTCCCGATTCCCTCTTTTCTCCTCAGCGCTCTGGGTTTAGGGATTCCGGTTCTCAGCCGGTCCTCCCCGACGCAGACTTCTTCCGTCTTCCTCCTCGCCCCGCCTCCGGCAGGCTTCCGCTTCCCTTTTCCTTCTTTCCCCCACCCAGGTTTCCAATTACTTCCTCGGCTGGGGCTCTAATTCAACCCAGAGGAACCCTCGCTCCCAAAAAATCATCACCTGGCTCTTCGGCGTCTGAAGAACCGCCAGCGGCGACCCTCCTCCGCCAAGGAGGAGCGACCCGCCCACCCTGGAACTCCCAGGAGTCTCCGGGGCGTGGCGCGGGCTTTGCGACCGCTGTCCTCCCCTTTGCGCTCGAAAACCTGGACGTTTTCAGTGTTGGACTACGTTTCCCACAGGCCCCAGGGCTACGAATGAACTTCGACTTTCGGTTCCCCTTCCGGTATCGTCGTGGTTATTGGGGCATGCCTGGTGAGTTGAGGTGACCCCGGTCGGGTTGCGGGAGGGGCTCGCGGTGTGGAGGCCCTAAGCCCCGGGGGCGCGGGGTGGGGCAGGTGGAGCCAAGGGGCTCGTCCCAGTGTTTGCGTGAACCCCGGACGACGTTGGTTTCCGGTGCTTTGTGACGAGTTCATTGTGGGGTGTTAATGCACGCGCGCGCATGCGTGTGAGTGAGCGTGTGTGACGGGCCCTGGAGTGCCCATACTGGTATACTGTTGGGCTAGTGGGACTATCAGTACATTGTCTGCGTTGGTGTGGGTTTCTAATACTGTGACCGAGTAATCTCTGACAGCTCGGTTGTACTGACTGTAAGTTTGAACTAAGTGGGTGTGGGACAGAGGGAACGTTGGTGAACTGAGTGTTGCCCACCCAGGATCCACTCTTAAGTTCCATGGTTCCTTGGAACGTGTTTCCCTGAATTCTCCTCTTTTCTTACACCCTAGGGCCAGTTTGATCTAGCTATAGAGAAATAGACATCAGAGGGGAAGTCATTGATGTCAGGCCTAGAATGAAAGTTCCAAGCAGGAAAGTACACCTCAGTCATGGGATGAGAATTTAGGCTTGCACTTGACTTCAAGACAGACTTCTGGGAATACATGAGGGGAGGGTCACAGGGTAAAGGATTTCTTGTTGGGCGAACCTCTTTTGGATACACTCTGGAGGGCATTTACGTGTTTCAGAACCACACGTGTGCCCCCTAGAGACTGCTGTGAACTTACTTAGATGCCAGCGCTGGTTAGAGGTGATGCTGACCTTTTTCTCTGATACTGGTAAAAGTCAGCAGTATCCTAGTTACCTCTTACTTCCACCTGGATGTATTTGTGATGGGTAATGGGTTATGTCTGATGGTGGACAGTGTGTTCTTATTTAGCCTGTCCAGAGTCTCAAGAGTTTCTTCTTGGTCCTGTAGTTCTGCAAGAGAAGCCCCCTGAAGTGGAGGAGAGCGTTGCCACTTAAAAGCCCATTCAAGGTCAGTTCATGTTTACTTTTTGTTCTGTCATGTATATTTGTTTTACACAACATTGAATATTTGCTGTCGTTCTAAATTGTAAGACCTAATTGTGAGCTGTCCATTTATCTGGTCCCCAGGTTGCCCCTTCCCAATTAATAACAGGACCATAGGGATGGGTCCCTGTCTCTTCCAGTGCCTTTCCAAATACCCTTTTTCTTCCCAGTTAATATTCACATTACTATTGGTAATTATTCAGTTTCCCCATGTGCTCTTTTCTTTCCAAAGGATGGTACAGAAATAGAACTAGTTGAACTCTTCAAGGATAAACTAAGAACTTATTTTAGAATGTGTTTTGTCAAGGAAGAGACTAGTGGTTAGGTAGAATAAAACACCAGATACCTTTAATCTTATTCAGAGACTTGATTTTCAAACAAAGCAAGATAGGAAATGGTTTGATTGGTTTCAGTCAGTAAGACATTTTAGGAGTAGGAATATGATTGGAGTTTTGTGAAGAGAGGTCTTTGTGAGCAAGGGCAGGGAGTTTTTCCTGAAGAGTCCATGAGGAGATTTGAATGGTGACTAAGTCTTGAGATTTGGCAGTATGACTCTCTTTCAGACCACACAGTGGTACAGACTGTGAGAGGCACCATGATATAATGGTAATTGAGTCTAAAGCAGCACCTTCTGATGGAAATACAATGTAAGTCACTTGTGTAACTTATTTTTTTTATTTTTTATTTATTTTATCCTTAAAATGAGGCCTTTATTTTTTTTTTAATTTTTTTTATTAATACACAATGTATTATTTGTTTCAGGGGTACAGGTCTGATTCATCAGTCTTACACAATTCACAGTGCTCACCATAGTGCATCACTCAGCCACCCCATCCTTCCCATCCCCCTCCACTCCCGCAACCCTCAGTTTGTTTCCTGAAATTAATAGTCTGTTATGGTTTGTCTCCATCTCTGGTTTCGTTTGTTTCATTTTTTTCCTCCCTTCCCTTATGATCCTCTGTCTTGTTTCTCAAAATCCTCATATCAGTGAGATCACATGATACTTACCTTTCTCTTATAGACTTATTTTGCTTAGCATAATACCCTCTGGCTCCATCCACGTCGTTGAAAATGGCAAGATTTCATTTTTTATGGCTACATAATATTCCATATCTTCTTTATCCATTCATCTGTTGATGGACATCTAGGCTCTTTCCATAGTTTGGCTATTGTGGACATTGCTGCTATAAACATTGGGGTGCATATGCCCCTTCAGATCACTACATTTGTATCTTTGGGGTAAATACCCAGTAGTGCAATTGCTGGGTTGTAGGGTACCTCTATTTTCAACTTTTTGAGGAACCTCCATACTGTTTTCCACAGTTAGCCACTTGCATAATTTAAAAATTTCTTTTGTACACATTTTAAAAAGTTAAAAGAAACAGTCGAAATTAAGCTGGATAATACAATTTTATTTTAATTTAATTTTTTTTATTTTAACCAATATATCTGAAATATCATTTCAACATGTAATAATATAAATAAGTTGAAATATTTTATTTAATTTTTTTATGATTTTATTTATTTATTCGACAGATAGATAGAGCACAAGTAGGCAGACTGGCAGGCAGAGGGAGAGGGAGAAGCAGGCTCTCCACTGAGCAGGGAGCCGGACGTGGGGCTTGATCCCAGGACCCCAGGATCATGACCTGAGCCAAAGACAGCCGCTTAACCGACTGAGCCACCCAGGCGCCCCAGGTTGAAATATTTTAAATTCCTATTTCATACTGTGTTTCTAGATCTGCTACATATTTTACTGTTATAGCACTTCTCAGTTTGAATGCTAAATTTTCAGTGGTTATGGTGAAATGTAGTTATACCAAAAGAATAAAGTTGTGTTTAACTGAAAAACATTTTATATTGCTTTTGTATTTGAATTAAAAATTAAAATAAAATTGAAAATTCAGTTCCTTGTTCAGTCTAGCCACATTTCAAGGAGGTCAGTAGTTATTAATCTTTACATTTTATAATCTTTTGTTGTAAAATGTAGATAACGATCATATTAATGCCTTACAGTTTTTATAAGGATTGTATACATTAATCTGGGCACAGCCCTAGAGCACTTAATAACAGCCTTCCATTTAACAAATCCTCAAGAAACAAAACTGTTGTTATGTGAAGATTCAAGAAACAAAACTGTTGTTATGTGAAGATTCAAGAAACAAAACTGTTGTTATGTGAAGATTCTAAGTATTCACCATAAATTTTCTATAAATCAAGAACAATGAAAATATAAAATTAATTTTGATGAGCATTTAAAAGGAATCTTTGAAAATCAGATTTGCTAACATCCTAGAATAGAACTTCTTAACCTAGGGATGCCTGGGTGGCTCAGTCGGTTAAGGGAATGATGCTTTTGGCCCAGGTCATGATCCCCAGGAGCGTGGGGCTCCCTGCTCAGCGGGGAGTCTGCTTCTCCCTTTTCCTCTGCCTCTCCCCCCAGCTCCTGTTCACTCTCTCTCTCAAAAATAAATTGGAAAAACAAACAAACAACCCAGCAAACTTCTTAACCTAAGGCAAATTGACTCCATTTTAGTTCTCACAGGGACCACAAATCTCTTGAAATTCTATTCAAAATCATTCTATATAATGCCTAACATTTTTTATTTTTTTGGGTTATTTTGTTTGCAGAGTATCTTTAATTTCATGGGGTTATATGAAACAAATATGAAAGCTTAAAAACTAATCACATTACATAAATGTGATGTAATACCATACAGGTAAGAGCAACTATGTAGTCTTAGAAAAGGAAAATGACATTAATATTATATAATATATTTACATAAGAAAAAGAATACTCCAAATTGTTAGTATTGTATATGAATCAGTTTTACTAAAATTGCATTTGTAAGCAATCTTGTAAGAATATATCTGAAATATTACTTATTGAATAATAAAGGAATGAAGGCATGTATAATAAGCACATACTCTGTACAAAACACATTTCTGCTTCATTTACACGTTTTATTTAGTTTTTTTAACAAAATTCAGGAAAATTGAACCAAAATTCAAGTAAATTTGAAGATCTAATTGGCTTTATTTTCTGATTTCATGAATCAGGTAGCGCCCCATCTAACAAATAGTGGGAGCTCCACTGAGCTAAACAAAGGGAAGGTTTTAAAAGGCAGAAGAGGGCATTAAAAAATAGATTTATTAGCAAGGAATGCATTGTTTAAGCAGAGTTAACCTCCTAAAGGGAGCTGAAGGGGTCTATCAGTAAATTTCCTCCTATTGACAGAAAATTCCATGTTAAAAGTTTACATTCCTTGGGGTTGCAACTGCTGTTAGGTTAGGTATTAAGTCTTGGCTTACTGACTTGGGGCCTTAACCTAATTGATACTATTTTGGGTCTGTGGTTTTCTTTTTGACTACTCCCCTCCTTTGATCAGCTTAACTGAGAGATCAAAATTTAAAGCATTAACACAACTCAGCTACTACTCTTTAGTTCTTGGAGCTTTTATGGATTCTTTGTGCGGCATTCACAGGTCATGACTTTTGGCTTTATCTCTGTGATATTCACAGGTTACAAAGTTTTTAAGTCAGTCATCCTTTTTTTCCTTTCTGACATTCCAGTCTTAGATCATTTGACTAGTGGTTAGTGGCTGCAAACATGCACTTAATGCTTTTGAGAGAATATAAAGCACCAGGGAGATTATTATGATGACTGTAAACAGGATAATTTCCAAAGTTTGGAGTGCACTTTGAAACCATGGTCCCCAAGACCCAAACAAATCAAACTCAAATAAGTCAAAGACTCCTGTGGAAGGCATCATCTTTTTAAGTCAAGTGGCTTTTTTGTGATTTTATGTAATTGATTTTCTACTTCCCCAGGAGTATTAATCTAGGTGTAGCAGGTAGTGTTGTACATAGCACAGATACCTCCTTGCTCAGCTAAAAGATAATTAAAAGTAATGCTATTATCAAGAACAACTTTGTCCAGGGCAACCCTCTTGGGTCCCCTCCCTCTTTGGGAGCTTTGTACTATCACCTTGCTATTGCTCAATAAACCTTACTTTGCTGTCCACCCCCCGAACCACCCCCCCCAAAAAAGAACAACTTTGTCCTGAGAGTCTAAAGGTCTTTGTTGGGCAGTTACTGCTTTAGCAGCAGGTTCTGCAAAAATTTCAAGAACTAAGAAGTTAGCTTCATTTACATTGATCCCTAATCACTAAGGATAGGGACCTGTGAAAACAAGTGAATCTTGAGTCATGAATGCCTCCTTGTAAATCCTTTATAACTTGATGATGTAAATTCAGATGTCAACCAATGAGATGTCTTATTTTGCTTATGAAAAGTTAGGGGCACAGTTAGATTTTTCTCCTCTCCTGAAATAAAAGGTTCTAAATTCCAAAGGTTACTCCCTACCCCTTAGTAATAGCCTAAGAGATAAAGATGAGGGTGTTATCTTTCTAGGCCAATGCCAAAGGAAAGAAAATGAATAGAAGGAGAAAGGGTTTCATGTGTAGTTAAAGTACGAAGTTTTGATCCATAATCTTGGGTGAAAGCAGTATATCTTGATGTCAGGTACTTCTCTTCCTTGTTAATTTGATTTATAAATCTCCAGCATCTGTATGAGATCAGGTGTCATGTGGAACCTTCTTTGGTTGTGTGATATGTACCCAAGGCTCAATAACCTAGTTTTGCAGCAGTGTCAGTGGTGAGGAGCCCTTGGTAAGTAAGGCCCTCTTTACAACTGGCTTAAGGGCTGTCTTTTTCTGATGATTGTTGCAGAATATCCAGTTACCAGGCTCTATACTGACCAACCACACCCTTTGAACTGGGATCCAGGAAGGCTTCTTTACCTATTGATGATAAACTTGAGCATAAGACATTAGAGACTTAGAGTAGCTGGTCATACTAGCATGAAACAATAAAGCATCAGCAGAAGGTTATATAATGCTGGAATTTCAAGAAGTTTGTAAGGTCTTTGTTAAGGCTCATAGGATTTGTCCAATGAAGTGGATGCCCCGATCACTGCAGATCGTGGAATGTATACAAATGGGAAACACACTTGTTAAAAATATTTTTCTTTGCTACTTTGACGCCTTGTAACATGTGAAGGCTTTAAGAGAAAACATGTACAATAACAATCCATACTGACTGGCAGCTGAATGAATAATTGCAAGTGTTCAGAGGGTCCAGAGGGAGGGGATCCAGGCCCCTGGGGACGAGAATAGTTTTTCCAGGATTATGGACCTGACAGATCAGGCACTGGCAGATTGTTTTTGCAATTTTGCAGATGTCTCCCCACCAGTGTCTTACTTATAAAGAGTCATCCTAAATGCACTATGGTAGGTAAAGGAAAGCAAAAGACAAAATAGAGGGTTTGTCAAGGAGTGGGGAAAAACCAAGCAGCTGTTTTGGGTTTCCCATACCACTAACTGTTCCTTTAATTTACAGCCATTGTTTACCCATCTTGATTGCTTTGATTTCGGAGGAAACTGCTGCTGTGTTACAAGTACATCAGGATGGCAACAGTGTGGCAGTGAGGGGCCATTTTTGCAAAAGCAGAATTGACTTTATCCGTATGTGTCATCATCTTTATGATTGTGCTGCTGCTATCTTTGATGAAAGCCAGCTTGATCACATATTAAAATTTCTTTCCAAAGATTGTTTTCTGACAAATCTTCTACTTTCTTTTTTACATTTATATATTGCCTTATGTTTTCCCTCTTTAAATAACCAGCCTCACTTGAGGACAAAACTACTTTCTTTTCCTTAATAAAAATTTATTTCCATTCCTTAATGCTTTTTCTTAGCAAAAACACACATCTTTCTTTGCATACAGAGTTGTTTCCCTTATTCTTTTCGGTAGTCTTAATTGTATTTATTAGCATTCTTAACTCTTAGAAACCTTAATTTCTAGTGAAAATTTAGTAAGCAAATGTGAACTGTCTGGTATACCAGCAATCTAGATTTGCAAATTTATGAACATATCACATAAATTCTAGAGGCATACACTTTTGTGTTTCATGCTTTTCATACTCTTACTGTGGTCTTTCCTTTCCACTCAAAGATTCCCTTTAATATTTCTTAAAGGGCTGGTTAAGTGGTCATGAACTGCTTTCGTTTTTGTTTGTCTGAGAAACTCTCTCTCTCCTTCGATTCTCAATGATAGCCTTGCTAGGTAGAGTATTCTTGGCTGCAGATTTTTTCCCTTTCTGCATTTTGAATATTATCATGCCACACTGCAATGTTTCTGCTGAAAAATCCACTGATAGCCTTGTGTGTGTATGTACAATTACCCTTGTGTGTAATTGTCTTTTCTCTTGCTGCTTTTAAACTTTTTCTTTATCACTACTTTTTGCCATTTTAATTACTATGTATCTTGGTGTGAATCTCCTTGTGGTGATTTTTTTGGGGGATCTCTGTGCCTCCTGGATCTGGATATCTGTTTCCTTCCCGAGATTACAGAAGTTTTCAGATATTATTTCTTCAAATAAATTTTCTGCCCCGTGTTCTCCTCTTCTGCGATTCCTATAATGTGAATGTTATTACGCTTGGTGGAGTTGCTGAGTTCCCTTGTCTATTCTCATTTTGCATAATTTTTTCTCTCGCTTGCTTAGCTTGATTTCTTTCCATTACTCTGTCTTCCAGGTCATTAATTTGTTCCTCTGTTTCCTCTAGCCTACTATGTATTCCATCAAGTGTATTTTCAATTTCAATTATTGTGTTTCTCATCTCTGATCGGTTCTTTTTTATCTCTGTATTAAGAGTCTCATTGAGGTCCTGCATGCTTCTCAAGTGCAGTGAATCTTTATGATCCTTACTTTAAATTTACTGTCAGGTATATTACTTATCTCCATTTTGCTTAGGTTTATTGCTGTACTTTTTTTGGTTCTTTCATTTGGTCATATTCCTCTGTGGGCTCATTTTGCCTACCCCTCTGTGTCGGTTTTGTGTGTGATGAAAGTCAGCTGTGTCGCTTTCTCTTGAAAATAGTGGGTGCAGCATAAGCACTTTTAACGAAGCGGTGCTGGTCGTGTTCCACGGGGACCTGCAGCCACGGTAGAGACCAGGGCAGCTGGACCGCTCTGCGGAGTCACTCAGGTCAGGGGTGCCATTGTACCAGGGTGCCCACATCCTCCACAAGAGGTCAGAAGGTGCGGTATCTGCGCCAGTCTTCTCGGGGAAGGGCCCCACGGCGCAGGGACTGAGACAGGCCCGGCCGGGGGGGTGGGGCAGGGCATGGTGTAAGCAAATTAGGTAGCAAATGCCTGCATTGCCCGGGTTCCCACAGTGCTGGGCCCAGGGGAGGGAAACGGCATCTGCCAGCTCCTTTGTTCCTGGAAAAGTACCCCCATGAACTCTGAGATTAATAACTTGTCGACCACTGAGAGTCGGGGACCTGGGGCGGCGAAGGAACTGAGAAAAAGAGACGACAGTATAGCGAGGCACAGGGGACCCCGAGCAAACAGCCCGAGGTGCCAAGGTTTATTTTCCATGCTCTTATATACCTTTTACAGCAGGGGCGTAGTAAGGCACATTCCTCCATGTATACAGGATTAGTCAAGCACTTAAGAATCTTTAAAACAGAATAAAGGAACAAAGAGGGAAGTGCCCAGTGTGCTGTTTACAGGACAAGGGAACAAAGGGGAGTGCACAGTGTGCTGTTTACAGCTGGCTTCCTATCTACAAAACATCTTCTGCTGTACTTTAGAACTGACCACACACGTCCCAAGGGCATTTCACTCTGATCCTTTCGGGTTATTTTTAACCCTGCAATCTCGAGTTTTCTCAGAGATCTTGGAGTCAGAGCGAACACTCACCAGTGGTGGTTGTGGCGTTCTGTTTCCCACAATAACTTACTGTCCCTCGTGTATTACCCAGGCCTTTCTCAAACTGCTGCTTCTAAGCCGTACTTCAGTGGGCAGTCTTTTGTACTGACTCTAATTTAAGGACAGGGACTCAGCTTCATATCACCCTCTGGCCTTTCCCAGCAGTGAGCTTGCTGATTTTTAAAGTTCCAGGCTTCAAGTACTACTGGTTGTAAGAACTCATGAAATTTGGCCCCCTGACTTTCAAAGCCAAACGGTGTGGGGATTCATCATCCCTGTTCAGCCTCCCTGGTGTGATAGTCTGTTTCTTGCCCTTCTGTGCATCTGCAGCTCCCTCCTTCCAGCATCTGTCCTGCAGGGTTTAGCTTCCCACTGCATCTCTGCCCTTCCTGCCCTCTTCAGTGTGGCCTCTTCTCTACATTTAGTTGTGGAGTTTGTTCTGCCAATCATCAGGTCGTTTTCAGGGTTATTTGCACTGATGTGTGACCTAGTTGTATCTATGGGATGAGGTGAGATTAGAATCCTCCTACTCCACCATCTTTCCTGGAAGTCTTCCCTAAGCTGTTACCTTTTTGTTGACAGCTTTTGTAAGGGATAATATGAACTTACTTAGCTAGTAAACTCAGGTAGAATAAAAGTTTTATATTTAATGCTAACTTTAAAGACATGCCTGTTAATTAAACATCAACCTTAAATTAGCTTTCAAATAGAATATTTCCTCAGATAACATAAACTTGAAAAGCATTTGGGTTAGTTTCTCTCTTTCTGAGTGTTACAGAATGGCCTATAGTTTCAAGTGCTTCACTTGAATAGGGCTTTTACAAATTAATTTTAGTGATACCCTCTGGAGGTAGAATATCTCATATACATCCATATACATTTACAGCTGTATACGGACATAGACACAAATGCACGGATCAAAGACCATATAGTTAAAATATTTGTGGAGACAATTTTTAAGATTTGTTTTTGTCCCTGGAATTAATCTTAAAGAGGTTGTACCAAATTTGGGTACAAAAGTCCTTTTTGCAGTTTGTATTTTTTTTTTTTTAAGATTTTGTTTATTTATTTGACAGAGAGAGACACAGCAAGAGAGGGACCACAAGCAGGGGGAGTGGGAGAGGGAGAAGCAGGCTTCCCGCTGAGCAGGGAGCCCGATGTGGGGCTCAATCCCAGGACCCTGGGACCATGACCTGAGCCGAAGGCAGATGCCTAATTACTGAGCCACCCAGGCGCCACCAGCAGTTTGTATTTTTAAAAGGCCTCTTTCCATTTTTATTTCTTTTAATCTCAGGTTTACATTTCAAAGGTATGATAAGAGATGTAACTTCTAGGGACAGAGAAAGAATATAAGTGCTTCCAAGAAGGACTTTGGTTTCCTAAGGCCAATAATTTACAAGCCTTTTGAGATAAACAAGGGAAGTTTTGGAATTGGTAAAGGATTAGGTGAATTTTGAATTGCCTTTAAAGCTGACTTTTGGGGCGCCAGGGTGGCTTAGTCAGTTAAGCGTCTGCCTTTGGCTCAGATCAGGATCCCAGGGTTCTGGGATCAAGCCCTGCATCAGGCTCCTTGCTCAGGGGGGAGCCTGCTTCTCCCTCTCCCTTTACCCCTCTCCCCTGCTCGTGCTCTCTCTCACTCGCTGTCTGTCTGTCTCTCAAATAAATAAATAAAATCTTTAAAAAAAATAAAGTTGACTTTGGAAGTGCAAAGGATTTGTAAGGATAGTTGCTCTCAGTTGAGAGAATTGGGTTGTAACTTAAATCAACATTATAGGTTGGTCCACCTATCCAACTATATTATCCTCAATTTGCTTCTTTCTTTATGGGTAGATCTAATTTTAAATATTTGTGGCAGTATGCATAATCTGCCTTGGGTCTAAGATGGGTCCTCAAAGAGCATGTAAAGGATATTACCTTCCCAAAATCCAGAGTTACTCCCAAAGATAGCCAAGCGTAAGAACCAACAACCTGCACATCCCAGACAGGCAGAAAGCCAAGCCCAGTCACACACAACTAGATAAGAAGGCAGCAGCTATCCCTGGGAGACAAAGGATCAATATAGTGGATTTGGATTTGGAAAGGAAGAGACAATGTGAAATTTTATTTTCCTTTGAACTTACAGATAGTGATTCAGAAGAACTGATTCTGGTAAGAATTTTCTTTACTGGCTCCTGCCAGTTTTTCTAGGATCCACTCTGCAGGCTCTGATATCTACCAGAGTTTTCCCTTGGCTGTTTAAAGGAAAATGTGGAAGTTTACCAGAAAATCCCTCAGTTTTGTCAACTCGGGGAGGGGCCCTCCTTTGAAGGTGGTATGGGGGTGCCTGTAAGGCCATTAACTTGGCAGACTTTTGTTTATGGTTATGTAGTCTTCAGAGTGGATAAACAATTCAGAAGATTAGTAGAATGAGTACTCAAAGGAGGATAGAGAGGAGCAGTAGTTATGTCTTATAATCTTTTGTTGTAGATACCTCTTACATATTTAATTTTTCTCCAACCTTCTTCAGCCTAATCTTTTAATGACACTATTTTGGAATTTTTAAACCTTTTGGAGGCTTCTCTTTGTCAATTCTGTTTAATTTGGGAAGCCTTGCTTTCAAGTGCACTTACATGATCTTACCCAATTGGATTGTTCCCCGTCATGACCTTGGTATTTCTACATTTTATTTCTCATGAGGGCTGACAGCAGTTCAGTAGGACCCTAACCACAAATGGAATTAACCCACATTTCTGCCCAGCCATGTCTAGTTGCAAATGGGGTACAACTCACATTTCTGTCCAGCCTTAGCCTGGGGCCCCCAACTTGATGGTTACCAAGCCAAATTCTTTTTTTTTTTTTTTTTTTAAAGATTTTATTTATTTATTTGAGAGAGAGAGAATGAGAGATAGAGAGCACAAGAGGGAAGAGGGTCAGAGGGAGAAGCAGGCTCCCCGCTGAGCAGGCAGCCCGATGCGGGACTCGATCCCGGGACTCCAGGATCATGACCTGAGCCGAAGGCAGTCGCTTAACCAACTGAGCCACCCAGGCGCCCACCAAGCCAAATTCTTTAGGACACAAAACAAGCAGGTAGATTTTTATAGCTTCCAGGACTATAGATCTTAGATATAAAATAAGCAAGTGTCTGGGGCGCCTGGATGACTCAGTCGGTTAAGTCATCTGCCTTCGGTTCAGGTCATGATCCCCAGGTCCTGGGATCGAGCCCTACATCAGTCTCTCCACTCAGCAGGGAGCCTGCTTCTCCTTCTCCCTCTGCCTGTTGCTCTCCCTGCTTGTGTTCTCTCTCTCTCTCTGTCAAATAAATAAATAAAATCTTATAAGCAAGTGTGCCAGAAGGTGGAATGCTTAACTCTTTGGAGTTTAAAGATCCCATTAACTAAGCCTTTATTTCCATAAACAAGACAAACCAGTGTGCATGTAACCAACATTGCACCGTTACCAACAGTAACCAAGAGATGTCATTGTGGGCTGACCAAGAGAGAGTTGTGTGTAGCACCAGGAATTTCCAGTGTGGACTAAACCAGCAGACTCCATTAATGGAGACTGCATATTAGAAATGGAGAAAGGTAGTAAATGGGGACTGTGGACTGGAACTGGGGAAGGGATTCCAACATGGAATTGCAGACTGAACCAAGGGCTAAGAAATAGTGCTGTTAGAGCCTCCTGTCAGTCTAGACCGACCTGTTCAACCTGGACTAAAAGCCAATTAGATCGGTAGCTCAAACGCAAAAAGAGCAGAGCTCAAACTAAGAGGGGACTTACCAGCAGGCTTTGGAAACCTCAGGACAGTGAATTTAGAAGGGTTCAAGGGCTGCCACACCTGTGTTCCTCATTTTCCCCAAATGCCAGTAGTTCTCTTTGAACTCTACTGCTGCCACCAGATGTGTTAAAAAAAAAAAAACAAAATTCAAACAAGTAAACCTGAAAATTTAATTGGCTTTGTTGAACAATTCATGAATCAGGCAGCATTCCATCTAGCAAGTAAAGGGGAGCTCTGCTGAGCTAAACAAAACAACAGAAGTTTTTAAAGGTAGAGAGAGTGAACTAAAAAAGAAGAGAAAGGAATTTATTAATTCCTTTAATAATTCTTAACTAATAATTTGTTAAGCAGTTCATGCAAGGAATACATTGTTTATGTAAGGTGCTCTCCTAAGGGGTGAAGAAGCGGTATATCAGTAAATTTCCTAGTCTTAGCCAGGAAGTTCCATGTTGACTGGTTAAAGTTTACATTGCTGAGGGTTGAAACTGCAGTTTGGTTAGGTACTAAGTCTTAGTTTACTGACCACAGGCCTTAACCTAACTGACGCCTATTTGGGCCTGTGGTTTTCTTTTTAACAATCTGAAAATGCTACCTCCCTGAATTTTGTTAATTCAGGTTTGTGAATAGTGAATGTGCTCTATTGCATTGCTGAGATACAGCAAAAGGATGTTCATAAGTTTACAGGAGTTATTTCAGTCACAGATATCCTTGGTGGTCCATTCATTTTGAAGGTCTTTTTGCTCACAGTGTTCTTAACAGAAAGAAAACTTGCCTCCAACTATTGAATCTGTTAAGTGGAAATAGCTTCTGATATGTTTCTGATGACGGGATTAATGCATGTTTGTTGCGAGATATGCAAATTTTAAGGAACCTGTAAAGAACAAACATAGTAATTAGCCATACAGAAATAATCACTCTTGATAATTCAGTGTACCTTATTTTAAACTTTTTCTCTCTGGATGTGTGGTTTTGTTTAGTTTTGGAGATATAACTGACATAGTACATATATTAATTTCAGGTGAATGTAATGATTCAATATTTGTATATACTGTGAAATGACCACTACTGTAAATCTAGATTAAATCTAGAATGACACAATAAATCTAAATTTTAAGATATACACTCTAAGCAACTTCCAAGTAGACAATACAGTATTATTAACTATAGTCACCGTGCTCTACATGACATCCCCATGATTTATTTATTTTATAACTAGAAGTGTGTACCTTTTGAACATCTTTACCTCTTTTGTCTACCTCTCACTCCCTGCCTCTAGAAGCCACCCATTTGTTCTCTGTATCTATTAGTTTGTGTTTTTTGTTTTTGTTTTTAAGATTTCACATATCAGTGAGATCATACGGCATTTGTCTTTTCCTAACTTATTTCACTTCCCATAATGCCCTCCGGGTCCATCCATGTTTCACAAATGGCAAGACTTTCTTCCTTTTTATAGCCAAATAATATTATATTCTATTATATATATTTGTGTTTGTGTGTCCCACATTTTCTTTATCCATTCATTCATCTGTTGATGGACAATTAGGTTGTTTCCATGTCTTGGCTATTGTAAATAATGCTGCATGAACATGGGGGTGTATATATATATATATATAGATATATAGATATATAGATATATCTTTCAAGTTTCCTTCAGATAAATATCCAGAAGAGAAATTGCTGGATCCTATGGTAGTTCTATTCTTAACTTTTTGAGGAACCTCCATACTGTTTTCCATAGTGGCTGCACCACCAATTTACATTTCCATTAGCAGTGCACAAGGAAAGGTTTCCTTTTCTCTTCATCCTTCCCAACACTTTTATTTCTTGTCTTTTGGATAGTAGCCATTCTAAGAGGTGTGAAGTGATATGTCATTGTGGTTTTGATTTGCATTTCTCTGATGATTAGTGGTGTTGAACAACTTTTCATGCACCTATTGGCCATCTGCATGTCTTCTTTGGAAAATGTCTGCTCAGACTCTACCCATTTTTAATCAGATTGTTTTTTTGGCTGTTGAGTTGTAGTTCTTTATATATTTTAGATATTAACCCCTTATCAGATATATGATGTGCAAATATTTTTTCCCATTCAGTAGGTTACCTTTTCATTTTGTTGATGGTTTCCTTCGCTATGCAGAGGCATTTTAATTTGCTGTAGTCCCTCGTTTATTTTTGTTTTTGTTGCTTTGCTTTTGGTGTCAGATCCAAAAAATCATGGCCCAAACCAATGTCAAGGAGATTACCCTCTATGTTTTCTTTTAGGAACTTTATGGTTTCAAGTGTTTTGTTCAGTTCCTTAATCCATTTTGAGTTGATTTTTGTATATGGTGTAAAATATGTTCCAGTTTCATTCTTTTGCATGTGGTTGTCCAGTTTTCCCAATACCATGTCTTAAGGAGACTGTCTTTGCCCCACTGTATATTCTTGGCTCCTTTGTCATAAATTAATTGACCATATATATGTGAGGTTTTTTTCTGGGCTCTGTTCTATTCCATTGACCAATGTGTCTCTTTTTATGTCACCATCATACTGTTTTGATTACTGTAACTTTGTAATACAGTTTAAAATAAAAAAACATGATGCCTCTAGCTTTGTTTCTCAGGATTCCTTTGGCTTCAAGGTCTTTTGTGGTTCCATACATTTTTTAAGGATTGTTTGTTGTATTTTTGTGGAAAATGTCATTGGAATTTTGATAGGGATGCATTGAATCTATCTTTTGTGGTAGTCTAGATATTTTAGTTTAAATATTTTATTTATTTGTCAGAGAGAGCACAAGCAGGGGGAGCGGCGGGCGGAGGGAGGAGGTGGCTCCAGGAGCCCTATACGGGACTTGATACCAGGATCCTGGGATCATGACCTGAGCCAAAGGCAGCCGCTTAACTGATTGAGCCATCCAGGCATCCCTGTAGTCTAGATATTTTAACACTATTAATTTTTCTGGGGCACCTGAGTGGCTCAGTCAGTTAAGCATCTGCCTTCAGCTCAGGTCATGATCTCAGGGTCCTGGGATCAAGCCCTGCATTGGGCTCTCCACTCAGCAGGGAATCTGCTTCTCCCTCTCACTCTCCCTCTGTGCTCTCTCTCAAATAAAATATAAAAAAACCCCAAACAACTCAAAACAGTATTAATTCTTCCAGTCCATGAGCATGGATTACCTTTCCATTTATGTCTTTCTCAGTTTCTTTCATCAATGTCTTACAGTTTTCAGTGTACAGTTCCTTTGCCTTTTCAGCTAAATTTATTCCTAGGTATTTTATTATTTTGATGCAATTGTAATAGGGTTGTTTTTAAAAATTTCTTTTTGATCATTATTAGCATACAGAAATGCAACCGATTTATGTATATTAATTTTGTATTCTGCACCTTTACTGAATTTATTAATTCGAAGAGTTTTGTTTTGTTTTTGGTGTAGTCTTTAGTGTTTTCTATAGATAATAGCATGTCTCTGCAAATAGTGACAGTTTGATGTCTTTCTTTCTGATTTGGATGCCTTTAATTTTTTTTCTTACCTAATTGCTCTGGCTAGAACTTCTAATACTGAATAAAAGTGGTAAGAGTGGGCATCCTTTCTTGTTCCTGATCTTGGAGGAAAAGCTTTCAGATTTTCACCATTGAGTATGATCTTAGCTATGTGTTTGTCTTATATGACATATATTATATTGAGGTATGTTCCCTCAGTACCCACTTTGTTGCATTTTTAACAAATCGATGTTAAGTTTTGTCATATGCTTTTTCTGCATCTATTGAGATGATGATCATGTGGCTTTTATCCTTAATTTTTTATCCTTTTACCCTTCATTTTGTTAATCCTTCATTGTTTGTCAATTGATTAATTTGTAGATATGGAAGCATCCTAGTATCCTTGGAATAAATCACACTTGATCATGGTATATGATCCTTTTAATATATTGTTGAATTCATTTTGCTATTTTGTTGAGGGTATCTGCAGCTGGGGTGTTTTTTTATTTTGTTCTGCCAACAGGAAATTTGGCACATGAATTTGCCACATAAAAGAGACAAAGTTACAGTTTTATCATACTTCTAGGCATGTAGTTATAAGTAGATAGTGGCAGTGGTCACCATGTGATTTGACACATCTAAGTATTCAAAACTTTTGGAATTTCAATTACCAGGGGAACAAATTATGAATTAAGACTGCTATTCAGAATTCCATATTTTTTAGAGATGGTTTCTTTCATAGGACATAGGAATGATCTGGGAGATCCAAGTGTCATACATACATCATTATATACATTATACTTGAAAAGACAGATTGATAGAAACAGAAATAAGTATGCAGTAACTCCTGTGTTGGACACAGAAACAAGATTGAGCCTTTTATTATTATGCTCAAGTTGTCACTTATTAGATCAGATTCTTTGAGCTAGTTATATGTGTGCAGCTTTATGTGGAGGGCAAGAATATATGTCTTCCTTTGCTTTTTGAGAATCTTTGTGACAAATATTATTCATGAGGAAGAACTGAAATCTGAAGATTGGACACTGAAATGAGTTAACATGATATGGAAGCACAGACTTAAGAATCTTGAATTTTACTGTAAGAAAAAGGAGAAGCACAAAGGGAATTTTAAAAAATAATAATGAGGGTGCCTGGGTGGCTCAGTTGGTTAAGTGACTGCCTTCGGCTCAGGTCATGGTCCTGGAGTCCCAGGATCAAGTCCCACGTCAGGCTCCCTGCTCAGCGGGAAGTCTGCTTCTCCCTCTGACCCTCCCCCCTCTCGTGCTCTCTCTCTTTCAAATAAATAAAATCTTTAAAATTATAATAAAACAAGGGACATGAAATAGTCTTTACAAGTTCATTAATTAATAGGCAACTTATACTTGGTGTAATTAGGTGTTTATTAGAGGCCACTGAAAGTGCTTCATGTTTTATTTCATTTGATACATACAGGAACACTTTCAGGTAGGTCACTGTTGCTTTTCCCATTTTGCTGATGAGGAAATAAAGTCAGTTAAGTAATGTAGAAAAAAATTACACAATAACAACCAAAGATAAAGTTAACAACCTGAATTTTGGATGATGGATCGTATGTTCTTTATTATGACAGGATCCAACCTCTAATCACTTTTTAAATCTGATTGTCTCACTAATTCATCAAAAAATGTTTTTCATCAACATTTAATATGGATCAATGTCAAATATTGCAGATATTGATAACATATAGCTCACCATACTTTTTTTAGCCTATCGCCTACTTTTAGATATTTAGAATTATCATAAACTACTTTGTAATACATAGAGATCTTTATAACAGAATTTTATCTGTTAAGAATTTCTAGAAGTTGCATTTATAAGTCAAACATCAGATATTTATTAAGTGCCTACAGTATGCCAATATTGTTATGTAACTTGGGGTACTAGCATTAAAGAGACATAGTTTCTATCCCTTAACTTGTTTATAATTGATCATGTAAATATAAACTATGAGTAGGACTAAAACTATGGTAGGGTATGGTAAGGACTATTTAAAAAATGAGACAATGCACCCTTGTAGTTGTGAAGGGGAGATATCATAGAGACAAATCCAAAGCTATAAGGTTTTGACCAGTTTACACTAAAGCCATGGTTTGTCAGAGTTCCCCAAAAGACATCTTTAAGTTTGATGATGTGCTAGGACTTACAGAATTAGGAAAAAGGGTGGTTATGAAAGGATATAGTTTAATATTAGTGAGGAGAAAAATCACATAGGCTGAAGAGCAGGAAAAACCAGATGTGAGCTTCCAGTGGAGTCACACAGTCAGTGCTTAATTCTTCCAGCAACAATCTGTAAGAACACATGTGAAGTGAGCTTTATTGAGTTTTATTGAGGGTCAGTAACATAGGCAGGGAACAACTATGTGGTTTACTTTAGCTTCTCAGTTTCAAACCCTCCAGAGGTCAAATTAATACAATGTGGCCCAGGGCCCTTGGCAGACTTTTTCCTTATTGCCCTCCAGAGGAAACATCTTTAGACATTTTTTTCCCTGAGTATTCCCATGACAATTTAGAACCACAGATGTACCCTGTGTATCTTTTTATGTGCTGTGTGTATTTGTGCTTTATACATAAAAGGAGTAAGACTCTCCCCCTCCCCCATCAGTTTTCACTTATTGGTGCAATTTTACTCTGATTGAGAGTACATGCTTGAGTGTAAGTAACCACTGAAAGAATTATATGAGGATGTATAACAAATTTTAACAGTGGAATAGAATGGGAGAATAAATTTGATTAACCCAAATAAGTCAAGAAAAGAGGAAGAGGGTCCTTAAGTATAGGTGGGACAGATAGAAAACCGAAAGGGTGTAACGGGCTTATTAAATCCTGTAAAAAGTACTTTCAAGGTAAAAGGACTGAACACTCCAAACTAAAGATAGTGTCAAATTGGAATAAAAAAAAAGGAAGAAGCCATTTGCTATTTAATAAGAGATACGTTTTAAATAAAAGGATCCTGATATATTGACGTTTAAAAAATAGAAAGGGGGCGCCTGGGTGACTCTATCAGTTAAGTGTCTACCTTCAGCTCCAGTCCTGATCTCAGGGTCCTGGGGTCGAGCCCCATATTGGGCTCTCTGCTCATGGGGGAATCTGCTTCACCCTCTCACTCTCCCTCTGTGCTCTCTCTCTCAGATAAATAAATAAAATCTTTAAAAATAAAAAAAATAGAGATACAGTATGCTAATACTATGAGAAAGTTGATGAAAGCTATATTGGTATCTATGAAGTACATTTGAAACCAGGGTGTTACGAACAATAAAGGAGCATATTTCATAATAATAAAGGGATTATTTTTAGAAGAAGATAAAATATTTTGTTTTGACAAAAGCATAACTTCAAAGTATATAAAGCAAACATTAATAAAATTAAGAAGAAAAAATATAACTCCATTACCATACTTGGAGATTGATCATACCTCTTTCAGGAATATATACAACAAGGAGGCCAAAAGTCTGTGTGGGAAGGTTTAAATACAGGTATTGGTGCAGAGGCTTGCTATGCTTTGTTAGTTCTGTTTTCTACTTTCTGTGGTAGCCAGGCAGAAGGTTCTAGTGTGGATGATATCATCCCTTCTCAGCTCTAGAAGGTGTGGATGAGGGAGCAAGATCTCCCCAGGGCATGTATGAGTGTCATAAATCCATGTCCAGTCTCCCATCAACCAAATGGTGGACTGGCTAAAAACCCTTTCTGCTGCATTGTCTGTTCCCTACATCAATGCAGAAGGTCCTCTGCTCTGAATCCATTATTGGAGAACTTCGTGCCCAGAGGTCGGTCCATTGTCCTTCTTATTGAATATACTGTGTGTGAGTTCAGCAAGAGGAGTTTGAAAGTAGGAAGATAGAAGGAGAAAAAAATTGTGTCAATTCAAGTCATTTAGGTAGCTGTAAGGCACATCTAGTCAAATAGTCTCCTTTCTCTCTCCTAGCTCTGGCTTCTTTGGAATCTGCTTCTCCTGTCAGTGAACCACCAATGGACTTTTTCCTGTGGCTCCATTTTTTTTAATAACCGCTTTATTGATGTATAATTGACATACCATACAATTCACCCATTCACAGTACCGTTGTTTTATAGTATATTCAGATATGTGCACATATCACCACAACCATTTTTCATCATCCCAAAAAGAAACTCCTTACCCTTCTATTTTCCACCTCATACCTGAACCCTCAGAAAACACTAATCTACATTGTCTCTGTTTTTCCTTTTCTAGACTTTTCACATAAATGGAATCATTTAATATGCTGTCTGTGTCTGATGTCTTTCACTTAACATGTTTTCAAGGTTCATGCATGTTGTAACACGTATCAGTGCTTCCCTCCTCTCCATGGCTGAGTAACATTCCAGTGTATGGCTATACCACATCACATTTATCCACTCATGATATTAAGGACATCTGGGTGTTTTCCACCTTTTGATTATTACAAATAATGCTGTGAAGAATATTGTGTTCAGGTTTTTGTGCAGATAATACATTTTTGTTTTTCTTTTCTATATGTCTACCCGTTAAATTGCTGTATCATATGGTAACTCTATTTTGAACATTTTGAAAAACTGCCAGACTGTTTTCCAAGGTAACCACACTATTTTTAATTCCAATCAACGGCCTACATCCTTCCAACACTTGTTATCTGACTTTTTCTTTTTTCTTTTTTTTTTAAGATTTTTTTTATTAGAGAGAGAGCACGAGCTGTGAGGAGGGGCAGAGGGAGAGGGAGAAGCAGACTCTTCACTGAGCAGGGAGCCCGACACAGGGTTCAATCCCAAGACCCTGGGATCAGAGAGAGAGAGCAGAGCAAGAGAGAGAGAAAGCACAAGCTGTGAGGAGGGGCAGAGGGAGAGGGAGAAGGAGACTCTTCACTGAGCAGGGAGCCCGACACACAGGGTTCAGTCCCAGGACCTTGGGATCATGACCTGAGCCGAAGGCAGATGCTTAACCAACTGAACCACCCAGGTGCCCCTATGCGACTTTTTCTTTGTAGATATCCTAGTAGGTATAAAGTAGTATCTCATCGTAGTATTTTACTCTAAAATATATTTAAATAAGATTTATCATAGTAACCATTTTTAAGGTTACAATTCAGTGGCATTAAGTATACTTACATTGTTATGCAACCATTGCCACCCATCTCCAGAACTTTCTCACCTTCCTGAACTGAAGCTCTGTACCTGTAATGACACTTTTTGATTCCCGTTTGTTTTCCTTTTGAGTATGTCCTATAGATATCTTGGTTGTGGTTACCATGGGAAGTATGTATAACATCCTAAAGTTACAAAAATCTCTTTTAAATTGACACCAACTTTGACCACATACAAAATCTGTACTCCTTTTCAGTTCCACTTTCACCCACTTTAGAATAGTGAAGTCATGAATTAACATTTTTATGTATTTTGTACCCATTAATGTAGATATATAACTTTTTTATTCATGTATCTTTTATATTCTGTAGAAAACAAAAAGTGGAGTTATAAACCAGAATTACAAAAATACTGGCTTTTATATTTTCCCCTACTATTTTCTTTATATCTCCATATAGCTTTGAGTTACTGTGTAGCTTCTTTTCATTTCAACCTGAAAGTCTCCCTTTGGCATTTCTTGTACAGAATGTCTAGTGATAATGAATTCCCTCAGTTTTTCTTTATCTGGGGAAAGTCTTAATTTCTCCTTCATTTTTTTGAACAACAGTTTTGCCACATATAAAATTCTCAGTTGATGGGGCGTCTTTTGGCATTTTATTTTATTTATTTATTTATTTATTTTTTTAAGTAGGCTCCAGACCTGAGCTGAGATCAAGACCTGACTGAGCCACCCAGGTGCCCTTAATTTTTTTTTTTTTTTTAACTAATGTCTGTGCCCAATGTAGGGCTTGAACTCACAACCCCAAGATCAGGAGTCATATGTTCTACTGACTGAGTCAGCTGGTGTCCCTCTTTGAGCATTTTAAATATATCATTTCACTGTCTTCTGGACTTCAGAGTTTCTGCTGCAAAATCTGATAGTCTTATGGAGGATCCCTTGTACATGATGAGTGTCTTTTCTCTTGCTGTTTTTAATATTCTTTGTTTTTCAGCATTTTGATGTTAATGTATTTTGGTGTGCATCTCTTGGGCTTTATGCTACTATTAGTTCATTGAGGTTCTTGGATCTGTAAATTCTTGTCTTCACACTTGGGGAGTATTTGGTATTGTTTCTTCAGATCACACTGTTCCTTTCTCTCTTTCTTTTCCTTTTGTGACTCCCCTCATGTAGGTATTATTTTGCAATGTCCCATAAGTCCCTGATGCTTCACTGACTTTTATTCATTTTTTTTTCCTTTTCACTCCTCAGACTTGATAATTTCCAATGAGCTGTTTTCAAGTGTGCTGATTTGTTCATCAGCTTTTTTTTTTTTTTAAGATTTTGTTTGACAGAGAGAGACACAGCGAGAGAGGGAACACAAGCAGGGGGAGTGGGAGAGGGAGAAGCAGGCTTCCCGCCGAGCAGGGAGCCCGATGTGGGGCTCGATCCCAGGACTCTGGGATCATGACCTGAGCCGAAGGCAGATGCTTAACAACTGAGCCACCCAGGCGCCCCTCATCAACTTTTTTGAGTCAGCTGTGGAATTTCAAAATACAGTTATTGGATTTGTCAGGTCCAGAATTTGTTTGGTTCTTTATTTTTTGAATTTCTATCTCTTTGATGATATTCTCATTTGTTCATGTCATTTTTCTAAATTCCTTTACTCTTTTGTCAATTTTCCTTTAGTTCTTTGAGCATATTTAAGATAGTCGTTTTAAACTCATTGTCTAGTGATTCTGTTATTTCTTCAGTAATGGCTTTAGGGTATTTATTTTCATCTATTGATTGGATCATGTTTTCCTGTATCTTTGCATGCCTTATGAATTTTGTTGAAAACTGGGAATTTGATAAAACAGCTACCTCTCTCAGTCTTTGCAGACTGGTGGGGTAGGCCTTCACTTATTAGTGAAGTAGTGCATTAGTAGGGCATGTTCTGAGCCTTTGTATCAGCCCAGGGTGAAAACACAAGGTCTTCGTAGTTTTTTTTCCCCTAGGTATTTACTATGCCTGTGCCTGTATATGTGCCTTTGCTCAGTGTTCCTCATATACCACCTGCTTAATTTCTAGGGGCACCTGGGTGGCGCAGTTAAGCATCCGACTTGGTTTCCCCTCAGGTCGTGATCTCTGGGTCCTGGGATTGAGCCCTGCATCAGGCTCTGCCCTCAATGCAGAAGTCTGCTAAAGTTTCTGCCTCTCTCTCTCTCTCTCTCTCAAATAAATAAATATTTTAAAAAATAATGTCTTAATTTCTAAAGAATCTCACCCCATCTTCTGTGGGCCTTACAGGTTCTTTTGTATTTCTCTCCCTGTAATCTTCTGCCCCAGGCATCCACAGGTCTACAGTCCCCTTGCAGATTTTGTGAACCATGGTGCCTGCCACTGACTTCTGTGGCCCTTTACAGCCTAACATCTAAGCTGTGCCACTATTACCTGTCTGAACTCCAACTCAGGTAAAAGAGAGAAAAGTCTATTAGGCAATCCAGAGACAGACTGGAATTTTGCAAATGAGTTGTATTGCTACTTTCAGCCAAAAGGAAGAAACTGTGAAATAGGACAGTTTTTCCTGACCGTGCCAGCATTGGGGTAAGGGGAAGTAAAAGCCTCACAAAATTTCCTACTTTTTCAGTGTGGTTTTACTTGATTGAGCATTTACTTGTTGCTGTAGGTTTTAGATTTCTAAAACTCATATGAAAATTATTTTAGCCAGTTCCTAGGATTTTTAGTTTTTTTGATTTTGTAAGGGAACAAGGATCTGGAGCTTTCAAGTCTGACATCTTGCTGCTGTCACTCTCATTGCAGTTCTGAAATGCATTTCCCTGATCACGATTTTTAGAATTTTTTTTACACATGCTTATTAACATTTGTATATCTTCTTTGGAGAAATGTTTATTGAAATCTTTTGCCAGGTATGTATCATTTACAAATATTTTCTATTCTGTAGATTGTCCTTTCAGTTTTTCCAGTAATGTTCTTTGATACACAAAAGATTTCAGTTTTGATGAAGCCCAATTTTTCCATTTTTTTCTTTTGTTAGGTGTGTTTTGGTGTCCAAGAATCCATTGCCAAATTTAAGGTCATGATGATTTACTCCTATATTTTCTATGAGTTTTATATTTTTAGGTTTACATTTGGGTCATTGATCAATTTTTAGTTCATTCTTATATATTGTGAGGAAGGGGTCTAATTTCATTCTTTTTGTAGGTGGATATCGTTTTCTTAGCACCATTTGTTGAAAAGACTGTCCTTTCCCCACTGAAAGGTCTTTGTGCTCTTGTCAAAAATCATTTGGGGCACCTGGGTGGCTCAGTCAGTTAGGCATCTCTTTGATTTTGGCTTAGGTCATGATCTCACAGTCGTGAGATCCAGCCTGGAGTCAGGCTCCCCCCTCAGCAAGGAGTCTGCTTGAGATTCTCACTTTCCCTGTCCTTCTGCCCCCCGCCCACACACATTCTCACTTTCTCTAAAATAAATAAATAAATCCTAAAAAAAATCAATTGACTAGAGATACATGGGTTTAATTTCCAAACAGTTCCATTCTGTTGATTAATATATCTAACATTATGGCAACATTCAGTTGCTTTGATTACGTTGGGAATTGCTAGTCTTCCAATTTTTTTTTTCCAGATATTTTTGTTATTTTCAATCACTTACAATTTCATATGAATTTAAAAGTCAGCATGTCAGGGGTGCATGGGTGGCTCAGTCGTGATCCCGGGGTTCTGGGATCAAGCCCCGTGTCAGGCTCCCTGCTGAAGCGGGAGGCCTGCTTCTCCCTCCCCCACTCCCCCTGCTTGTGCTCCCTCTCTCGCTGTGTCTCTCTCTGTCAAACAAATAAATAAAATCTTAAAAAAAAAAAAATCAGCATGTCAGTTTCTACAAAGAAGCCAACTGGGACTCTGATAGGGCTTACATTGAATGTGTAAATTGTTTTGAGGACTATTGCGATTTACTGTCTAGTAGTCCAGTTCATAAACATGGGATGACTTTCAGCTTAAGTTCTTTTACTAATGTTTTTTTTTTTAAAGTACACAGTTTGCATTTTTGTTAAATATTTCATTCCTTTGGATACTGTTATAAATGGAATTATTTTTTCCTTTTTTAAAAAAGATTTATTTTAGAGAGTGCACATGTGCACAAGTGTGAGTGAGGGTGAGGGACAGGGAGAGGGAGAAAGAATCTCAAGCAGACTTCCTGCTTGACCTGAGCTGAAATCAAGAGTTGGTCGCTTAACCAACTGAGCCACCCAGGCACCTTGGAATTATTTTAATTCAGATTATTATTGCAAATGTATAAACACAGAATTGATTTTTGCATATTTATTTGCATCCTGTGATCTTGCTGAATTCTAATAGTGTTACAGTGTTCTAGGGGTTTCTGTATATAAAGTCATGTCATCTATTAATGGAGATTGTTTTCCTTCCTTCTTTCCACTACAGGTGCCTCTTTTTATTTCCTGTTTGTCCTTGTTACACCTCTAGAACAGTGTTGATTATAAGAGGCAATGGGCGGGTGCGTCTGGGTGGCGCATTTGGTTGGGTGTCTAAATCTTGGTTTTGGCTCAGGTCGTGATCTTGGGGTCGTGAGATTGAGCCCCTATGGGGCTCCGTGCTCAGCCGGAGTCTGAGATTCTTTCTCCCTCTGCTTCTCCCACTTGTACTCTTTCTCTCTCAAATAAATAAATAAAATTTAAAAAAGAAGAGGCAGTAAGGTTTATATATCCTTGTCCTGTTTTGATATTAGGGGTAAGATCACTATGTCTAATGGTAGCTGTCAATTTTATCATGTGGAGGTAGTTCCCTTCTGTTCCTAAATTCACTTTCTTGTCATGAAAGGGTGTTGGATTTTGTCAAATGGTTATTCTTCATGTATGAAAATGGTCATGTAGTTTTTTTATTATACTGATACAATATATTACATTAGATTAACAATCTAATTTTGGAATTCCAGGGATAAATCCCACTTAATCATGGTATGTAATTATTTTTATATGTTCCTAGTGTACCAGTGTTTTGTTTAGATTTTTTGCATCCATATTCATAGAAGATATTAGCGGTAGTTGCCATTTATTGTAATGTCTTTTTCTGATATTACTATCAAGTTAGTATTGGCTTCATAAAATGAGTGGAGAAGTTTTCTCTCCTTTTTTACATCTTGAAGAGTTGGTGAAGAATTAGTATTCTGCTTTAAATGTTTCATAGAACTTAACAGTGAAGCTATGCAGACCTGGGCTTTTCTTTATGGGTTGTTTTAAAAATAATTGTTTACGTGTTATAAGATTATTCAAATATTCTGTCTTCATGAGTAAATTTGAAAGTTTGTGTGTTTCTATGAATTTATCCAGTTCATCTGGGTTTTCTGATTTCTTGTGCAGTTGTTCATCTTATTCCTTTGTAATCAATTTTCATTTCTGTAAAGCTGGTAATACTGTCCCCTCTTTCACTTATGATTATAGTAAAGGGAGTCTTCTCTCTTCAGTCATTCTAGATTATCTAAACATTTGTGAACTTTTAAAAACTTTTCATAAAACTAGCTTTCAGTTTCATTTATTTTGGGGTATTTTTCCTATTTGATATCTTTACTCTTTTCCCAGTGACTTAAGGAGGGAGGTTAGATTTGACCTAGATATTTACTTTTAATTATAGGCACTTTAAGCTTCAAAAGTTTTCCTCTAATCATTAATTGCATGTCATAAATTTTGGTATGTTGTGTTATTCACAAGATATTTTCCAGTTTTCCTTTTCATTTTTGATGTGTTATTTAGGAGTGTTTTGTTTAAATTCCATATGTTTTTGAGTTTCCCATTTTTCTTTCTGTTATTTCTTATTTTATTATGGATAGGCAAAACCTTTTTTAAAAAAATATTAGAGAGCATGCGTGTGCAAGCAGGAGGAGGGGCAGTGGGAAAGGGAAAGAGAATCTCAGTCAGACTCTCAGCTGAGCACAGAGCCTGACGCAGGGCTCTCAGTCTCACAACCCTGAGATTATGACCTGAGCTGAAATCAAGAGTCAGCCACTTAACTGAAGCCATCCAGGTGCCCCAGTAAATAAATAAATCTTAAAAAAATAAAAAGAACTTTCTATTTCTCCCCTCAATCCTGTCAATTGTTGCTTCATGGCATATGTGTTCATAGTTGTGTCTTCTTGTAGGCAGACCCTTTTATCAACATAGGTTTCTTTGTCTCCTGTAAGAATACTGACTTAAAGCCTGTTTGGTCTCATGTTATAGCCATCCAGCTCTTTGATGACTACTGGTATGCAATATACTTTTCCATCCTTCTATTTTCAACCTATTTATATATTTGGATTTGTCATCAGTTTGTTGTAATTGAATACAGTTACACCATATTTTCTACCCATTTTGCCAATTTCTGCCTTTCAGTTGAAAAGTCTAATCCATTTGCATTTAATAATGTAATAACTGAAGACTTGCTTCTACCAGTTTCTACTTGTTTTCTATATACACTGTATCTTCTTTACTTTTCTGTTCCATTGATTTTTTTTGTAGTTTATCATTTCACTCCTTTTTTATTTCCTATTCATTATACCATTTAGTCATTTTCTTAGCATTTATCCTGTAGATTTCAATTAAAAATTTGTATTTATAATGAACTAGTTTGAAATAAAACCACCTTTATTCAGGGGTCCCAAGACCACTTTCAGTTTCAATGATTTGCTAGAAGGATTCACAGACATCAGAAAAGCTATTGTACTCATTTTTTTTCCCCAGTGACAGGATACAGATTAAAATCATTAAATGCCAGATATTCCAGGGACTAGAGGTAATCTACCAGGAGCTGGTTAAAGGCCTACACTTTGCTTGGAATGGGCAGGGCTTAAACATTTCAGACCTGCTGAGTCAAACCTTCACTGTACAGCAATTTAGCTTTAATAGTATAGAAAAGTTTAGCTCCTATAACTGCTCCAATCTTCTTTTCTTTTTTTTTTTATATAAGGTTTTATGTTCATTCTTTTTTTTTTTTTTGAAGATTTTATTTATTTATTTGACAGAGAAAGACACAGCAAGAGAGGGAACACAAGCAGGGGGAGTGGGAGAGGGAGAAGCAGGCCTCCTGCCGAGCAGGGAGCCCGATGCGGGGCTTGATCCCAGGACCCTGGGATCATGACCTGAGCCGAAGGCAGACGCTTAACGACTAAGCCACCCAGGCGCCCCTCCAATCTTCTTTTCTAATGTTGTTTTAGTCCCAGATTATATTTTTATACATTGTGTGCCCTTTAAATAGGTTTATAATTATGTTTTATGCAGGTCTTTAAAGACATTGCAAAAAAGGAGGAACAACAAACACAAAATACAGTATTATTGGATTATATATTTGCCTTTCAGTTGTCCTCACCATTGTTATTTCTTTTAGCTTTATTGAGATATTATTGACATGTAACACATTAGTTTTAGGTGTACAACATGATTTAATATATGTATATATTGCAAAATGATTACCAAAATAAATTCAGTTAACATCCATCACCTTCTGATAACTTTTAAGATTTACCATTTTAGCCACTTTCAAACATACAACACAGTATCAAGTATAATTACTATGCTATACATTAACATCCTCTTGGCTTACTTTATAATTGGAAATTTGTACCTTCCTTGACCACATTCATCCATTTTGCCCACCCACATTCCCCCTACCCCCCCGGAAACCACCACTATGTTGTATCTGTGAGGTTGTTTTGTCTTTTAAGTCTTAATTCCAGATATAAGTGAGATCATTGAGTATTTTTCTTTCTCTCATTTACTTCAGCTAGCATAATGCCCTCGAGGTCAATTCAAGTAGTTGCAAATGGCACAATTTCCTTACCTTTTTATGGCAGAATAATATTCCATTCTGTATACACACCAAATTTTCTTTAACCATTCAACCATCAGTGAACATTTAGTTTGTTTCCATGCCTTGTGTATTTTAGATAATGCTGCAGTGAACATATGGGGTGCAGAAATCTTTCTGGAAGCTTTCATTTCCTTCAGATAAATACTCAGAGGTGGAATTGCTTAGATCATATGGTGGTTCTATTTTTAAATCTTTGAGGAACCTGCTGCACCGTTTACATTCCCAACAGTGCAGAAGGTTTCCCTTTTCTCCACATCTCACCAACACTTGTTACTCATTGTCTTTTTGATAACAGCCATTCTAACAGGTATAAGGCAATATCTCATTGTGGTTCTGTATTGCATTTCCATGACGATTAATGATATGGAGCACCTTTTCATGTATTTGTTTACCATTTATATTTTTGGGGAAAATGTCTATTCAGATCCTGACCATTTTTTAATTGGATTATGTCTTTTTTTATACTGAGTTGTAGGAGTCCTTTATATATTTTGGATATTTAACCCCTATAAGGGGTTAAATATAGGATTAGAGATATAGGATTTGCACCTATTTTTAGTGGTTGATCCAGAGCTTAATGTATATATCTAATGAGAAACAGCTTTCCATATATACTAAAATCCCATGAGATAGAGAAGTGTTACTTGTCTTTTAAAAAGTATGAGAACAAAAAGGGGAACCCTCCTACACTGTTGGTGGGAATATAACTGGTGCAACCACTCTGGAACAGTATGGAGGTTCCTCAAAAAGTTGAAAATGGAGCTACCCTGTGATCCAGCAATTGCACTACTGGGTATTTACCCCAAAGATACAAAGGTAGTGATCTGAAGGGGCACCTGTACCCCAATGTTTATAGCAGCAGTATCCACAATAGCCAAACTATGGAAAGAGCCCAGATGTCCGTCGACAGATGAATGGATAAAGAAGATGTGGTGTATATATACACAATGGAATATTACACAGCCATCAAAAATTGGAATCTTGCCATTTGCAGTGACGTGAATGAAACTAGAGGGTTAACACCCTTATTTTGCTGAGCAAAATAAGTCAATCAGACAATTATATGATCTCACGGATATGTGGAATTTAGGAAACAAAACAGGATCATAGGGGAAGAGAGGAAAAAATGAAACAAGATGAAACCAGAGAGGGAGACAAACCATAAGAGACTCTTAATCATAAGAAACAATCTGGGGGTGCCTGGGTGGCTCAGTCATTAAGCATCTCCCTTTGGCTCAGGTCATGATCCCAGGCCCCGCATCAGCCTTCCTGCTTGCTTTTCCCTCTACCACTCTCCCTGCTTGTGTTCCCTCTCTTGCTGTGTCTCTCTCTGTCAAATAAATAAATAAAATCTTAAAAAAAAAAAAAGAATCTGAGGGTTGCTGGAGGGGAGGGGGGTGGAAGGATGGGGTGACTGGGTGATGGACATTAAGGAGGGCATGTGATATAATGAGCACTGGGTATTATGTAAGACTGATGAATCACAGGCCTATACCTCTGAAACCAGTAATATATGTTAATTGAATTTAAATTTTTAAAAAAAGTATGAGAACAAAAGAAAACCTGTAATATATCTATGTCTTTTGTTATCTTAATCTTATAATTTTCAGTAAGCTCTACAGTCAGCATGGTGCTCAAACTCACAACCCCAAGATCAGAGCCACATGCTATGCCTACTGAGTCAGCCAGTTGCCCCTTATTTACTGTTTTTTATTTTTTTGATTTGATATTGTGGATTTGAAGTACCATATATTCATTTACTTACCAATTTGGCTTTGCTTTTACCCACCTCCTTTGTGTTATTAGCAGAAATATTATACTTTTATATGTTACAGGCCCAATAATATTTTATACAGTTGATATTCAAAATGGTTAAGTGAAAGGGGAAAAAATACACGTACATACTGCCTGTGAAAATCAAATACTCACCTCCAGTGAGTCTTTCAGTCTTTTATCAAAACTTTGCTGTTTTTGAGAATGTCCTTAGGCTTGAACTGTCCATAGTTACGAGTGAAGTAATTTCCTTTGGAGAGGGAGATACAGGTCTCTCGTCTATGGCCTGCTTCTCCCCCTGGACAGAATCACAGAGCCAAAGGTCTAGTGCTTGGGACAATAGCATGCTTCACTCTGAGTCACACCTCTGCTTTTAGGAACTGAGTACTTGGGTAGATTGGGGGTGGCGGGGGTACAGCAGCCATAAGTTGCAATTTGCCCTCAGCATGATCCATGGCAGACAACTGGAACCCCCGTATTCTTACCACTGCCACACCCAGGGCACGTATTACGTTTTGTGTTTGGCTGCTAGACAGAAGAAAATCTATCCCTTAGCTGCATTTTCCTAAGCAATAGGCGGATGGGGGCAGAATGAGAAATGTTGATGTCCTCCTCCTCCCAGGAAGGTGGCCATCTATCTGGGAGCATGGGTTGATGAGTGGTGAGGAAGCCCTGACTGTACCAATATGGAATAGAGTATTTTTCTCACTCAGATGGGATGAACAAGGAATGGTTTTGTTCAGATACCGTAGAATTTCAGCTTGTAATCAGTTTTAGTAGATTTTCTTGAACAAATTTTTTTTCATTTGCTATATATTTTTATATATAATTTTCACCAGTTTTGACGGAGGAGCATGTCATCGGAGTTCCTCACACTGTCATGGCAGAAATGGAATTCCCAGAGCAATTCTTTACAGTTCTAAGCATGGATCATGTAAGTTGCTGGATCTGTCTCCTTTGTGAACATTTCCTTTTTCTGAACCTTCCTACCAAATAGAGCCTGCCCCACATTCCCATAGTTTTTCACTCTCTAGTAAGAGTTGGAACCACACATAACAGTATAACTCCTGTGTGCCTATCTATTCTCCAGATCTTCTACCGCAGGCCTACCAGGTTACTGTTTAGTGTACCTGCCATAATGCAATTCTTTTCTTTTTTCTCAAAAATATTTCCTTCAATTTCATCTATATATGGTTTGTTGTTTCAGGAATTGGTGACATTCAGGGATGTGGTCATCAACTTCTCTCAAGAGGAATGGGAATGTCTGGATTCAGCTCAGAGGGACTTGTATTGGGATGTGATGATGGAGAACTATAGCAACTTGGTCTCACTGGGTAAATTTATCTGCTTCATATAATTTAGAATATGTGCTATTGAATATCAGTTGCTTTTTAGTAAACCCAAGGCTATCTTTTAAAAAAGTAGCTACCTGTCCCTCAAAAAAAAGGTTTATGAAATGCTGAGCCTTAGGTTTCATAGACGTGTTGGTACACTAAGAATTCTGCAGCAGAATATTTTTAAACATTCGCAGTTTTTGTAAGCTATATTTTTGTATATTTAATTGCTATTTTAAAATTTTAATGCATTTTTGGCTAATTACTCCTGTTTTCAAAACAAAACATGCATGTAATTGAAGTAAACAAATGTAAATAAAAAACAGGTTTTGAAAAAAAAAAAAAAAGTAGGTACCTGTTTCCAGAGGCATGGTTGAACATTGGGTTAGAGATGACACCTCCATTAAGCACATTCATCATTCTTCATGATGTTTGTATCTTCTCAGTCCCTTCATATTTCTACTTTCCCTGATACCCAGGGAGTTTAATTTGAATTTTAGAAGACATACAGCATAGGGAGCCTGGGTGGCTCAGTCGTTGGGCGTCTGCCTTCAGCTCAAGTCATGATCCCGGGGTCCTGGGATCAAGCTACGCATCAGCTTCCCTGCTCCACGGGAGGCCTGCCTCCCCCACTCCCCCTGCTTGTGTTCCCTCTCTCCGCTGTGTCTTTCTCTGTCAAATAAAATCTTAAAAAAAAAAAAAAGACATATAGCACATCCTTTGAGATAGCTCTTATATTGGGTTCTAAGTCAGAATTGCTACAAATGCTTTGCTATTTTCTTTCCCACCTTCTTGAAGAGTAGCTAGGAAACGGTGTCCTGATTTGTTATGATTATTAAAAGAATGCATAATTTATATGTTAGATGGATAAACAGAATTCATGTTCATTGCCTCACATCTATTGTCTTATACCTGTTTTGTGGTTAAAGAATTTCGCATTTAACATTTGTCAGTATTCCAGCAAGGGTCTTTTAATGTTTTAGAAAGCTACCTGTTTTCCTGTCAGATCACATAGATCTTGGCATGTACCAGGCCCTATTCTAAGCACTTTTAATATATTGAATCTTTTAATTCTTCAGTAACCCTATGACATGAATACTTGTATTATTTTGCTAAGGCAAAAAGTATTTAGGCAACTTCTCCAGGGTTACACAGCTAATTAGTATCAAAAGGAGGCTTTCTACCCAAGTAGTCTGACACAAAAGCTGATGTTGTTAACTGGTACAATAAATTGCCTCACAAGACAAAGAGTTGGAATGGGTTTGAATAAAGATCTCTTTATATAATTCTATGGTCACTCTAAGGTGAATGGTCTTTCAGTCTCCTCACATTTCTCTTCTCTGAAATCTATCAGTATCATTTCAACTTCATTTATCAAAACTTAACCAGTTCTCTTAAGTGTTCTATATAATTGTAGTTCTTTTTTTTATACCTTATGTTACATTTCTTTGTCGTAAGCAGGTTGTTCCATTTTTAAGCCATTTGTGATCACCTTATTGGAGGAAGGGAAAGTTGTTCTGGAGGGTTGTAAGGGATATGACAAGAACAGAGGGCCAGGTGAGTGAGGGCTGGTAAGAGAGGGAAAGCCATCACCAGAGTAAAAAGCCCAGCTTCTTGGGGAAGAGGTGGGTCCTTGTGATGTTTTTGGGAAACTCCCTTTAAAACCCTGTGGAAAAAAGCCCAACACTTTGGGAAGCCAGTTAAGGTCTTTCTTAGTGCAACCAACATTTTTTCCATGTTGCTTTCTATTTGGATTTATATAAATTCTCTTGACAAAAAACCATGGGCATTTATATATTTAACATTTAATCATTGTCTACACTGAGATAAATATTATGGTAGCCCTATCAGTACAATGGTGAGGAAAAAATGATACAGTTCTTGCTTTATGAAATTGACTCACTAGTGAGATGTATAATAAACAGGAAAACAAATAATTAGAAAATGTATCATATATAGTGGTAAGTGCTATAAAGAAAAGTAAAAAACAACAAAGGAATAAAGAATGAGGGAGAAAGCAAATTCACACAGTATGGTCAGAAGGATAGCTCTGAGGGGCGCCTGGGCGGTTCAGTCGGTTAACCATCCTACTCTTGATATCACCTCACATTTTGATCTCAGGGTTGTGAGTTCAAGCCCCGACGGAGCCTACTTAGAAAAAGAAAAATCTCTGTGGTCTTAGCTTGTCATTCTATGAATATATTGTTCCTTATTAATAATTTGCCTAATGATTTTTACAATGAAAAATCTTCATTTAGATCAGTGTTTTCTTCTAAGTCCCTCATTCCTTCTGCATTTATTGGTTGCCCTCATGTTCTGTTAACAGCAGGAGTGTTTATGTTCTTCCTACGATTGTAACTGATAAGCGACTTAAAATGGTGCATCTGAAATTTTCTTTCTCTTGTTTGTCTCATTATGGTTTTTTTAAATTGGTTTTTGATTCAGTTTACTTTAGCTCACCAGTCTTAGTTCTTGATGCCCAGTTGTATGGATATCAAGAAATTTCTTATGGTGATTTTTGTGTATCTCTGACTCAGTCCTTTAATCTTTAAATATATTCTTGCTTTTTGAGACTTTCCCAGCCTCACCCTATACCTTCCCTATACTGCACCAGACACCTGAATTGGCGAAAAGTGTGTTCTTCTGGTCTTTTAAGTTGTGTGATTTCTGTTGTAGTTAAAAAAAAAAAAATCAATACTAGGTATTAATTTTACTTATTTACTTAGCATATTTTAGTACACAAAGGTTTTTTTCCCCTTTGATTCTTGTATAGTCAAATGGTGGTCTCCCTTAGCTCCTTCAGGTGATTTGCATGTCCAATAAGAATGATGCAACAGTTAAAGCATGTCTCCATGCCTTCCATCCTCACACCATAGTAGTGTGTCTATATTCAGATTTCTTGCTTTCTGTCACAACAATCAAGGGCACATCTCCCTTCCCTACACCAGATCATGAGTTGGGTCTTTCTTTTAGGAGCCCTAGCTCGTTACATGTTTTACTACCACAACCTGAGCAATGGGCCTGCTTATGATTTTTTGTTTCATGGGAGGTGAGTCTCTTAACAGTTTTATCTGTCTAGCAAATTGGTCTTTTTCAATTTTTATGGCTCCTGGGGTTTCTAATATCTATTTACCTAGAAAATAATTCACCCTTTTCATTCAGTAATTCAACATTTTCAAATTGATTAGCATAGCAGTCTTAAAACATTTTAGAAAATACCTTCTCTGATGGTTTTCTCTTTTATCATTTTTTGTATTTGTTATTTATATTTCTTCTGTGTTTTCTAGCTATATCTGATTCTGTATTTATTAAATTCCCCCCTCACCTTTTCTTTAGGTCACTTTGTTGTTTCCTGTCTTCTTGATTGGCATGTATACATTACTTATTTTCATTTTTTCCTTATTAACATAATCATTTAAATCCTTACTTTTTGTGTGACTAATGCTGACTTCCATAGATTTTAATATGTAATACAGTTGACCCTTCAACAACACAGGTTTGAACTGTGTGGGTCCACTTAAACGTGAATTTTTTGATAAAGGTAGTACAGTACTGTAAATTTTTTTTTTTTTAAGATTATATTCACTTGACAGAGCAGAAGCAAGGGAAGCAGCAGGCAAAGGGAGAGGAAGAAGCAGGGAGCCCGATGCGGGGCTCAATCCCAGGACCCTGGGATCATGACCTGAGCCTAAGGTAGATGCTCAGCTGACTGAGCCCTCCAGGTGCCCCTCTTATGTTTTTCTTAACATTTTTTTCTTTAGCTTACTTTATTGTATGAATACAGTACCTAATACATATAGCATACAAAATATGTATTAATCAACTGTTACTGGAAAGCTTCCAGGCAGTAGTAGGCTATTAATAGTTTGGGGTGAGTCAGAAGTTATATGATGATTTTTGATTGTGCAGGGCAGTGGCACCCTAATCCCAGTTTCAAGGGTCAACTGTATTTTCAATGGGATCATTCTCAGAAATTTTTGTAATTTCAATTACATTTCCACATTTGGTAGAAAGTTTTTTCATTTCTAGGTAGAAGTGCTTTTTAATTTACTAATACTGGCATTCATTTACAATTTTATTCTAATCAAATAATGATTGCATTATTATACCTTTGTTACTTATAACATAATTCAGTCACAGGAATTATTTTTGCACTGTATCATGGAATGTTTAGCATTCATTTTGGATTTTCCTCAGGTTATCCCTTCATCTAATTGCCAATCTCCAGCCAATGTTCAACAGATTGTTTTTTACAAAGTTCCTTCCATTCTTGCCCACCTATACCACCTTTTCCACATCATTCTGTTAGCTTTTTCCCCTTTCAGAATTGCATAAGCTTTATAGTATGATTTATACATACTATAATATCAAAAATACTCTGAAACTGCCTTGCAGAGTATAACAATCATTGACTTTGAGTACAGGAAAATGAAAGAGCATGAAGGAAAATTAAAATATAGACTAGGATTTCAGTAGGATAGATGTGTGATAGTGAAAAAGCTAATGAAGAACAGTAAGTAAAATTCCTCATCTTTATTGACAGGTGGGGTAAAGAAAATCATGGTTATGCACAGCAGGGAATTAACAGCAGTGATGGAGACAGTATGTGTAAGTGGAGAGTCAATTAGAAAAAATTATTCATAAACACTACTTGTGTGTGTGTATAAATCACTGCAGTATAGTGTGAAGGTTGGAAGGAATGGAGGCATACTTAAACTATTGCATCATTCTTATATGTATATAACTGTTTTGATGATCAACTGTGTTACCCAGTGACTGATCTTTATAATATTTCCTTTTTGTCTTAATTAGATTCTTTTCATCCAGTGATTTAATTTCCCTGTAATTATCAACTTAAATGTCCTTGGGGCTTGTTATTCAGTGGCATATAATGATTATATTTCTCCTTTTGGAATTTAAGGAGTAAGGCTAAACAGCGTAACAGCAGAAGATTACTGAATACACAGCTGAAAAAAAATAATGTGAGGCAACTAGAGCAACTAGATATTGGAACAGAAACATAAATATGAACTTACAATCAGTACCTCATTTCTGAGGATAGTAACTTAGATCTGGACGGTAAAATGTGGGTAGTATATAAGTGGTATATAAAGGACCCATTTCTAAGCAATGAAACATCCTGTGGGTGGAAATTATATTTGTTGTAAGAGGTCAAAAAAAGATTAGGTGAAAAGGGATAATGGATTAAGATGAGGTCTTACAAGTACCTTGTTATCCACAATAAAGTATTTGGATTCTCTTGTTAAAAAAACAAACCAGGGCGCCTGGGTGGCTCAGTCAGTTAAGTGTATGCCTTTGGCTCAGGTCATGATCTCAAGGTCCTGGGATTGAGTCCCATGTTGGGCTCCCTGCTCAGTGGGGAGTCTGCTTCTCCCTCTCCCTCTGCTGCTCCCCCTGCTCATGCTCTCTCTCACTTCCTCTCTGTCTCAAATAATAAAAATAAAATAAAAAATCTTAAAAAAAGAAAAAAGAAAAAAAGAAACCAACCTCAGGTGCTTGGGTGGCTCAGTCAGGTAAGTGTCCGACTCTTGATCTCAGTTCAGGTTCTTGATCATAGGGTCGTGAGTTCAAGCCCTGCATTGGGCTCCCCAACAAAAAACAAAACCAAAATTGTTAGTATGTATAGATTATCAAATTACAATCTGCATTAGCTATATCTATACATGATATTGATAACTAGTTCTACATCTGTACATGTTGGTCAGTTTACCTGGATTGGTTCCCAAACATTAGTACTGTCAACAAGTTCACAAAGTGATGATCAGCACCTAAATGTAAGACCCACTGACTTTATCTGTTTCCCTTATCGCAAACCTCAGAATCTTACATTATGCTTTCATCATTCTCTGATCTTTCTTAAGACTTCATTGAGGTATTTTAATTATTCACTTGTATTGTTTGTAAGTTGCAGTTTTTCTCCTCCGCATTTTATGAATGTTTCATTTTTATGGCACATGAAAACAAAAATTGTGTTTCTTTTCCTCCTGTCTTTCAGATTTGGAGTCCAAGTATGACACAAAGACTAGAAAGGACATCACTGGTTCTCAGTGGAAAGTCACAGAAAGTAAATTCATTGGTCTTGAGAGCTCCGTTTTCAGAAATGACTGGCAGAGCAAAAGCAAGACTGAGGTACAAAGACCTGAACTGGGATATTTCAGCCAAATGAAAATCAACTCTGAAAAAGTGCCCAATTACAAACATCAGAAGTCTCTTATATCACATCAGAGAATTCATGATAGCAAGAAGCCCCATGCATATAAGGAATATGGGAAGGTGCTTAGCTGTGACTTCAATTTTGATGAGTATGAGAGAATACATACTGGTGAGAAAACATATCAATATAATGCATATTGGAAAACCTTTGGAGATGACCCACATACCCTACAACTGAATATACATAGTGGTGTGAAACCTTGTAAATATATGGAATATGAGAATGCATTTAGTTTTTATGAAGACCTTAGTATACAGAAAATGCATGATAATCAGAAGTGCTATAAATGTAAGGAATATGAAAGGACCATTAGAAGAGTTGAAGAAATAACTCCACTTCAAATAATTCGTGATGGTGAGAAACCCTATGAATGCACTTTCTGTGGAAAATCCTTTAGAGTGCATGCACAACTTACTCGACACCAGAAAATCCATACTGATGAGAAACCTTACAAATGTATGGAATGTGGCAAGGACTTCAGATTCCATTCACAGCTAACTGAACATCAGAGAATTCATACTGGTGAAAAACCATACAAATGTATACAATGTGAGAAAGTCTTTAGAATTAGTTCACAGCTTATTGAACATCAGAGAATTCATACAGGTGAGAAACCTTATGCATGTAAAGAATGTGGGAAGACCTTTGGAGTCTGTAGAGAACTTGCTCGACATCAGAGAATTCATACTGGAAAGAAACCCTATGAATGCAAGGCATGTGGAAAGGTCTTTAGAAATAGTTCATCCCTGACTAGACATCAAAGAATTCATACTGGTGAGAAACCCTATAAATGCAAGGAATGTGGGAAAGCTTTTGGAGTAGGTAGTGAACTTACTCGACACCAGAGAATTCACAGTGGTCAGAAACCTTATGAATGTAAAGAGTGTGGAAAGTTCTTTAGACTTACATCAGCACTTATTCAACATCAGAGGATTCACAGTGGTGAAAAACCTTATGAATGTAAAGTATGTGGGAAGGCTTTCAGACATAGTTCAGCCCTTACTGAACATCAGAGAATTCATACTGGAGAGAAACCTTATGAATGCAAGGCATGTGGGAAGGCCTTTAGACATAGTTCATCCTTTACAAAACATCAGAGAATTCATACTGGTAAGAAACCCTATGAATGTAAGGAATGTCTGAGTGCCTTTAGTGTGGGTAAGCACCTTACTTGATATCAAAAAAGTTGTACTGGTGTTTTGTCTTGAATGAAAGACATGTACAAAAGCCTTTTGCTTCTGAGTTTCACTGGGAAAGTCCATGCATTATAATATGAAATAATCAAGGGGCCAATGTTCCTCTTATTGTTTCCAGACTTCCTGGCCCCTCTATTTACAAGTAGAATTGCTCAGTGATAGGTGATGTATACTTTGTTTTGTTCGATATTGCCAAATATTTGTTTTTATTTCTCCTTTTCATATCAGTTAACATTGTGAATATCCATTTAGATAAGGTGGTCCCTATTCATTTCTGATATGTATGGAAAATGTGTTTCACTAATTATTAGTCAATTTCACATGAATTTCTTTTCCAGGCATGTTTTGTTTACAGTTACTTCTGATGTTTGTGTTTTTGTTCTTGTCTTTGAATTGTTTTTGGCTTATTAATTTGTGATATTATTCAAATAAATCTTTTGCATTCTAATTTTTTGTTACATATGATGTACTTTTCTTCCTCCAGAGAGTTAAAACTTCCAGTCACTTACTATGTTGTTTTAAAGTCTTATGACCCTGCATGGTATTTGTGTAGATTTGTTTTTGTTTAATTTTCTCTTGTTTTTGTTTTAATGTTAGATAAGTAATTTCCTTCCCATTTTCATCAAGTGATTGATTTCTTTTAAAATTTCTGTTTTGACATGACAGACTTGCCTAAATACTTACCACAACACAATTCCTTTAAAGAGCCTTTTGAGGGGCACCTGGGTAGCTCAGTCCTTAAGCGTCTGCCTTCGGCTCAGGTCATGATCCCAGGGCTCAGGGATCGAGCCCCGCATTGGGCTCCCTGCTCCATGGGAAGCCTGCTTCTCCCTCTCCCACTCGCTCTGCTTGTGTTCCCTCTCACACCATCTGTAAAAAAAAAAAAAAAAAAAAAAAAGTCTTTTGTCCTCTAGGCAGTACCAATGAGGATCCAAAGGAAAGGGGCACTTTTAAATATTTTGTAAAATTTACTAAGCCATTCTTCTCTGTCTTTTAGACTTATTAAACGAGGGGAAAATCTACAACTGTTGCAATGATTATAAACTTAGTAAACTTATATTTGGAGGATCTACAACTCTATTATTACCATGGCTTCAATTGGGCTTTGTATATTTATACTTTTTATTCCCTGTTAGTGTTGCCTTGCTGGGTTGTGGCAGCTTAACAATCAAAAGAACTTTGATTTTAGAAAGGAAAGGAAAAGCAAAAGAAGAAAGAAAATTAGTGAACAGAGATAAAGTTGCAATTCTTAACCGTCCATTATCTCTTTCTTTAGTTAGGAGAGTTGACCTGGTTATGCAATTAATGTTAATTATGAGCCACTGGTTATTAGATGTTTATAAGAAAATTTACCTATTGTTTAGATACATTTATGTCACCATCATTTATTAGATTTTAGTTTTTCAAATTGGTCTTCCCCAGAATTTTTGCATGACCCAGCAATAGTAATTAAGCCATTTTCTTATTGTATATATTGAGCTATTTTCTTTAAATATTACTAATTAGTATTTTATTTAAATTAGCAGTTTTTAAAAATATATACTTAGAGGTGCCTGGGTGGTTCAGTTGGTTAAGCATCTGTCTTCGGCTTGGATCATGATCTCAGGGTCCTGGGATCGAGCTCCACATTGGGCTCCCTGCTCAGCAGGGAGTCTGCTTCTCCCTCTCTCCGGTGTTTTCTCTCTTGCTCACTCACTCTCAAGTAAATACAATCTTAAAAAAAAAAAATTATATATTTTTTTCCTATTTTTTATTTTTGCTGGCTTGAACAAATTAAAACAATGAGTTATCTAGACCTTACATATACACTTAAAAAGAATGACAGAAACAAAATAACCATGTATCTTGGCATTTACTTTTTGAAATGATTAATAAATAAAAATTTAATAAATACAAGATATCCTTATTATGCCTCCCTTATTTGTAATTACAACTACATTTTGGTGACATTACATCAACATTTTTCTTTGAACTATGTTAAGAACTCCTGAAATTTCACAGACCACTGGTACAATAAACCATAATGTAATTATTGCTATTAACTTTTTTTTTTTGCTACTTCTCTGGTGCTCCGATTGTTAAAACTTTATTCCTTTCCATTTTCATTTGGTACTTTATCCTTTCCACATTTTCCCTAGTCTACATAGAAGTTTTTGGATTTTTCCCCCCAAATACAAAAGAATGTTCCAGACCTATCGTATTTATTGCTGCAATGAACCATGAAATTAGCTTCCAATAATGGAATCCTTTTTCAGTTTAGTGGTGAAGAATTCTAATAAATGTAAAAGGGATGAGGGAGATAGGAAAACACTGTAATAACAGTAATAATTATATACAAAATTCATTGATGGATACTAAACTATGAAGGTGAAAGTTTAAAGAGAAACAGGCCATTAGAATTATATCAAAGTATCTATCCCAAATACATAATTACAAGGAGAAAACATTCCATATACCACCTTTTTGAAATGATCACCAGTAGTAAGACAATGGCACATACACTACCCAGAGTGAGGCACTAAGAAGGGCATACCACACGAATAGTATTCTGACTTAAGAAAAAAAGAAAAAAGAAAGAAAAGCATAACCATAATGTAATCATGAGGAAACTGCCGACAAACTGAAAATGAAGAACTTTCTATATAATACCCAGTATTCCAGAAATCCATGACCTTTCAAGGTCATGAGTGGCAAGGGTAGAATGAAAAGCTCCCAAAAGATTGGAGGAGACTGAGGCCATCTGACAACTAAATACAATGCAGGAATTTGGATTTGATCTTCGGAACATTAGTGGAGAAGACTTGGTGAAATCCAAATAAAGCTGGTACTTTAGGGGCACCTGGGTGGCTCAGGCAGCTAAGCACCCAACTCTTGATTTCGGCTCAGGTCATGATCTCAGGGTCATGGGGTTGAGCCTCACATCTGGCAGCACAGAGCCTGCTTGTCCCTCTTCCTCTGTTCTTCCCCCCACTATCTCTAAAATAAATCTCTTTTTTTAAAGGATTTTTTTTATTTATTTATTTTTGACAGAGAGAGGGAGAGTGTACAAGCAGGGGAAGCAGCAGGCAGAGGGAGAGGAAGAAGCAGGCTTCCCGCCGAGCAGGGAGCCCAATGTGGGGCTCGATTCCAGGACCCTGGGATCATGACCTGAGCCGAAAGGCAGACGCTTAACCGTCTGAGCCACCCAGGTGCCCTAAAATAAATAAAATCTTAAAAAAAAGAAGAAAAAAAGCCAGTACTTAACTGATAGTACTATGCCAATGTTAATGTGCTGGTTTTGATCACTGTACCATGATAATGTAATATGTTAATATTATGCAAACTAGGAGAAGAATGTATGGAAATTCTGTATTCTTACGATTCTTCTCTAAGTCTAGAACTTTAAAAAATATATATTGTTTGCAGCCAAAATGGAAAATAGACAGGAGTTACCTTCCTGCCTAAAGTAACAAAACACTAGATAAAATACAAGCAGCAATTTTCAGATATTGAACATTAGACAACAGAAACACCTAACCAAGTGTAAACAAATAGGATATCCATACTTTTGACTCCACTTACTTCCCAGTAGGCATTTCCACATCTCAGCACAGGGAGGAGGAAGACAGGGGGAGCATTGTGATGCAAAGATGGAGATAAGAGTCCAGGGAGGCAGAAAAAGCTAGTCTAGGGCAGACTACGAGAGCAAGTCTTGATCAGTGCATGGAGGTAACTACCTGAAGCCAGCAAAAGAAATGCTTAGAAAAAGCACAGGTAACCCTTGGGAGCTGACACAGCCAGAAATAGTTTGTGTCCCCATCATCCAGAGAGGTAAACTTCGTAATAGACTGGTTAGATTACTTGAAAAGTTAGTGCCTCAATAGAGAAGCAAGTTAGTACTAAAGGCTTTCTGGTCCCACCTGATAAAGTTTAAAGGAAATCTTAATAGGAAAAAACTGTTACTAGGTAACATAGATATATTCCAGAATAAAGCTTGAGTATATTTCTATAATTTTATTTTCTTTAAGATTTTATTTATTTATTTGACAGAGAGAAACAGCAAGAGAGGGAACACAAGCAGGGGGAGTGGGAGAGGGAGAAGCAGACTTCCCACCGAACAGGAAGCCCGATGCGGGGCTCGATCCCAGGACCCTGGGATCATGACCTGAGCCGAAGGCAGACACTTAATGACTGAACCACCCAGGCCCCCCTTGAGTATATTTCTAGAAATACAAAAATACCAAGCACATAGAAGGCAAATTTTATGATGTGTGGCTGGTAGAAAAAACAAAAACAGGAGTGTAAAAATGCAGGAATACATGAGTATCATGAGAAAAATCTATAGGAACACACCCAGAAATGACAAAGATAGATTTTATATTTGATTTGCTAGCTTTTATATTTGGCAGTAGATACTGGCAGTACAACCATCTAAACTATTTTCTACATGCCCAACAAGGAAGAAGAGATTGATCATGGTAAGGTGTTGAAAATATTAAAAAGACCTAAACAAAATTCTAGAAATTAAAAAATGTCTAAGATTTAAAAATACAGTCAATGAGATTAATAGAGTAGACACTATGAAAGAAAACATTAAGCTTGAGAATACAGCAACAAAAACTACAAGCTGAACCAGAAAATCAGACTAATAAAAGTAAATTAGGTAACAGAAAACTACGGGATAACTGCAATCAACTTAATTATTGTAATTGGGAATCCCTGGAAGAGAGCAAAAAGAATGAGCAGGGACACCCCCCCCGCAAAAAAACCAAACAAAACAAAACAAAAAAACATTTACAGAAATAAGTTTTCCAAATTTGGTGAAAACTGTAAATCTGCATACCCAGGAAGTTCAACTCATCCAAGCAAATCACACCAAAGCAATCATAACCAAACTTATTAAAATCAGTAATAACAGAAGAATCTTAGCAGCAGAAAAACAAAAAATCCTACATGCAAAAGAGCAAAGATTAAAAAAAATTGTTCTGGACATGATGGAGTAAACATATTTTACCCTACTCCTCATTAGATATAAGGTCCATGGGGATAAATACATGAAACAAACTTAAGAAGAATCTGAAACAGAACTGATTATGGACTTTGGGACTTAAGGAACAACCCAGCCCAGTGGTGACTTCCTTGGATGAGAGTTGGGTTTTGTTTTTGTTTTGGCTTCAGGTCTGAGAACCAGAGAACATTGCAAATTGGAAATGTCACCACATGTAAACAATTACCCAAAAAACCACACCACACACTAATAACAAGAAAACAAAAAACACCCATGATATGCCTGTTTTCCTCAGACAAAGGGCTGAAAAAGTTGTGGCCCTGCGGAACAAAAAGCCCTTTTGACAATGCCAACTCTATGTTATCTGAATGGTACAAAGGGAAATGCCTGTCTTCCACACCATTCTGCACAACAGCCAGCAGCACCACAACCTTCCAGTAAGTATCTGCAAAGACTGTGGTGTGTGCACAGCCCTATCATCCCAGCCCAGGAATAAGGCAACGTCCCTTCTCCCAAACACTGGGTACATTCAGCTGCTGTATGAGCAGAAACCTGACTGCCAATCCTGGCACATCAGTAATGTGGACCCTACAAAGATGTGAGTGGAACACTGCCATCATAGCCCAGAAATAAAACACGCCTCATCTTCTCCTGGTGGACAGGTGCACTGGGAGGGTGTGAGTGTGATTAGGGCCTTGACTATCATTGTGACCTGGCACTTACTAGCTGGTGTTCCACCCTCTACTAGTTCACAGGCATTTGAAGAGGCAGTGTATAATCAGACGCTGATTACTACTCTTAACAGCAGGAACAAAGGCCTTTTCCCCTTCCACCTAATGGGGGCCTCCACAAACTATGTATGTGAATCGAGCCATGACTAAATTCCAGCTCACCAAGTAACATTTACCCAGAAACCAGAATGTCATAACACCAAATTACCAGAGTACAATCAAAATTTATTCATCCTAGCAAGAATGAGGCATATTCAACTTAAATGAGAGAAGACCATCAAAAAACACTAACAAGATCTCAAAGATTTTGGAATTATCTTACAAGAATTTTAAAACTACTATCATAAAAATGCTTCAGTGACAAAGAATGCACCTAAAAACAGAGTTCTAAAATACATGAAATAACAACTGACAACTTAACAGTAATTAGAATATTCAAACCACTTTCAGTAATGGCTAGAACAACTAGGAAGATGTTCAACATAAAGAAGACATGAACAACACTATAAACCACCCAGATCAAAGACATCAATAAAAACGCTAACCAATAATAGCAAAATACACCTTCTTCTCAAGTACACAAAACATTCTCCAGAAGAGAACACATCTTAGAACACGTCTTAGGCCATGTCTCAATAAACTGACAAATTAAAATCGTGCAAAGTATATTTTGATAATGAATTAGAAGTCAATAACAAAAATGTGAAAAGAATTACAAATCACAACTATGTGGAACTTACACAACTCACTTTTTTAAAAGATTTATTTCTTTTAGAGACAGCAATGGGGGAGGAGCAGAAAGGGAGGGAGAGCAAGAATTCCAAGCAAATTCCCCACTGAACACGGAGCCAGAGTGGGGCTTGACCCCACAACCCTGAGATCATGACCTGGGCCAAAACCAAGAGTCAGATGCTTAACTGAGCCACCCAGGTGCCCCTACAACTCACTCTTAACTAAAATGTCAAAGAAAATATCATGAGGAAAATTAGAATACTTTCAGATGAATGAAAGTGAACTGAAGAGATGCATATAAAGCATTGCATAAAGGTATATTTATAGTTGTAAATGCCAATATTTTTAAAAGATCTCAAAGGAAGAACCTAACTTAGCACATTAAAAAACTAGGGAGAAAAACCCTGAAACAAAAGGAATTAAATAAAGAATAGGTGAAAAACAAATAAGAGAATAGAAAAAAAATCAAAATTTGTTTCTTTAAAAGATCAAAAAAATTAGAGATGTTTTTCTAAAATGACCATGGAAATAAAAAAGGAAAAGGTTCGGGGCGCCTGGGTGGCTCAGTCGGTTAAGCGTCTGCCTTCGGCTCAGGTCATGATCCCAGGGTCCTGGGATTGAGCCCCGCATCAGGCTCCCTGCTCCGCAGGAAGCCTGCTTCTCCCTCTTCCTCTGCCTGCTGCTCCCCCTGCTTGTGCTCTGTCAAATAAATAATAAAATCTTTAAAAAAAATTAAAAATTAAAAAAAAATTAAAAATTAAAAAAAAGGAAAAGGTTCAGATTACAAAAATCCATCATGAAAAATACCTGACTACTAACATCATAGAAATTACAAGTATTATAAGGAAATGCTATGAACAACTGTATGAAAGCAAATTAGATAGATTAAACAAAATCCTAAAAGGTCAAAATTAGCAAAATACACACAAAAAGAAAGATAATCTATGCACATACCTATTAAAGAAACTGAATCCCTAATAACCTTCTAAAACAGAAAGCATCAGGCACAGATGCTTTCACTTGGTGAATTCTACCAAACATTTAAATAGGAAATAATACTAATTCTCTACAATATCTTTCAGAAAATAGGGTAACAGGAAAGTGTTCCTAACTCATTTTATGAGGCCAGCAATACCTTACTACCAAAATCACATACATTATAAGAAAGGAAAATTACATAGTAGTATCTCTCAGAACATAAAAGCAAACATCCTCAACAAAACATAATATCAAATATAACAATGTATAAAATTATACAACACAATCGAGATTTATCCTGTGCATGCAAAGCTATCTCTACATTGCAGTCAAGTAATGTAATTCATTACACATCAACAGGCTAAAGAAGAAAAATCATATTATCATGTCAATAGATGCAGAAAAAGCATTTTTTTTAAAAGATTTTATTCCTTTATTTGAGAGAGAGAGAATGAGAGAGAAAGTACGAGAGGGGGGAGGGTCAGAGGGAGAAGCAGACCCCCCGCTGAGCAGGGAGCCCGATGCGGGACTCGATCCAGGGACTCCAGGATCATGACCTGAGCCGAAGGCAGTCGCCCAACCAACTGAGCCACCCAGGCGCCCAGAAAAAGCATTTTTTTAAAAAGAGTAATACCCATTTATGATTAAAAATCTCACAGCAAACTAAGAATAGATGGGAACTTATTCAACTTGATAAGAACATCTACCAAAACCTACCACCACTATTTTCAATATTGTGCTGGAAGTCCTAGCTAATGGAACAAGTTAAGAAAAATAAAAGGTACACAGATTAAAAAGGAAGAAATAAAGCCATCTTTGTTTGCAGATGACATGGTTGACTATGCAAAACTCCAAAAGAATCAACAACAAAGAACTCCTGGAACTAATGTGAGCAAGGCCAAGCTTGCAAGCTACAAGGTTACCATACAAATGTCAAGTTCTTTCCTACATACCAGCAATGAACAATATAAAATTAAAATTAAAAATGCACAAACATTTAGCACATTAAAAAGTACTAAGGAAGAAATCTAAAAAAATATGTATAAAGAACTAAAAAAACTGATGAAAGAAATCAAAGAACTAAATAAATGAAGAAATACTCCATATTCATAGATAGGAACGCTCAGTATTGTTAGGATGACAGTTATTCCAACCTTGAGGTATAGAATCATTACTATATCAATCAAAATCTCAGCATGTTGGGCGCCTGGGTGGCTCAGTTGGTTGGGCGACTGCCTTCCGCTCAGGTCATGATCCTGGAGTCCCGGGACTGAGTCTCACATCGGGCTCCCTGCTCAGTGGGGAGTCTGCTTCTCCCTCTGGCCCTCTTCCCTCTCGTGCTCTCTATCTCTCATTCTCTCTCTCTCAAATAAATAAAATCTTTAAAAAAAAAATCTCAGCATGTTATTTTGTAGACATTGACTGATTCTGAAGTTCATATGGAAAGGCAAATGACCCAAAATAAATCCACACAATACTGAAGATAAAGAAGTTGGAGCACTAACACTCTCTGACTTCAAGATTTACTACAAGGATACAGTAATCAAGACTCTGTGTACTGTCAAAAGAATAGACAGATCAATGAAACAGAATACAATGCTCAGAAATAGATCCACACAAATACAGCCAACTGATCTTTTACAAAAGAACAAATACAATTCAGTGAAGAAAGATGTCATTTAACAAATGCAGGTGGAACAACTGGATATCCACATTAAAAAAATGAATCTAGGGACAGGCTTTAAACTTTTTAAAAAAATTCAAAATTCATCACAAACCTAAATGTACAACGCAAAACTAAAAGACTTCTAGAAGATAAAACAGAAGAAAATCTAGGTAACTTTGGGCTTGGGAATGATTTCTTAAGAAAAATTAAACCTGTTAAGTCAGATGTCATTAAAAATTTCTGCTATGCAAAAAACACTCTTAAGAGAATAAAAAGACTAGGCACAGACTAGGAGAAAATTATTTGGAAAACACATACATGATAAATGACTTAAATCTAAAATATACAAAGAACTCTTAAAACCTAACAGTAGAAAGCAAACAATCCAATTAAAAAACAGAGAAAAGATCTGAACAGACACCTCACAGAAGATATACCGATAGCTAATAAGCTTATGCAAAGATGCCTAACATCCTATAGCAATCAGGAAATTGCAAATTAAAATAATGAGATACCACTATACACCTATCTGAATGGCTAAAATCCAAAATGCTGACAAAGATGTCTAGCAACAAGAACCTTATTCATTGCTGGTAGGAATAGAAAATGGATCAACCACCTTGGAAGATAATTTGACAGTTTATAAACTTACTCTTACCATATGAACTAGCAATCTTTCTCCTAGATATTTACCCACAGAAGTAGAAAACTTATGTCCACAAGACTCCACACTTGGATGTTCATAGCATATTCTTAATTTTCTCCAACTGGAAGCAACCAAGAGGTCCTTAAAATGTCTTTAAGAGGTGAAAACAACTGCTATACATCTATACAGTGGATTATTATGCAGTAATCTTTAAAAAATTAAGCTATTAAGCCACAAAAACACATGTAGGAAACTTAAATGCATACTGTGTAGTGAATGAAATAAATGCCTTTTTACTTTCTGTATTTCTGATTTTTTCATACCTGGAGACTTCCTTACTCTGGAGAGTGTGTGTCTCTGTGGCTACCTGTGTCTCCTAGGGTAGCTAATGCCTTACAGGTAGTAAAAATTTACTTGGGGGTATGCCTTTCACATGCAAACTAACCAACCAGAGCACAAACTTAAAACTTCCTTCACTCGGCCACTATTCCATTGCCCTAATCACCCCAGAGCCATATACTAGCAACTAGGGACAGCACTTTGTCACAAAGCCTTCTGAAATTGTTCAAACATATCAATCCTAAGCCTGCTTACCCTATCCCACCCATTCCTTTCTGCA